>NC_084731.1:23256011-23306011 GCF_033978785.1 Entelurus aequoreus | reverse complement strand
CAGGCAACTAAAGTAAACAAGATGTTGCCGTGATAAAACCACTTGTGAAAACAAAAGCAGAGTGCACTTGCAGACGGGTTTCGGGGAAAAGCTCTATTGTGCGTCCCTTTTCTTCTATAAACAAAACGTCACGCTACAATAAAGGGTGACTTTATGCATTTGGGGATATGATGAATTTCATCATATGTCCTTATAATGTTGGATACTTGTGTTAAATCATAGGGTTCGTGCATTGTGGTGTAAGCTTGCACAAAGTGTTGGATGCCTCTGTTCAGGGGGTTTTTGCAACTGGCAACGTCATGACGTCACCGCGAGGTAGAAGCACTTATTCAGACATCATGGGCCTGATCTACTAATGCAGGGGTGTCAAACTATCTATCTATCTATCTATCTATATATATATATATATATATATATATATATATATATATATATATATATATATATATATATATATATATATATATATATATATATATAGTCAAGGTTACTGTGGTTTATCCGTTATACAGTGCTCAATACCGGGGTAGAGCGGAATATACGTTAGGTCAGGACAAAACACAGAGGCTATTTTATCCCTACAAGCCTGTTTCGCAGGTTTCCCTGCTCTTCAGGGGATTTACCCCCTGAAAAGCAGGAAAACCTGTGAAACAGGCTTTTAGGGATGAAATAGCCTCTGTGTATATCTACCTATCTCTCTTTATATCGTCGTCGGCATCCTTCCGTCTCAGGAGACGATGGGGTAGATCCAAGGGGGGGGGGGGGGGGCTCACTGGGATGGTCCCTCCCACGGACGGAGATGGCCCCTGGCACCTGTTTCTTTCGCCAATCGGATGGGCTTAGAACCGGTATCTGCTGGAGTGACCTCTCCAGTGGACCTCTCCAGTGGATCTACATGGCCTGGGCATGGAACTATGGAGGACAAGCTGTTGTCCAGGCAGCAAGCCCCCCCTCTCCGCATGGCTGGTGGATCCAAGGGAGCGACGATATATATCTTTATATATATATATTCATATATATATATACACACACACATACATATATATATATATATATATATATATACTGTATATATATATATATATATATATATATATATATATATATATATATATATATATATATATATATATATATATATACATATATATATATATATATATACTGTATATATATAGTCAAGGTTACTGTGGTTTATCCGTTATACAGTGCTCAATACCAGGGTAGAGCGGAATATACGTTAGGTCAGGAAAAAACACAGAGGCAATTTCATCCCTAAAAGCCTGTTTCGCAGGTTTCCCTGCTCATCAGGGGATTTTCAGGGGGTAAATCCCCTGAAGAGCAGGGAAACCTGCGAAACAGGCTTGTAGGGATAAAATAGCCTTGGGTTGTATTTTTTCTCTAAAATTGTCTTTCTGAAAGTTATAAGAAGCAAAGTAAAAAAAATAATGAATTTATTTAAACAAGTGAAGACCAAGTCTTTAAAATATTTTCTTGGATTTTCAAATTCTATTTGACTTTTGTCTCTCTTAGAATTAAAAATGTCGAGCAAAGCGAGACCAGCTTGCTAGTAAATAAATAAAATTTAAAAAATAGAGGCAGCTCACTGGTAAGTGCTGCTATTTGAGCTATTTTTAGAACAGGCCAGCGGGCTACTCATCTGGTCCTTACGGGCTACCTGGTGCCCGCGGGCACCGCGTTGGTGACCCCTGCTCTAGATATAGAGGACATGTTTTAAATGTAGATTCAAATCATCATGGGTCCCCTTTTATTATTATCAAATGGAAACGCAAGCCTGTGTGTTTTCGTGAAAAACTACACTGCACACTTTCAGAGGTGCGGATTTATGTCAACTAAAGGGATTTGAAATATTGACAAAGCGTCAGAACCTCCGGCGGTCACTGAGGCTGTCCTGTGCGACACCTTTCCGCCTGTTGAGACACTGAGCCAACGCTTGTTTTCGGATAATGGAATTGTGTCATATCTTGTTTAAAGTGAGACTAATCCGGGGTGACAGTGAGCCATTGATCTGCTGCCACCACGCAGATGTTTTCATCCCCGCCGTAACCATGGCGCTGGATTAACATGAACGCACCGCACACCGGGTTGATAAGTAATAACCCGCGGTTTGAGAAAAGGGATCGTGGTGTAAAACAAAAACAGTCTACTCCTAGCTCGGGGGGTCTGCAACCCGCGGCTTCCTTCGCAGATATATATTTTTTTACCATTGGACTGCACTGCAAAAAGTCAGTGTTCAAAAACAAGAAAAAAAAAATACAAAAATGAGGGGTATTTTATTTGGACTAAGCAAAATTATCTGCCAATAGAACAAGAAAATTCGGCTTGTCAAGACTTTCCAAAACGAGTTAAATTAGCTAACCTCAATGAACCCCAAAATACCTTAAAATAAGTATATTCTCACTAATAACAAGTGCACTTTTCTTGGTAGAAAAAAAATGGAGACCTTTTTGCTCAATATGTTCAAAAATATTCTTAAATTAAGTAAATGCAAGTGCCATCATCTTGACATAATGATATGCGCTCGGCATCATAATTTTTTTTTTCATGCTTGAAGTAAGAAATTCTTACTTTAAAAAGGTAGTTTTATACTTGTGAGTGTTAATGACACAGCTTTGCAACACTTGATATTCTAGTTTCAAGCATGTTTTACTCAATATAGGTCATCAAATCTCAGCTACAAGCTGTAATATCTTACTGAGATCATTTAGGACCAAAACCCTTAAAACAAGTAAAACAGTCTAACATAAAATCTTTGCAAATAATTGCTATTGCGACATCCAGTGGATACATTTAGAACAGCTGTTTCTTTCATTCAAAAATTTCCGGTTAATTTTTATACTTAGCAAACTCATCCCGCGGGCCGGATAAAACCTGTTCACGGGCCTGATCCAGCCCTGTGGGCCCTACGTTTGACAACCCTGATCTACAATTTAAACAGTCATGAAAATAACACTGCAAAAATTCAGTGTTCAAAAACAAGAAAAAAAAATACAAAAATTTGGGGTATTTTATTTGAACTAAGCAAAATTATCTGCCAATAGAAAAAGAACATTTGGCTTGTCAAGACTTTCCAAAACAAGTAAAATTAGCTAACTTCAATGAATCCAAAAATACCTTAAAATAAGTACATTCTCACTAATAACAAGTGCACTTTTCTTGGTAGAAAAAAAAGAGACCTTTTTGCTCAATATGTTGAAAAATATTCTTAAATTAAGTAAATGCTAGTGCCATTATCTTGACATAATGATATGCGCTCGGCATTACATTTCTTGAAACCAGCAAACTTATACTAAAAACGAATTTATTGTTCTTAATGGAAAGGCAACAAGGCAACCGCTTGTTACTCTCGGGGTCTCCTAGCCGCTCAGGCAAATCATATGGTCTAAAAATGCATTTTTCCATCGATAACATGACATCATCGCGCCAAGTGCGTGCTCTTTCAGTCAATTAGTGCGGCCAACATTTTTTTAATTGTAATTTTGAAGACTTTATCTTAATGATGCAAAATTGTTAGAAATGTCACATGTTAAATGTTTAAATATTAACCGTCTGTTTACTGTACTGTGCCAACTGTACTACTATATGAGTACGTATTTTCTATTGTTTCATTGAAAATAAAACAGCAAAGTCCATTTGGCTGTCATCCGTTTTACTTATGAAACACAATTGTGTCAAAGTCCTGATTTTTTTTTTCATGCTTGAAATAAGAAATTAGTACTTTAAAAAAGTAGTTTTATACTTGTGAGTGTTGATGACACAGCTTTGCAACAGTTGATATTCTAGTTTCAAGCATGTTTTACTCAATATAGGTCATAAAATCTCAGCAACAAGCTGTAATATCTCACTGAGATCATTTAGGACCAAAACCCTTAAAACAAGTAAAAGTGCTTAGTGAGAAGAATTATCTTATCAGACAGAAAATAAGCAAATATCACCCTTATTTGAGATATTTAATCTTACTTAGATTTCAGTTTTTGCAGTGCATTGAATGAGAAGGTGTGTCCAAACTTTTAGCCTGTACTGTATATATTACAACTTTTAAAAGTCTATAATCCGTGTTATTTTTTGCAAAATTCCTCTTTTAATAATAAAGGTTTCCGACCCCTGGCATAGCTGAAAAGCATCTCAGCTGTTCTACGGTTCACGGTAGAAATCATAGATTTCTGTCCAAGCTCAGGTAAAGAGACCAGTGAGTGATACAAAAGGTGATTTTCAAAAGACAGAAATACACCTCAAAGACGAAGAACCAGTCAAAGACACAATTCCCCCGTGGTCTGATGACAAGGGCAAACATGCAGTGCGCCCAGAGCCACAAAAAAACATCCTACGGTTGTTTGTTTGGGAAAAATGGTCCCCGTCGCCATGGGAACTGCACTTATCACAGGAATTAGAGGCCCATGGTGTCCTCCAAAAGAGACCCAGGATCAGTACCCTTGTCAAGAGAGGACCGTCCCAGGCACCCACTCGAGAATAACAACTAGCTGTAGCTGTGGTGCATCTGGGCGGACCTTGTCACAAAACATGCAATCGAACCGGCGTAAGAAATGTAGGTAAAAATAAATAAATATGGACTGTAGCGCCGGGTGTGGCTTTTACTTACTTGAGGAATGACTGGAAATCATCAAACACCGCTTCACATCCAGGCCACTTGCAAACACCGTGGCCGTAGAGAGGATGGCTATGGGGGGAGGACTCTTCCACTGTGGATCTGGAGGAGACATGCGGGAGACGTTGAGTTTTTGTTAAATTATAAAAGGCTCTTATTGTGAAATATGGGGTCAATGTTGTTAACACATAAATCTATGGTAAATTAAACAGGGGCGTTATGTGATACAGCCACTTACTACGTTTACACGCACTGAAATGAAATAAATACTGCATGAATTGGGTTGAAAACAGCTTTTCAAAATACAGGTAAACATGATCATGTTTTTTTTAAAGATCATAATAACATACGTAGATTAAGCTGACTTTTTAAGGATCGGAATAATGCACAAAGACCAAGCAGATTGCTTTAAGGATCAGAATAACATACATAGACTACGCAATTTTTAAGAATCTGAGTAATTTACATAGACTAAGCTGCTTGTTAAAAATTGGAAAAACTTACTGTACGTAGACTAAGTTGAGTTTTTAATGATCAGAACAACATACATAAACTGAACTACTTATTAAGTATCGGAATAACATACATATATATACACTATTCAATTTTTTTTTAAGGATGTAGAGTAAGCTAATTGTCTTTTAGGATTGTAGACTAAACTGATTTCCTAAGGATCGAAATAACATACGTAGACTTAGGTGATTTTTTTAAGAAATCGGGATAACATACTGTATGTAAACGTAGCTGATTATCTTTTAGGATCGTGAACTATGCTGATTTCCTAAGGATCATTTTAATGGTTTTAGTTTTTTTTTAAACTAAAACCATAACACATAGACTAAGAAGATTTAAAAAAAAATCGGAAAAACATACATAGACTAAGCCGATTTTTAAGGTTCGAAGTAACATATGTAGACAAAGCCGACTTTTTAAAGATCTGAATAACCTACGTAGACTATGCGATTTTTAAGAATCGGAATAATTTACATAGATTAAGCTGATTGTTAAGTATCGGAAAAACATACTGTATCTAGACTAAGCTGAGTTTTTTTAGGATCAGAACAACATAGTTAAACTGAACTGATTATTAAGGATCGGAATAACATACGTAAACTATTCTGATTTTTTAAGGATCGGAATAACATATGTAGACTAAGCTAATTGTCTTTTAGGATTAGAGACTAAACTGATTTCCTAAGGATCGAAATAACATACGTAGACTTAGGTGATTTTTTTAAGAAATCGGGATAACATATGTAAACTTAGCTGATTATCTTTTAGGATCGTGAACTATGCTGATTTCCTAAGGATCATCTTAATTGTTTTAGTTTATCTTAAACTAAAACCATAACACATAGACTAAGAAGATTTTTTTTTAAATTCGGAAAAACATACATAGACTAAGCCGATTTTTAAGTTTCGAAGTAACATATGTAAATGAAGCCGATTTTTTAAGAATCTGAATAACCTACGTAGACCTTGCGATTTTTAAGAATCTGAATAATTTACTTAGAATAAGCTGATTGTTTAGTATCGGAAAAACATAATGTACCTAGACTAAGTTGAGTTTTTTTACGATCAGAACAACATAGTTAAACTGAACTGATTATTAAGGATCGGAATAACATATGTAGACTAAGCTAATTGTCTTTTAGGATTGTAGACTAGACTGATTTCCTAAGGATCGGAATACATACGTAGA
Source organism: Entelurus aequoreus (assembly GCF_033978785.1). NCBI lineage: Eukaryota > Metazoa > Chordata > Actinopteri > Syngnathiformes > Syngnathidae > Entelurus > Entelurus aequoreus. The sequence continues at coordinate 23,299,682 of NC_084731.1, read as the reverse complement.
CTAAGCCTATTTTTTAAGGATCGAAATAACATACGTAGACTTAGGTGATTTTGTAAGAAATCGAGATAACATATGTAGAGGTAGCTGATTTTCTTTTAGGATCGTGAACTAAGCTGATTTCCTAAGAATCGGAATAACATATGTAGACTAAGCTAATTGTTTTTTAGGATTGTAGACTAAACTGATTTCTTTAAGGATCGGAATACATATGTAGACTAAGCCTATTTTTTTAAGGATCGGAATAACATACGTAGACTTAGGTGATTTTTTTTAAGAAACCGGGATAACATATGTAGATGTGGCTGATTTTCTTTTAGGACCGTGAACTAAGCTGATTTCCTAAGAATCGGAATAACATATGTAGACTAAGCTAATTGTTTTTTAGGATTGTAGACTAAACTGATTTCTCTAAGGATCGGAATACATACGTAGACTAAGCCTATTTTTTTAAGGATCAGAATAACATACGTAGACTTAGGTGATTTTTTTTAAAGAAACCGGGATAACATATGTAGATGTGGCTGATTTTCTTTTAGGACCGTGAACTAAGCTGATTTCCTAAGAATCGGAATAACATATGTAGACTAAGCTAATTTTTTTTTAGGAATGTAGACTAAACTGATTTCCTAAGGTTCGGAATACATACGTAGACTAAGCCTATTTTTTTTAAAGGATCGGAATAACATACGTATAATCAGGTGATTTTTTTAAAGAAATCGGTATAACATACGTAGACGTAGCTGATTTTCTTTTAGGATCGTGAACTAAACTGATTTCCTAAGGATCGGAATAACATTTTAAGGATCGGAATATGCTTATGGTTTTAGTTTATCTTAAAGATTGTAGTTTATCTTAATGGTTTTAGTTTATCTCAGACTAAAACCATTAAACATAGACTAAGAGGATTTGAAAAAAAAATCGGAATAACATACATGGACTAAGCCGATTTTTAAGGTTCGAAGTAACATATATAGGCGAAGCCCACTTTTTAAGGATCTGAATAACATACGTAGACTAAGCTGACTTTCAAGTATCGACTAATACACACAGACTAAGCTGTTTTCTAAGAGTCGGACTAACATATGTAGACTCAGCGATTGGTAGCCAGATCTCTACTTGAGGACTAATGGTTTTACCGAAGCGGAAAATAAGTCCAGTTGACCCAATCAATGATTTGGAGAAAATTCTTTTAGAGGCAGGTTTTTAAAACAAGATCTGAGCACATCACAAGTGGGTAGACATGTATCAAACATAAATAGAAAAAAAAACACATTTATTTTGTATTGAAAATGTAATTTAATTAGTTTGTATTCTACAGTACCGGCAGTAGGTAACATAACCAGACCTAAAGTTGTTGCAAATATTTAAAAGATACCTCACTTCAATGGCATTCTGATTCAAAATGTATTTAGTGATGTAAAAATGGACGATGTAATCCCTAAATTCAAAATATAATTCTTATGCAGTTTGTTTTTAAATCGTCAAAGCACAACCAATTTAATCCACGCTACACTACACATTCAAATACATGTGCAGCCTTTGTTTGTAGTTCAAAGCAGTAGCAAAAGTATCGTACATTGTAGACCCTAAAGGGGAAGTCAGCGATTTCTTTCCATAACCCAGAGGAGCGCCACAACCACAAGAGCCTAAGCAGATGTCATTTATACAACACATTAAATTGTTACCGACCGCACGTAACCACGGTAGAAAGCTTTGTTATCCATTTGACCGGCCAACTTGTGTCATTAACGGTTAGCTGCTAGCGTGTAACGTTCTCTTCCTGCAGGGTTGCCAGATGCGAAATACCAGAAACTTGCAAATGATTGTTTTTTTTTTGATGAAAATGATGGTACAAATCTGATATGACTGCAGACCGTGTGTAGGGATCTTCAACTGACATTCAAATAGCTGAAGATAATTAAAAAACAAATAACAATGAAATGATACTAACTTAACATTTCCAGGGATCTGTTATAAATGTTGTTTTTTAATGTATAATTCCCTTTATTTGTAACAGGTTCTTAAGTAAAATGGCTGAGTTTGCATTTTTCCTGAACTAATAATGTAATACAGGGCGGCAAGTTGAGCACAAAAAACATACCATATTTTTCGGAGTATAAGTCGCACCGGAGTATAAGTTGCACCTGCCGAAAATGCATAATAAAGAACGAAAAAAACATATAAGTCGCACTGGAGCCCGGCCAAACTGTGAAAAAAACTGCGACTTATAGTCCGAAAAATACGGTACAAACTGGGTTACAAACTATCGTATGCCCGTTCCTGTTTCTCAGCATGTCGGCAAAAACTTTATTATTATTATTATTATCCACTATGACTTTCTGCAATGTGCTATGTCTTTAATGTACCGTATTTTTCGGAGTATAAGTCGCTCCGGAGTATAAGTCGCACCAGCCGAAAATGCATAATAAAGAAGGAAAAAAAACATATATAAGTCGCACTGGAGTATAAGTCGCATTTTTGGGGGGAAATTTATTTGATAAAACCCAACACCAAGAATAGACATTTGAAAGGCAATTTAAAGTAAATAAAGAATAGTGAACAACAGGCTGAATAAGTGTACGTTATATGACGCATAAATAACCAACTGAGAACGTGCCTGGTATGTTAACGTAACATATTATGGAAAGAGTCATTCAAATAACTATAACATATAGAACATGCTATACGTTTACCAAACAATCTGTCACTCCTAATCGCTAAATCCCATGAAATCTTATACGTCTAGTCTCTTACGTGAATGAGCTAAATAATATTATTTGATATTTTACGGCAATGTGTTAATCATTTCACACATAAGTCGCTCTTGAGTATAAGTCGCACGCCGGCCAAACTATGAAAAAAACTGCGACTTACAGTCAGAAAAATACGGTATATATTTTTCCTGTATGTTGAGGAAACAAACTGCAGAGAATATTCATAAGGGGAAGCAGACAGTTCTCTGTCGCACCTGAAGGGGTTGTACAGCGTAAGTAATGCCGGTTATTTCAGCGAAACATACTTCCATCAGAATTTATACACCCCCTGCATCTGTATAAGTAAAAAAATCAGAGGAATGTGGACATATTACAAGAGTACAATCGTTACACTAAATAATGCTTTTTTCCCCCCCCCGTAATTTAATATACCGTATTTTCCGTACTATAAGGCGCACCGGATTATAAGGCGCACCTTCAATGAATGGCCTATTTTAAAACTTTGTTCATATATAAGGCGCACTGCATTATAAGGCGAATAGAATATACGCTACAGTAGAGGCTGGGATTATGTTATGCATCCCGTAGTTGTGAGACCTGTTGTGGCTCAATATTGGTCCATATATAAGGCGCACCGGATTATAAGGCGCACTGTCAGCTTTTGAGAAAATTGGAGGTTTTCAGGTGCGCCTTATAGTGCGGAAAATACGGTACGTGTTTCACACTACAAACTAGGACTGCAACTAACGATTAATTTGATATACGATTAATCTGTCGATTATTACTTTGATTAATCAATGAATAATCGGATAAAAGAGACAAACTACATTTCTATCCTTTCCAGTATTTTATTGAAAAAAAACCCAGCATACTGGCACCATATTTATTTTGATTATTGTTTGTACATGTTGCAGTTTATAAATAAAAGTTTATAAAAAAAAATAGAAATGATGTTTTTTACATAAAAAAAAATATTAAAAATGCCTCTGCGCATAGCATAGATCCAACGAATCGATGACTAAATTAATCGCCAACTATTTTTCTTTATAATCGATTTTAATCGATTTAATCGATTAGTTGTTGCAGCCCTGTTACAAACTATTAAACAATCTAGTGTACGATTTACTAGGTTATGGTTTTCGTAGAAAAACATCTAAATCCCAGCAAAAAAAAAAAAAAAAAAATACAATCGTAAAATAAATCCTATATTTGATTGTATGTAGTGTGAAACATATATTGACTGACAAAATAGAAAAATATAGCATTATTTAGTTTAACGATTGTATTGAAGTGATGCGCAATTACATTTGCGCATTCCTTGGATTTATGTGCAGATGCAGGGAATGCATTAATTCCATGTGTCGCCAGAACATGGCTCAATAATGCTTTTTTTCCCCCACAATTTAATATACGTGTTTCACACCACAAACTATTAAACAATCTAGTGTACGATTTACTAGGTTATGGTTTTCGTGGAAAAACGTCTAAATCCCAACAAAAATAAAAGTAAATAAATACAATCGTAAAATAAATCATATATTTGATTGTTTGTAGTGTGAAACATATATTGACTGACAAAATAGAAAAATATAGCATTATTTAGTTTAACGATTGTATTCAAATGATGCACAATTACATTTACATGGCTACTCCAAACATTCCTGCAAAGCTTGAAAAAAATTTCACCTTGTGTCTAAGTACATAATTTACGGTATGTAGGCTTTCCTATTTTCCCTTCTGCAAAACCGGCACTGAACGCTGGTCCTGGGCCAATAACAAATTTTGCGCAACGATATATTGACCTACAAAACATTGCATGTAAATGATATTATTACTATTATTTTTTTGAGACCAAATTAAACACTGATGTAATGACAGTACATAATATTAATACAAGTATACCTATAAAATGCAATTAGCGTGTATTTATTGTATATTTCAACTAGGGCTGCAACTAACAACTAATTGGATAATCGAATAATCTGTCGATTATTACTTCGACTAATCGATTGATAATCGGATAAAAGAGACAAAGTACATTTCTATCCTTTCCAGTATTCTATTGGGAAAAAAACAGCATACTGGCACCATACTTATTTTGATTATTGTTTCTCAGCTGTTTGTAAATGTTGCAGTTTATAAATAAAGGTTTATAAAAAAAAACATTAAAAAAAATTAAAAATAAAAATTGCCTCTGCGCATGCGCATAGCATAGATCCAACGAATCGATGACTAAATTAATCGCAAACTATTTTTATAATCGATTTTAATCGATGTAATCGATTAGTTGTTGCAGCCCTAATTTCAACGTTGTAATTGAAATGTAAACTTAAGTTAACTAAAACAAACACATAATAAAATCATAATATACTCTGTCTGTAAGGAACATTTTGCCCCTTGAACAAAAATCACAACCATAAGCAATAAAATAGGCTCTGTCTCTGTCAAGGAAGGGTTGGGGGAATCCTCAAATATACACAACCAAAACAATAAATAAAATAGCTAAATAGAGTTATAGTGACCAAAATAATCACAGTTATTATTATTGTTGTATTTTTAATGTGGTCAATTAGAATTCTGCCTGGTGACACAAGATACAAGTTCTTTAGGTACTTTAATTCAATACAATAATCATTATCAGTATCATTACTACCGTTAATATGTAGTACAAACGCCCATAGCCCAAGAATGACCGCTCTTGTAATCCATAACAATGCTTACAGATGACGATTATCAAGGCTGGAAAACTTACCGACCTCAGTTTGAGTTATCGTCTGGTTAATTGACTAATCCAATATCGGCACGGGCCTACTGTACCCCTTCTTCTATGGTTTCAGAGCAACCCGCCATTGTTCACTACTATACAGGAAGCTAAATAGCAAGTCAGCAAGAGTTGTGGTCGCTCACACACAGAAAACACAGTCCACCAGCTTTTAGGCAAACAATTGCACATCATGCAGTCAACACATTGGAAGAGCTATACAGTAGACAGTGTTTGTAGGGACGAGGTAGGAGACATAATCCACGTTTAAGCCTCATCATCCATGAACCGCAGAGTGCATCACCCAACTCAATCTTACAAATGTATGAGGGTTGATTATTACGACATACACTATATTGCCAAAAGTATTTGGCCACCCATCCAAATGATGAGAATCAGGTGTCCTAATCACTTGGCCCGGTGTATAAAATCAAGCACTTAGGCATGGAGACTGTTTCTACAAACATTTGTGAAAGAATGGGCCGCTCTCAGTGATTTCCAGCGTGGAACTGTCATAGGATGCCACCTGTGCAACAAATCCAATCGTGACATTTACTCGCTCCTAAATATTCCAAAGTCAACTTTATTATAAGAAAAGTGAAGAGTTTGGGAACAACAGCAAGTCAGCCACCAAGTGGTAGGCCACGTAAACTGACAAGAGAGGGGTCTGAAGCGCATAGTGAAAAGATTTTCTGCACAGTCAGTTGCTACAGAGCTCCAAACTTCATGTGACCTTCCAATTAGCCCACGTACAGTACGCAGAGAGCTTCATGGAATGGGTTTCCATGGCCGAGCAGCAGCATCTAAGCCATACATCACCAAGTCCAATGCAAAGCGTGGGATGCAGTGGTGTAAAGCACGTCACCACTGGACTCTAGAGCAGTGGAGACGCCTTCTCTGGAGTGATGAATCACGCTTTTCCATCTGGCAATCTGATGGACCAGTCTGGGTTTGGAGGTTTCCAGGAGAACGCTACATTTCGGACTGCATTGTGCAGAGTGTGAAATTTGTTGGAGGAGGAATTATGGTGTGGGGTTGGTTTTTCAGAAGTTGGGCTTGGCCCCTTAGTTCCAGTGAAAGGAACTTTGAATGCTCCAGGATACCAAAACATTTTGGACGTGATTGTCAAGGTAAAAGTGGATTTTCAAGGTAAAAAATGATTTTCAAGATAAAAAATAATTTTCACGGTAAAAAATGATTTTCAAGGTAAAAAATGATTTTCAAAGTAAAAAATGATTTTCAGGTAAAAAATTATTTTTAAGGTAAAATAGATTTTCGAGGTTAAAAATGATTTTCAAGGTAAAAAATGATTTTCGAGGCAAAAAATTATTTTCAAGTTAAAAAATGATGTTCAAGGTCAAAGTTGATTTTCAAGGTAAACGTTGATTTTCAAGGTAAAACATGATTTTCAAGGTAAAAAATGATTTTCAAGGTAAAAAATGATGTTCAAGGTAAAAGTTGATTTTGAAGGTAAATGTTGATTTTCAAGGTAAATAATTATTTTCAAGTTAAAAAATGATGTACAACGTACAAGTTGATTTTCAAGGTAAAAGTTGATTTTCAAGGCAAAAAAATGATTTTCAAGGTAAAAGTTGATTTCCGAGGTAAAAAATGATTTTCAAGGTAAAAAATGATTTTCAAGGTAAAAAATGATTTTCAAGGTAAAAGTTGATTTTCGAGGTAAAAAATGATTTTCAAGGTAAAAGTTGATTTTCAAGGTAAATGTTGATTTTCAAGGTAAAAAATTATTTTCAAGGTAAAAAATGATTTTCAAGTTAAAAAATGATGTACAACGTAAAAGTTGATTTTCAAGGTAAAAGTTGATTTTCAAGGCAAAAAATGATTTTCAAGGTAAAAGTTGATTTTCGAGGTAAAAAATGATTTTCAAGGTAAAAAATGATTTTCAAGGTAAAAGTTGATCTTCAAGGTAAAAAATTATTTTAGGAGGTAAAAAATTATTTTCGAGGTAAAAAAAAATATTTTCAAGGTAAAAAATTATTTTCAAGGTAAAAAATTATTTTCAAGGTAAAAGTTGATTTTCAAGGCAAAAAATGATTTTCAAGGTAAAAAATGATTTTCAAGGTAAAAAATGATTTTCAAGTTAAAAAATTATGTTCAAGGTAAATGTTGATTTTCTAGGTAAAAGTTGATTTTCAAGGTAAAAGTTGATTTTCAAGGTAAAAAATGATTTTCAAGGTAAAAGTTGATTCTCGAGGTAAAAAATGATTTTCAAGGTAAAAGTTGATTTTCAAGGTAAAAAATTATTTTCAAGGTAAAAAAGGATTTTCAAGGCAAAAAATTATTTTCAAGGTAAAAAATGATGTTCAAGGTAAAAGTTGATTTTCAAGGTAAAAGTTGATTTTCAAGGCAAAAAATGATTTTCAAGGTAAAAAATGATTTTCAAGGTAAAAGTTGATTTTCAAGGTAAAAGTTGATTTTCAAAGTAAAAAATTATTTTCAAGGTCAAAAATTATTGTCAAGGTAAAAAATGGGATGGCACTTTAACTTCATGTGTGAGTAAAGGCAGGTGGCTAAATACTTTTGGCAATATAGTGTATCACACCTGATGTCTTTTGGGTTTTGTCACCCATTGCATTAAACAAGCGGATGACAGCACAAAGGCCGTACAAAGGAGCGTATAAAAAAAACTAAACGGACACCATAAACATCTCCACCTGGTATCAATTCATCCGACCGACCAATCTATGTCACTGGGGGTTGACCGGCAACAATCCGCGGCAAACTTAGCGTAATCAAACCTAATAGCCGGGGACATCTATGAAAAAACAACAACTTTGCAACATCTTCCATATGGCGGCAGGCGAAGACGTAAAGATTACCCCGCCAATCAGCGCTGGAGAAAGTGGTCTGTGTGGAAGGTACCATGAGAGCGAGACAGACGGCCATATGTACACAAGCAGTGGAACAAGACAACTCGCAGCTAAAAGAGCCTGGGGGGACTGGCCTATATCGCTACCACCTGTGCTTCCAGTGGACCACTGGTGCACGTTGCCGCTCATGTTTCCACATTCATTTGATGAGTCCAGTGTGGTAATTAACACCCTTCACATCTAGCATGTACGTGTGTTAAAGAGCTCATTTGTGAACGATGGGAAAGACACCGATAAACTGTAAAACATCTATACTATTGCATCATTTGTACACTTACCTCTAAATCTATGTATGCATTCATTATTAAACATTTTACTGACATGCTTGCCAACCCTCCCGATTTTCCCGGTAGACTCCCGAATTTCAGTGCCCCTCCCGAAAATCTCCTGGGGCAACCATTCTCCCGAATTTCTCCCGATTTCCACCCAGACAACAATATTGGGGGCGTGCCGGCCAAATCACATAATATCTACGGCCTTTCATACACACAAGTGAATGCAAGGCATACTTGGTCAACAGCCATACAGGTCACACTGAGGGCGGAGGTATAAACAACTTTAACACTGTTACAAATATGCGCCACACTGTGAACCCACACCAAACAAGATTGACAAATACATTTCGGGAGAACATCCGCACCGTAACACAACAGAACAAATACCCAGAACCCCTTGCAGCACTAACTCTTCCGGGACGCTACAATATACACCCCCGCTACCCCCCGAACCCAGCCCCACCCCAACCACCTCAACCTCCTCATGCTATCTCAGGGAGAGCATGTCCCAAATTCCAAGCTGCTGTTTTGAGGCATGTTAAAAAAAATTTAAAAAAATAAATAAATATGGCAGTGCCACGTTGGCATTTTTTTTTTCCATAACTTGAGTTGATTTATTTTGGAAAACCTTGTTACATTGTTTAATGCATCCAGCGGGGCATCACAACAAAATTAGGCAGACTGTATATATCGGTATCGGTTGAAATTGGAATCGGTAATTAAGAGTTGGACAATATCGGAATATCGGCAAAAAAGCCATTATCGGACATCTCTAATTGTAATATATGTCGATCGAGAGGGGGTGTGACGTTTATATGTTGTCAAAATTCAATGTTTTATCCTTCATAGTTAATATTGTAAATCCCACATTCTTTATTTTCATGTACATTCTGGGTGTCTCATTCAGTAATACAAAATTTAAATTCCATTCCGTTTTTTTCAGGTGGTCTGTCATAACGTTTTTAGCATTCAATCAGACATTATTGTGAGTTTTTGTATTAGTGTTCCTAAAAATGTATATACCGGCTCCCAGACACATTTTTTTTTTCTCTAAATTTGGCCCCCCGTGTCAAAGTAATTGCCCAGTGCTGCCATAATGCATTGCGTGACATTTGATGTGCACCCGAACAATACTGTTTTGTGGGGCAGTCTGAGGGTCGAACTTGTAAATGATATTAAAACAGCAGATAACTGTGTCATCTAGAGATGTCCGATAATGGCTCTTTTGCCGATATCCGATATTTCGATATTGTCCAACTCTTAATTACCGATTCCGATATCAACCGATACCGATATATACAGTCGTGGAATTAACACATTATTATGCCTAATTTTGTTGTGATGCCCCACTGGATGCATTAAACAATGTAACAAGGTTTTCTAAAATAAATCAACTCAGGTTATGGGAAAAAAAATGCCAACATGGCACTGCTATATTTATTATTGAAGTCACAAAGTGCATTATTTTTTTTAACATGCCTCAAACAGCAGCTTGGAATTTATGACATGCTCTCCCTCAGAGAGCATGAGGAGGTTGAGGTGGGCGGGGTTGGGGTGGGGGGGGGGGGCGGTAGGGGGTAGATATTATAGTATCCCGGAAGAGTTAGTGCTGCAATGCGTTCTGTGTATTTGTTCTGTTGTGATTATGTTGTGTTACGGTGCGGATGTTCTCCCGAAATGTGTTTGTCATTCTTGTTTGGTGTGGGTTCACAGTGTGGCGCATATTTGTAACAGTGTTAAAGTTGTTTATACGTCCACCATCAGTGTGACCTGTATGGCTGTTGACCAAGTATGACTTGCATTCAATTGTGTGTGTGAAAAGCTGTAGATATTATGTGATTGGGCCGGCACGCAAAGGCAGTGCCTTTAAGGTTTATTGGCGCTCTGTACTTCACACTACGTCCGTGTACACAGCGGCGTTTTAAAAAGTCATACATTTTACTTTTTGAAACCGATACCGATAATTTTGAAACCGATACCGATAATATCGGACATCCCTAGTGTCATCAGCTTCTCTAAAAACCGGACATCCACTGTGATGATACTAAGCGTATCTAGTGGATACTACTATGATTACTACTTTTGTAGGCGTCATGATGTGTAGTACTGCGTGCTAAGTGGCAAATGTGTGAAGTCGGTCACATGACTTCTCCCAGGGAGGAATTTTAAGCATCCCTTTTGGCATACCTCAATCCCCGAGGGATCCGTTTTATCTCCCCTAGCCTAACTACTTAACTACTTCACCCGCTCTATTCCTTATCCTTTCCGTCAGGATGACTACATGTCATTATTATAATGAGTAAATGGGGGAAAAAAAGAAGCCGTGGACTCGTGCCAGATTTGATTATTTACCTCTTGAGCAGACTGCTGTTACAATTCCCAAGCCGGAGTTACTGTTGATTGTTGGGAAGCAAAGTGGGCCAAGTGCACGGTGAGCGCCCCGGTGCAGTTTTGCGTGGGGAATTAGTGCCGCGCACAGATCAACGTGCCACGTTTGAATAAGTGAACCGGCGACTAAAAATAACCAGAAGCACCAGAGTGGATTTTCACAATACCGACGGAGTCAGAAGCCCGTTTGCAGAGTGTTCTGGGAGACGACCGAGAAGCGGGCGGCACGTGCCACGGCTTTGGTGTGTCAAGGCATCAGTGATTGAATTTCTCCTCCTTCCTTAAGACGGAAGTGCAAAGCCGATGAGTGATTCCTGTGGATGCACTTAAGGTTTTAGTTGCAGGCGTCGTTGTGCCTGGGCAGATTTTATATGACACATGAAACTAACTACATGGTACTTAGGGCCCGCAGTAAACCCATCTGAAGCCGGTCGGGGGAAAACAGGTCCATCAGAGGAGAGGCTTGTTTTCTGCTGCCTGACTGAAGGACTTGCGCAACCGCGTCAATTAAAAGTTCATTAGGTTTAGCGCTGGCAAAAGGAGTGGATGCTGTCTGTTTACGCCCAGGCTATTATCTTCAACCTGATTATTTACCTGACTTCACAGGGCTTTTTACCTTTGAACATGTGCTCGTAATAACGCTTTAGTTCAGAGGAATGCCGCATTTGGCGGTCATTCAAGCACGCAGCAGTTTCTAGAGAGACAATCAGTTGTAAAACGACTCATTTGTTTGTGTTGTGCAAGGCACAAAAGTCATTCTTAAAACTTGGTTGCGATTATAATTTTGCTTTGAATTGTGCCTTGAGATAACGCCATTTGTGATTTGAAGCTACATGTATAACATTTAATTAACTTGAATTTCAATTCCTAGTAAAATCCACCTGCATTTGTTTTCATTTTGTTTTTTTGGTGAATTTCTTTTGTCAGAGTTAGGAATTTGGGAAAAAATAGCCCTGTTGTGTAAAACACAAGTGTCTATTTATTTAGTCAAAAAGACAAAAAAATGTTTTTAAATAGCCTTGTCATGCAAAACACAACCATCCACTTCAGTGGACATTTTATGTTTTTATTTATTTTATTCACAACTCTTTTGTCAGCGTTAGGAATTTCGGGGAAAAAATAGCCCTGTTGTGTAAAACACAAGTGTCCACTGTAGTGGACATATGTTTGTTGGTCTATTTATTTAGTCAAAAAGACAAAAAAAAAAAAAAAATTGCCTTGTCATGCAAAACACAAACATACACTTCAGTGGACATTTAATTTTTTTTATTCATTTTATTCATAACTCTTTTGTCAGCGTTAGGAATTTCGGGAAAAATAGCCCTGTTGTGTAAAACACAAGTGTCCACTGTAGTGGACATATGTTTGTTGGTCTATTTATTTAGTCAAAAAGACAAAAAATAAAATATAATAGCCTTGTCATGCAAACACAAACATACACTTCAGTGGACATGTTATTTCTTTAAATTCAATTTTATTCATAACTCTTTTGTCAGAGTTAGGAATTTCAGAAAAAAACAGCCCTGTTGTGTAAAACACAAGTGTCCACTGTAGTGGACATATGTTTGTTGGTCTATTTATTTAGTCAAAAAGACAAAAAAAAAAAAAAAAATAGCCTTGTCATGCAAAACACAAACATACACTTCAGTGACATTTAATTTTTTTAATTAATTTTATTCATAACTCTTTTGTCAGCGTTAGGAATTTCGGGAAAAATAGCCCTGTTGTGTAAAACACAAGTGTCCACTGTAGTGGACATATGTTTGTTGGTCTATTTATTTAGTCAAAAAGACAAAAAAACAAAACAAAATTGCCTTGTCATGCAAAACACAAACATACACTTCAGTGGACATTTAATTTTTTTTATTCATTTTATTCATAACTCTTTTGTCAGCGTTAGGAATTTCGGGGAAAAATAGCCCTGTTGTGTAAAACACAAGTGTCCACTGTAGTGGACATATGTTTGTTGGTCTATTTATTTAGTCAAAAAGACAAAAAAAAATAAAAAATTGCCTTGTCATGCAAAACACAAACATACACTTCAGTGGACATTTAATTTTTTAAATTCATTTTATTCAATTACTCTTTTGTCAGCGTTAGGAATTTCGGGGAAAAAATAGCCCTGTTGTGTAAAACACAAGTGTCCACTGTAGTCGGACATATGTTTGTTGGTCTATTTATTTAGTCAAAAAGACAAAAAAAAAAAAAATTGCCTTGTCATGCAAAACACAAACCATACACTTCAGTGGACATTTAATTTTTTTTATTCATTTTATTCATAACTCTTTTGTCAGAGTTAGGAATTTCGGGGAAAAAATAGCCCTGTTGTGTAAAACACAAGTGTCCACTGTAGTGGACATATGTTTGTTGGTCTATTTATTTAGTCAAAAAGACAAAAAATAAAATATAATAGCCTTGTCATGCAAACACAAACATACACTTCAGTGGACATTTAATTTTTAAAATTAATTTTATTCATAACTCTTTTGTCAGAGTTAGGAATTTCAGAAAAAAACAGCCCTGTTGTGTAAAACACAAGTGTCCACTGTAGTGGACATATGTTTGTTGGTCTATTTATTTAGTCAAAAAGGACAAAATAATAATAATAAAATAGCCTTGTCATGCAAAACACAAACATACACTTCAGTGGACATTTTTATTTTTTTTATTCATAACTCTTTTGTCATAGTTAGGAATTTCGGGAAAAAATAGACATGTCGTGTAAAACACAAGTGTTCACTGCAATGGACATATGTTTGTTGGTCTATTTATTTAGTCGAAAAGACAATTTTTTTTTTTTTTTAAATAGCCGTGTCATGCAAACACAAACATACACTTCAGTGGACATGTTATTTTTTTGTACTCATTTTATTCATAACTCTTTTGTCAGAGTTAGGAATTTCGGGAAAAATAGCCCTGTTGTGTAAAACACACGTGTCAACTGTAGTGGACATATGTTTGTTGATCTATTTATTTAGTCAAAAAGACAAAACAAAATAATAATAAAATAGCCTTGTCATGCAAACACAAACATACACTTCAGTGGACATTTTATTTATTTGTATTCATTTTATTCATAACTCTTTTGTCAAGAGTTAGGAATTTCGGGAAAAATAGCCCTGTTGTGTAAAACACAAGTGTCCACTGTAGTGGACATATGTTTGTTGGTCTATATATTTAGTCAAAAAGACCACATACATTTTTTTTTTTAAATAGCCTTGTCATGCAAAACACAAACATACACTTCAGTAGACATTTTATTTTTTTTATTAATAACTATTTTGTCAGAGTTAGGAATTTCGGGAAAAATAGCACTGTTGTGTAAAACACAAGTGTCCACTGCAGTGGACATATGTTTGTTGGTCTATTTATTTAGTCGAAAAGACAACTTCTTTTTTTTTAAATAGCCGTGTCATGCAAAACACAAACATACACTTCAGTGGGCATTTTATTTTCTTTATTCATTTTATTCATAACTCTTTTGTCAGAATTAGGAATTTCGGAAAAAATAGCCCCTGTTGTGTAAAACACAAGTGTCCACTGTAGTGGACATATCTATTTATTTAGTCAAAAAGACAAAAAAATAAAAAATAAAAAAATAGCCTTATCATGCAAAACAAAAACATCCACTTCAGTGGACTTTAAAAAAAAAATGTATTCATTAGATTCATAACTCTTTTGTCAGAGTTAGGAATTTGAATTAAAATAGCCTTGCTATGCAAAACACAAGTGTCCACTGCAGCGGACATATGTTTGTTGGTCTATTTATTTTGTAAGAGTGACGAATTTCTTAAAAAAAAATAAAAAGCCCGGTTATGCAAAAGACAAACGTCCACTGAAGTGGACATTTTATTTTTTGGTTTCTTTTGCCAGAGTGACACATTTTGGGAATAAAATGTCCCTGTTATGCAAAACACAAACATCCACCGCAGTGGACGCTGGCTCTCAGAAGGTTAGGCGAAGGCATTGTGTTATGGAATGTGACGCACTGTCAGCATTATTGCAAAGTTGTGTTTTTGGTATGGCTTATAGCTTGTGTGAAGATCACTTACAGCAGCCATTTCATTTTTGCAATTAACAATACAGTTTTTAAGATATCAGAATGGAATTTTTAAATGAGCATTTTTGGTACAACATAGAACATACCATTGAACATTTTGAAACGCTTAATCTACCAAATGTATCTCATCAGGTTAAAATGTTCAATTTCCAAGTCAAAACTTTACATACTTTTTGGTATTTGGAGCGTACATATTCTTCCGAGAACCTCTTCAGTGGGCACTTGTTTTTTGGTCAATTTATTTTGTCAGAGTTAATCGATTTGGGGAAAAAATAGCCCTATTATGCAAAAAACAAACAACCACTGGAGTGGACATACAGTACAAGCCCAAAGTTTGGACACACCTTCTCCTCATTCAATGCGTTTTCTTTATTTTCATGACTATTTACATTGTAGATTGTCCCTGAAGGCATCAACACTATGAATGAACACATATGGAGTTATGTACTTAACAAAAAAAAGGTGAAATAACTGAAAACATGTTTTTATATTCTCGTTTCTTCAAAAATAGCCACCCTTTGCTCTGATTACTGCCTTTGCACAGTCTTGGCATTCTCTCGATGAGCTTCAAGAACACCTGTGAAGTGAAAACCATTTCAGGTGACTACCTCTTGAAGCTCATCGAGAGAATGCCAAGAGTGTGCGAAAAACTAATCTGAGCAAAGGGTGGCTATTTTGAAGAAACTAGAATATAAAACCTGTTTACAGTTATTTCATCTTTTTTTGTTAAGTACATAACTCCACATGTGTTCATTCATAGTTTTGATGCCTTCAATGAAAATCTACAAAAGGGGTCCCCAAACTTTTTGACTCGGGGGCCGCATTGGGTTAACAAAATTTGGCCGGGGGCCGGGCTATATATATATATATATATATATATATATATATATATATATATATATATATATATATATATATATATATATATATATATATATATATATATATATATTAGGGCTGCAACTAACGATGAATTTGATAATCGATTAATCTGTCGATTATTACTTCGATTAATAATCGGATAAAAGAGACACACTACATTTCTATCCTTTCCAGTATTTTATTGAAAAAAACAGCATACTGGCACCATACTTATTTTGATTGTTGTTTCTCAGCTGTTTGTACATGTTGCAGTTTATAAATAAAGGTTTATTTTAAAAAAAATAAAAAAATTTAAAAAAATTTAAAAAAAAAAAAAAAAAAAAAAGGCTCTGCGCATGCGCATAGCATAGATCCAACGAATCGATGACTAAATTAATCGGCAACTATTTTTATAATCGATTTTAATCGATTTAATCGATTAGTTGTTGCAGATGCCAGATTTTACAAAATAATTAAAAAATAATAATTAATAAATAAAAAAATTACAAAAATATTATTTTATTTTTTTAACTTGGGACTTCCCACGGGCCGTAGCTTGGGGACCCCTGAACTACAATGTAAATTTTCATGTAAATAAAGAAAACGCATTGAATGAGGTGTGTCCAAACTTTTGGCCCGTACTGTACGTGTTTTGGTCTACTATATATTCTTCTGAGAACCAGCGTCCTCCACAGTGGACATTTGAGTTTTGCATGACTAAGCATTTATCTTCAAAAAAAAAAAAGGTCCACTGTTTGTTTTACTTTTTCTCAGGAGAATACCGCAGCATCTCATTTCTTGCTCTTATCCGCCATCTAACGCACATTTTCAGGGGAGAAGAATCACCTGCTTGGTTCTTTCTGACGGATCTAAGATGCTGGGGAGAATATTCCGGCGGAGGCTGCTGTCTTCACCTAAACTCGTGCGCTAAACTGCCGCTGACATCTTCTTTAATCTCTGACAGTCAGCGCTTTGCCGGCTCCGGCGCTGTCTTCTTCGATGTTCCGTGGGGCTCGCATGTTTTTTCCCCTGCCGCTGATGTTCACCTTGTTTGCTCACTCGTGACCGTGTGTGATGGAGTGAACGAGCCAATATCCTCCCTTGCACGTGGCTTGCGCGCCAAAAAAAAAAAAACATGAAGCCTGTAGATAGGAACTACAGTGCACACATCATATATAGAGTCAAGCTATGGAAACTGGGAAGTTAAAGACAGCAGCTTTCCTGGGTCTTGATGGATCATACTGTGTCAACCTCTACAAGCTCAAGGTCAGTCTGCACCTCCAAACGCTCTCTTTATAGAGTTAAACATCTCTTTTTTTTATTTTTAATATATATATATATATATATATATACCGGCATAGATTTCCTAATGACACATGTGTTTTGATCAGTGCAACACAAGTCAGACGTTATGCTGTGAGCTCACAGTGCCTGGAGGCTCAGCGCTAACAGTTCAAAGATCACAGTCTTCGGTGCAAGAAAATAAGAAAATGTGTAAGATGCCAAGTTAATTCCTTCCTGAAAGACAGGCGTGACGTTTCAAACGAAATATTTCCATCGCATCACATTAGGGATGGGTAGCTTTCACATTTTAATCGATATCTCGAACTGATACCAGTACTCAACAGTACCAATTTTTGTTAGTTTTGTGTGTGTGTTCAAATGTGTTAATACATGGTCGTAGAATTTCTGACCTTTTGACCTATATTACTTGTCTATTAAGAATGTCCGCTCATTTTCAATTCTCTTCTATTTTGTGCCATTGAATGGACCAGTTGTGGGACGAAGGTGAATATGGAGTTATGCCAACCTGTCTACAGAATGTTTGGATTTTCCAAATATGACTAAGAGATACGAGGTTGTTTTGGAACAGACAAACCAAAACAAAACAATCATGATGCACGAGATAAAAACAGTGACGCACAAGAGACATATAAAAAATGGCAGAAGACCGGGACTAGAGAGAGAGTTTGGCTTGTGTGTGTCTTGTTTGCTCCGGAGTACATGTGGTCTGTCTGCACGGCCAACTCAATTCAACCTGCACTTCTGATAATGGGTAAATACATTTGTTGTACTAAACTACTTTTGTTGCCTGCTTAAGCTTCGGACAATCCACTACACAAATTGGCGTCACGAACAGGATGGCCCAGAAGCTACAGGTCGACAGCCGCTCCCGCTCCCGCTCTCTCTCTCAGGCAGACAGTGTGTTGCATGCGCGCATCACAAGGTAAGCAGTTTGCTTTAAAGTGTAAACATTTTCTGCCTGGAGAGAGCCGGATCGATAGGACTAATTGCTGAATCTATTTTTGATAAAAGATAGGTTTAGTCAGGTTCTCCAAAAACAACCTGGAATGGGGTAAATTATGGTTGGATTGAGTTGTTTTATATGTGATCATTTGTCTGTGTGTTTGTTGAAAACTTGTGATTTCTTGTTTTGGTTGAAAACCACTGCCCTAAATCATATTAAAGCCAAAATTATAAAATGCAGGTTATGAAGGAGGAACAATTTTTAAGAGATAAATAATGATACAGGTTTAGATTGCTGCTGACCCTGTTGTATTTTATAAGACTGATTAATTTGGATTATTGTGTTTGTGTTGTGAGAGAAGGAGAGAGAGCGAGAGAGAGAGGAAGAGAGAGCAGGTGAAGGAAGATTGTGGGTGAAGAGGATGGTTTGAGAAAATATGGGAAAAGGATGTTTATAACCTTACGTTACGTGGATGGTTTCTAGGAGAACCGAAAATAGAAACATTGTGTGAAGTGTAAGGAAGAGATGGATACAGGATGTTGTTTGTAAAGGAAAACGAAAGTGAAGAAAAGATGAGAAAGTGACAAATGAAGGTATTCGTAAATGGTATGCTGTTGATTGTGGTTAGCTGCAAGTTTGTTTATTTGTTTGTTTGTTTAGTTGTTTGAGTGAAATGGGAAGAAATCAATAGGAATAATTACATGCAAAATGGAATAAAACTATGAGTGCGATACATAATGAATGAATAAATGAAATACGTTTATTTTGGTCATATAATCAACCATCAACCAATTTGTGTGAGCAGTTTAACAGTACAGATTAGACATATTAACAATCATACACATTTACACACAGAAAGAAAAGAAAAGAAAAAGAATGACCGAAAAAGGAATAGACGGAAGCCAAAGCTTATATTGACCTATCCTATACATTCACTGGACATTAAATTACCTGGAACATCAACGTTAAAAGATGAAAGTATTTTGTTACCATATTTTATAATGTTCAAAAAACTTTACTTTTCAAGGGTCTCTTAAACCATAACAAAAAACTACATGTGTTCAGCTCATCACTGAGGATGGTCCATCATTTAACTTCTAAAACTGAAATACATTTGTATTTTTATTTTATTTTACTTGACCTATTTCAAAAATCAATATCCCCCGTAAATGATAGTTTTCTCCTCATAATGTAAATAAGCTAAGAATACAAACTGGAAGGCTGTTGTTCTTTACTCGAAACATAATTGCCATTGTTTTAAAAATAGATTATTTGAACATTTAACACATTATGACTTATAAAAATGGATTGGTATGATCATAATAATAATGTTTTGTGTATTATTGAAAAGAGCCTTTTAACTTTAAGTATTGGGTCTATATTTCTTCTATAAACATTTCCCCAAACTTCAAAACAATGTTACATATGGAAAAAAAAATAAAAATAAATGAATAATATAACAAGTGCAGACATTTCTTATTCAGCATGTGTTTTACTTTATACTGAATGGCAATGGATTTGGATATTTTTCTTTAATATGTTCAATATGCGGCTTCCAACATATTAATGATCAATTACTATTCTCAAGAATGTAGTTCATATACTCTATCAATTTCCACTTGATTCAACTTTAATTTTTGTTTCACAATTTGACTTTGCACCCTGGACAGGTCGTCACCTCATCACAGGGCCAACACAGATAGATAGACAGACAACATTCAAACACTAGGGCAAATTTAGTCTTATTAATTTCCCCATATTGAAATCTATTACTCAAAACAACTACTTAACCACTATTGTGAAACACCTTTCTAATTTATGGGAGTATTGGGATAGGATTGAGGAAGATGTCTGCTGTGGTGGTGGTTAGTTTGGAAATCAATTTAATACAAGTAAGTTTAAGTCGGGTAACTTTAAAGTGTAGTCTGACATTTTTAGTTTGAAGTAATTTATATTTTTAATTAGACATTGCATTCCACCATACATCTGGGAGGTGGCCTTGTGAGGTGTTTGTGCTGCGATATCAGGACAGCTGGCACAAAACAATGTGTGTGTGTGCATGTTGTGACTAGTGTGAAAGAGAAGATGGAAAAACGAGAATAAAAAACATTCTGCCTGTAGCATGACGTACAGCTTGCTCGCGCCTACTGATAGACAAATGATAGTTTAAATTAACTTATAGATAATCTTTAAGTGAATTAAAAGGGTACTTAAATACACTTGAAGTAGTACGTATAATCTTTGAATTAGGGTTATTGATTAACATTTAATGGGATAGTTAAGACTGTGATTTTAAAACGTGATATGCAAAATTGAACTAACCGAGAGGATATGAAAACGATGGGTGTACATGTTTTGAGTTCCAAATTCTGGAGGAAAAAAACCTCAACAAAACGTAAAACCATACAGACGGACTTGGGTGGTAGTCACGGAATTGTCCTAGGTCAAGCTGGGGTGGAAACTGTTATGCAGCCGGGGGACTGCCAACTTCTCTGAACAAGACAAGCTCCAAAGTGTAGCCAGAACATGCTCACAAAAAATACAGGTGTGACAGAGGACGCCCACAGCAGGACGAACAGCAGGATACAAACAGACCCCTGCTGGACATAAGTGTCAACGGACAATGTTCAACACAATCTTTGAAGCATTCCTTTGTGGTCAACCTGCACACACCTTGTAATGACCTGCTTACGAACTGTGCCCTGACAATTCAATACCGCACAGAAGGAACTTCCTGATGTTGCCTGACAGCACGACATCAGCTGACAACTACTGGGGACGCCTCCCAGGAACGAGTGGAGGACGGGGACTGCTCCAACTGTCCTAGCACTGGCTGACTGAGGTGTGTCCGTGTGCCCTGCCACCCAAACCGCCAAAGTGTATGATCACCAATTAGACGACTCATATTAGGAGCCTTTTGACTCTTATATATGGTGGGACTCAAGGTATGGCCGCTCATGTGAACTATCCTTACAACAATTAGCATGGTATAAGATGGACAATTGCTGTCCCACATTGTTCCCTCTGTCCTGCCTACGAAACCAAAAATTTAGGTCAAATGATAAAACAGGGCGTAGCTGCCGCTGATTGAACCGATACGCTAATACCACATTTTTAATTATTTCGGTTGTCTGTTAAAAACATAGCTATTGGCTGCAATTTGGACATTCCTGCTGTAGGCTACAAGGAGCTAGCAGCTATACAACAGCTGAGCTAAAATAACAAATTTAAGCATATCAAATATTTATAGTTGCTTATTACATACACAAATTCGCAGAGAGACAGAAGTCTGTAGAAAGTATTCAGTAACAAACGTGTCCGCATTATTAAACTTTCTACCACAGGAAACATAATGAAAAAATACAGCAGTTACTGTCAGACTCTAATCCGGATTACCTTGTCTATCAGAGACATGGTTAAAACCCACAACACCTTTCGTTCTAATTAATGTCCCGGGGGACAAGAATTACAGAAAAGACAGATCGAGTGACAAAGGGGGGAGGAATTATGATTTATGAAAGGGAAAACATTAAAAGTAGATCAATTTGAGTATGTTGAAATTAAAATCACATTTTCCTCAGAAATGTATTTCAAGGTAATTGTAGTATACCGACCGACCACAGCTAAAGACATTTTTCTTGATTCATTTTCAGACATCCTCAAACAGCATAGTATGAAAGAAGTAACGTCATGGGGGACGTTAATCTGGACTGGTTAAATAAGACGTGTAGAAAGAAATTTAAGGATATTAAACGGCTTCTACATGATACAAATGATAAGCAGCCCTACTAGAATTACAATTGGATGACAAAAATCAAAGAGATCATCTGTAAATACACTAATACAAAACCAGAAAGAAGAGTGCTAAAATAAAAATACCTTGGATTAATAAAACAATTTGGATTCTAATAAAGACATCGGGACTCAGCTCTCAAAAGAGCAATTAAAACAGGTCTAAATACAGATCGTATGATTTTAAAAGTTTGGAGGAACAAAGTTACAATGTTTATGCAGAAGTCTAAGGCTGACTTTCACTTAGAATTAATCAAAGCTGCAAAAGGGAACATTAGAAAGTTATGGAAAACCAGATACAAACTTACGGAAAGAGAGCAAACAAGAAACAACACTATAACATTAAATATCAATGGCGCTACTATTGCAGACAGTCTGGACATAAGTAATACTTTTAATGAACATTTCATCCAGTCTGTACAAACCCTGAATAAAAAGTCCCTCAAAATCAGTGCAAATAAGTGTCATTTATTCAGGATGGACTAATTTTAGAATTAACAAATGAAACAAAGTTAAACAAAATCTTCACTGCATTATCAGACTCACGATCTAGAGATATATATATGGGTTGGACACTATCTTCCTAAAAACATATAAGGATTGTATTATTGCTCGTATAACAACAATTGATAAATAAATCAATAACGGAAAACACTTTCCCTACCACGTCGAGAAACTGCTACTATAATTAAATCCATAAAGCAGGAAATAAAGAAGACCAGAACATGTACAGACCAATTAGCCTTCTCCACGTTATAACAAAAGAAATAGAAAATTTGAAGTTAAAAAGTGGCTTTGGAGCAATCAAGGCTGCTCACACAGGTCACTAAGAGGGGCATTATGTTGACACATCAAATTAATGTGTAGTATATTTATCCATGAGAGCATTTTTGTTGTAAATTGTGAGGTATGGCTGTTAAAATCTTGGTTGTTGTTACGAATGATGACAGATGTGAACAAGAGCATGTATTGTCTTTGTGTGATGATGTAAATAAGGTGTGGATGGTTCTGATATATTAAGTATGTGTCCATGAAGGGGCATTTTATGACTTTCCTAAATTTGATTACATGCTACAGTATGATTATTTTTTGATTAATTATTGATTATTATGAATGTATATATTTATTATGATTAATTAGTGTCATAATTTTATTGCTTGATTTTTGGATCCCTTTAATTTAGGTAGCCAGGGACTACAGATGGAAAGTAGCTATTTAGATATAATCTGGTACAGAACATATCTGTATCTAAACTTAATGTTTCTGTGCATTGTCCCATCATAGATAGACTAAATCAAATACAACTATTTAGTGAATTATTGAGGCCACAATAATTCACTAAGTGTTGTAAAATATCAAAGTACTATTGCAAAAGCGAACAGTGACCTCAAACATGACCTGTCCTCCGCCTCCGTTCTTGCTGCACTTGACTATCAGCTGCCCTTTTCTTTTTCTTGGATGTTTCTGAAACTACTAATACTACTACTACTATTACTATTACTATTACTACGACTAACACTGTCCCTGTTTCAGGGACAGAGGGGGGAGGTGAGTTTGGATTGGGTCAAGTTTGAGCGTGTTGAGGTTTTATTTAATCGATATGATCAATCCGGTACAAGGATAAAAGAACGTAATGATTTAGATTGACGATTGCAGTGGTTGGCGGAAGCAACCCCAACCTCAAAGGAGGGTGCCAATTCAGTAATTAAATGTTTTGTGAATTATCTAATATCCCGACATGGTTTCCCCAAAAAAAGATTAGGTCAAACAACGGCACCTATTTTAAGAAAACAGGTTATCGTCTTCAGTCACAAGATCAGCACTTCTCAGGACCAGCAGCTTCCTAGGAAGGTGGAAAGACCATGAGACCAAAATGGTATGTTTGCAAAATGTAGAATTTGTGTGCCAGTTCCTCTGTGCAGATTTGAGGATGAAAGCAGCCACTCCAGATTCCCTCGCACTCGCTAAGAGGGGCACGGTCAAAGCCAATCCAGGACCAACACCCGGTACCTGACTGGAAGGAACCAAGAGGAGAGACAACACCTTGCCAGCGATGACGAGAACGACTAAGGTTGCCAGCCAATATGTGTCCGTCGGGACTCCAGCAGCTGTGGAAGGAGGTGTCGGGAGTGCCGAAGCGGCAAGGAGGCCTTGAAGCAAGCCAAGGGCCTGGACCAAAGCCCCAACGCCCCATACTTTTTCTCAGCTTTTTCACAATTTCGGCCAGCACGGACATGCCATTAAACAGTCTGCCCAATGGACTGAACCACACCCCAAGAAGAGACAGAGACAGACTGTTTGAGTGGATCTCTTTCTTCACCAAGGCAGCCAAAAGCCCAACGAGGTGTCGGCAGGCCACCAGCCTGAGGCACCACCGAGCCATCTATACGAGCACTAATCGAACATGGACTCATACGAAATTCAGTTGTGTGTTCAAAATCAATTGGTAATTAACAATATTGGTAACTACATTCATTGCAAATGCCGGAAAAAATATTTTTGCAAATGTCTTACAGTCATAAGTCTATATACATTCATCTATTTATGTTCAATGATGTTCATGATCAAAGTATTTGTTATTCCTTTACTAAATCAAAGGGTAGGCCACTAATTGTGTTCTGTGAGATGGTTTTACTGCAGGCTGGTAACAGCGATCGCTCTGAAGGAGGGTCATAGACGGAATTTTTGCCTCGTATAAAAACATTGAGGTTTTTGCCTCTATCTGTGGTAGAGATTTAACTTAGTGGTCTACATCAGAAATTGTTTTGGTCCAGGGTCTTAGGACCCTGGAAGGAGGGTATGTCGTAGAATTTCTGACCTTTTGACCTATATTACTTGTCTATTAAGAATGTCTGCTCATTTTCAATTCTCTTCTATTTTGTGCCATTGAATGGACAGTTGTGGGACAAAGGTGAATATAGAGTTATGCCAACCTGTCTACAGAAATGTTTAGATTTTCCAAATATGACTAAGAGATACGAGGTTGTTTTGGAACAGACAAACCAAAACAAAACAATCATGATGCACGAGATAAAAAACAGTGACGCACAAGATAACAAACAGTGACGCACAAGAGACATATAAAAAATGCAGAAGACCGGGACTAGAGAGAGATTTTGGCTTGTGTGTGTCTTGTTTGCTCCGTGAGTACATGTGGTCTGTCTGCCACGGCCAACTCAATTCAACCTGCACTTCTGATAATGGGTAAATAAATTTGTTGTACTAAACTACTTTTGTTGCCTGCTTAAGCTTCGGACAATCCAATACACCGGCATAGATTTCCTACTGACACATGTGTTTAGATCAGTGCAACACAAGTCAGACGTTATGCTGTGAGCTCACAGTGCCTGGAGGCTCAGCGCTAACAGTTCAAAGATCACAGTCTTCGGTGCAAGAAAACAAGAAAATGTGTAAGATGCCAAGTTAATTCCTTCCCGAAAGACAGGCGTGACGTTTCAAACGAAATATTTCCATCGCATCACATTAGGGATGGGTAGCTTTCACATTTTAATCGATATCTCGAATTGATACCAGTACTCAACAGTACCAATTTTTGTTAGTTTTGTGTGTGTGTTCAAATGTGTTAATACATGGTAATTGTTTAAAATACCTCATTAAAAAACAAAAAAACATTTAAAACTAAGATGCAATGTCCATTTATCTTGTTGTCTTACGTTTCTAGTAGACTTAGCATGCAGTTGCAATACCAATACCTTATATCAGGGGTGTCCAAACTTTTTCCACTGAGGGCCGCACACCGGAAAAATTAAAGCATGTGGGGGCCATTTTGATATTTTTCATTTTCAAACCATAACAAAATATATACATTTTTTATTTATTTTACCTTTAGGGGTCCTGGGACCATAAAGGGTCTCAGTCATTAAAATGTTAAAATAAGTCAGATTATTGTTTTTTTTCAAATTATTTAATGTAAATTTCTATATCAACTTCAAGTTGATATAAAGTAATACAAATTAAAAAAAATGTTTTATGGCTTTTCTGTCAAAAACAACTTAGTTTTTTTTTATAGTAAAACTGAAATATGCAGTATTTAGTAATTAGAGCCCTAAAAGATCAACAATGCAGGACACCATTGGTTTTAATTCTTTCATATTTTGAGTAATCACAGTGAAAAGATAAATAAAAAATCACTAAATATTTTTGGGATCCAAAAGGTGCCCCCACTCATAAAGTGATACATTTTTATTAGGTTTTTCTTTTACTTTCAACACTTAAGTTACGAGATCAACTTCAGATGTACCTGTCGATTTTATGCTGGAACTATTATTTTGTTTGTTTTATGCGCTTTTGTCAAAGAAAACTTTGATGTTTTTGTATGGCTACTACACAATATATGCAATATTTACCACGTAAAACATTTTAAAGTGAAATATTTGAAGTAATTGGAGCCCTGAAAATAATTCATTATAACATGGATTTTTTGTCATTATTTTTTTTTTTTTGAGCAATGGCAAAAAAAAGTAAAATGAAGAAAGACAAAAGGAAAAAAACAGCCTGCATGGCAGCTTTTGTGTCAACATTGCAACTTTTTCTCGTTAGATTTCACCCTCATTCCACTTTTTTTAATCTCCTTTTTTATTTTTACAATAGTATATTCCAGAATGTGTGGCGGGCCGGTAAACAATTAGCTGCGGCCCGCAAATGGCCCCCGGGCTGTACTTTGGACACCTGCCTTATATGGCAGTAGTGAATAGACTACCGCAGGCCTGGGCAATTATTTTGACTCGGGGGGGGCAAATTTAGAGAAAAAAATGTGTCTGGGGCCGGTATATTTATCTATGTATGTATATTTATATATATGTAAGCTGTGGAAAGCTGCTGTACAGTATGAGTGCTTGGGCCCTATTTTTAGGAACACTAAAACAAAACAATAATGTCTGATTGAATGCTAAAACGTTATGTGGAATTTTCCTTTTTTTTACTGAATGAGACACCCAGAATGTACATGAAAATAAAGAATGTGGGATTTACAATACTAACTATGAACAATAAAACACTGAATATCGACAACATATGAACGTCACACCCCCTCCTCCATCGAGATATTTTACAATCAAGCGAAACACAACAAAAATGCAAAAAACACAGCAAAATATGAACGCAATGGGGTAAAAAAAAACACCTACGATCTGATATATCACTAAGCTTTTGAACTTTGTTGTAAAAATCTCCTCCCGCGTCTGTCCCTGACACCCGCATTTCAGGCTGGCCGCTCTGGAAACACTCTGTGGAAACGCTCCACACCCACACTGCTTGGTGCCTCGCCTGAGCTGCTGTGAACTTAGATTACCATAGTAACTAATTAGATGACCATAGTAACTAGTATATCATGCAAAAGCGCAGAATCCAACCATTGAAATACTTTGTATAGTTCAAAACTTACGGTCATTTGAAACATCACTGCACATCATAACGGCAGCTTACCTTTCCATCTTAAATATCTAAAAAAAATACCTGGGAATGACCAGGGGGCCAGATTGAAAAGTTTAACAGGCCTTAATTTGCCCAAGTCTGGACTAGGGTGTGTTTGCCTTATTAAGAAAGTAGTCTTTGCCATTGAGTGGAATGTGCCGGTGTTATCTTCTGTTGTGTTGTTGAGCCCTACATGCTAATCGGTAGCACATGTCTGGGAAAAACCCAATGTAAATTGACATCGAGCTAGCACATTTTAAAAAGTGGAGCCTTACTGTACTTTTGAGCATGACATCGCGTGCAACAAAGGTTTTGAAAATATGGTTGGATTTTACATAAATTGGTACCCGGAAGTACTGACATAATTGGGTCGGTACCTATTAAAATGTACCGAATTTGGTACCCGTGCCGACATGACAATATTTCAACACTGAGGCGGCAACGTCACCTGTTTTAATGGACGCATCGTGTAATAATGTTTAATATTCTTAAGGAAAGGCAATTTAATTGACAGTGAGGTGGCCTCGACCCCTTCATTAAGTGTACCGTATTATTAAATGGAAAATAAATTAATTATAAACACTGCAAACCCTGTGGGGACAATTCAATTTGTGGAGACACTGGAAGACTGTGAATTAATTAGAAACAAATAATACTTATGGAAGGATGTAAGAATATGTAAGATTGCATTAGATTTACCATTGTACTGTTATGTCAAAAAGTATATATATTAAAAAAAAAACTGGACACTTCCTTACCTGCAGAATCCTAATGAAATGTAATAGGACCTTAAAATAAGATGTATAAAATACTGGGCCTGACTAAATGTAATTAATCACAAAAAATATTACATTAATTATGTCTATACGCAGATTAATCACACAATTTATTTTAAATTTAACTTAATTGCTAATGGTTACCTGAAAAGCGGGCACTGGTTATTATATGGTCAGTGATCAGGTCAATGCATACGTCAGTGCAAAGATGAATGAGGGTAGACTGACTTGTGTGCTAATTGCACTTCAAAATACACCCTGACAGGACTTTGGACAAAACCAAGGTAATTTGCATGTAATTATATCAAATACCATTCAAAAGCACAAGAATGCTACTAGCACATCTACAACAAAACAAGGCTGGTGGAGTATACTTGCAGTTATGTTGTTAAATGTGATTAATTGTGTTTAAGCAGCATTCAAAAGGGCGATTAATCGCAATGAATCTGATTTAAAAAAAGAAAAAAATCTTTTGACAGCAAAAAAGTTGAGTAAGTATCTCAAAATACTGCCAAAGCACCAGTAAAAAGCTGAAAAGTTTGAGTTTTGAGAGATCTTTGCAATTGAAGCAATATAATTTTTCTTTTAGCCGGTCTGGGCCTCCAACTCCACATTTCACTTCCAAATATACCACAACGGAACTTTAGATAAAACTATCAGCAAATTGTATAAATGAAATAAAGTAATACATTAAAAAAGACATTTTGACAATTAAATTGCATTTGTTTCAAAATGTCAGTCTTTTTAAAAGTTAATTTAAATCATGCAAGAAAGTAATTTACTGCGATTAATCATGGTTAATCTAAATTTAAAAGTTAAATTAATCGGATTAAAAAACACAATCATTTAACACCTCTGTAAACATTACATTCGGACATTCTTTGTTTTTAAAAGTTAATTAAAATTACCAAGAAAGTAATTTACTGTTATTAATCATGATCAATCTAAAATTACAAAATGTGATTAATCTGATAAAAAAAAATAAAAAATTTAACCCCACGATAAAAATTATATTCTGACTAATGGCATTTCAGTCAACATATTAGGGTATTTTTGAATATTATGCAAACAAGTAATTTACTGTGATTAATCGTGATTAATCCAACATTTCAAAAGTGTGATTAATCTGATTAAAAAAACAAAATAATTTAACATCTCTGTAAAAAATACATTCTGACAATGAAATTATATTTGTTTTTAAAAGTGAATTAAAATTACCAAGAAAGTAATTTACTGTGATTAATCATGATTAATCTAAAATTAGAAAGTGTGATTAATCTAATAAAAAAATAAATAATAATTTAACCCCTCGATAAAAATTATATTCTGACTAATAACATTTCAGTCAACATATTTAGGTATTTTTGAATATTATGCAAACAAGTAATTTACTGTGATTAATCGTGATTAATCCAAAATTTCAAAAGTGTGATTAATCGGATTAAAGAAACAAAATCATTTAACACCTCTGTAAAAAATACATTCCGACAATTAAATTATATTTGTTTTTAAAAGTGAATTAAAATTACCAAGAAAGCAATTTACTGTGATTAATTGTGATTAATGTAAAATTAGACAGTGTGATTAATCTGATAAAAAAACAATCATTTATTCCACTATAAAAATTATATTCTGACAAATTGCATTTCAGTCAAACTATTAGGGTCTTTTTGAATATTATGCAAGAAAGTAATTTACTGTGATTAATCATCATTAATCCACAATTTAAAAAGTGTGATTAATCTGAATAAATAAACTACATCATTTAACACCACTATAAAAAAAAATGTTATTCTGACAATGAAATTGCATTTGAGCCAACAT
Source organism: Entelurus aequoreus (assembly GCF_033978785.1). Lineage (NCBI taxonomy): Eukaryota > Metazoa > Chordata > Actinopteri > Syngnathiformes > Syngnathidae > Entelurus > Entelurus aequoreus. Next base: position 23,269,659 of record NC_084731.1, on the reverse strand, counting down.
ATTAGGGTCTTTTTCAAAAATTATGCAAGCAAGTAATTTACTGTGATTAATCCTGATTAATCCAATAGTCAAAAGTGTGATTAATCTGATTAAAAACAAATTAATTTTAACACCACTATAAAAAAATATATTCTTAAAATGAAATTGCATTTGAGTCAACATATTAGGGTCTTTTTCAAAAATTATGCACGCAAGTAATTTACTGTGATTAATCCTGATTAATCCAATAGTCAAAAGTGTGATTAATCTGATTTAAAAAAATAATAATTTTAACACCACTATAAAAAATTATATTCTGACAATGAAATTGCATTTGAGTCAATTTATTAGGGTCTTTTTCAAAAATTATGCAAGCAAGTAATTTACTGTGATTAATCCTGATTAATCCAATAGTTAAAAGTGTGATAAATCGGATTAAAAACAAAATAATTTTAACACCACTATAAAAAAACATATTCTTAAAATGAAATTGCATTTGAGCCAACATATTAGGGTCTTTTTCAAAAATGATGCAAGCAAGTATTTTATTGTGATTAATCCTGATTAATCCAATAGTCAAAAGTGTGATTAATCTGATTAAAAACAAAATCATTTTAACACCACTATAAAAAATATATATTCTTAAAATGAAATTGCATTTGAGTCAAAATATTAGGGTCTGTTGGAAAATTTTGCAAGCAAGTATTTTACAGCAATTAATCATTAATAATTTGAGATTCAAAAGTGTGATTATTCTGAGTTAAAAAAAAACACCACAATAAAAATAATATTCGGACAATGACATTGCATTTGAGTAAAAATATTAGGGTATTTTTTGAAATTATGGAAGCAAGTAATTTTCTGCAATTAATTATAATTAATCCAAATTCAAAAGTGTGATTAGTCTTATTAAAAAACACAGTGTTGTACAAGTGCACTGCATCATACACTTCACAGTAAGTCATGGATCAGTTTGACCCCACTGCAAATTCCAATTACAATAATAGTGTGTCAATCAAAATAGAACATTATTTTTTATATGGCTTTTGCCGTGGGGCGTCCGCGAATGATTAAAAAGTGTTGGAACTTACACTTCTCTCTTATGACTCATGTACTGCCCATTGGTGGCGTCGTGCTGGTTGTGGACTGGGTTCTTTGGTGGTGTCGGGGAGGACAGATCAAGCCCTCGGTGGCCATTGTTGCTGTTGTTGTGGCTGCTGCTGTTGTTGCTGTTGTTGTACTCCTCCTTCACATGAGCGTTTGTTACCTCCTTCCATAGCTGCTGCAGCTCCGCAGGAATTATGCCTGGAACAAACAAAAATGGATGATACAATCAATTAGAAGCTAATCCAACTAAATCACTTAATTAAATAATGTGTCTGTAAACAAAACCGCGTATTAATTACAATCTCAGGCAAGCACTTGCGCCCCCCTCCACATGGCCCCTGTCATCCGGAGCATATTTGTGCCCGCATTTCATGCCCAGAGTAAATAATTAACATTTAGACAAGGCGTGGAATCTGAATAATGGCCGTAACACGCACGCAACAATGTGTTTACAGAGGCAACACAAGAAAACATCCCCCCCCCCCCCCACCACCACCCCCCTGCCTCTTTGAGAAACAGGACCCTGGGGTAATATTCTCAAAAGCGCATTAATGTGCAAAATACTTAAAGCTCTGCGCCGCCTCCAATTGACACAGAAGACTTAAACCTCATTTAACAAGTCAAGCACACTGCAGCTCACACAGCTCTTTGGAAAAAAAAAAAAAATCTCTTGAAGACAGATGACATTTTTGGTGTACTGACAACACATTCACAGGTTGAATGTGTGTGTGTGTGTGTGTGTGTGTGTGTGTGTGTGTGTGTGTGCGTGTACGTGTGTGTGCACGTTCCTGCATATGGGTGACAGCAATTCTGACACACAGGGTCAGGAGTTTGGATACAAAAATTTAATTCTGTGCTTTTGAGAGTAAACATATTTTGTTGGTATATCATATAGTTAGTTGTAGGGGTGCAATGGCACATGAATTATATACACACACATACATATATGTATATATATATATATATATATATATATATATATATATATATATATATATATATATATATATATATATATATATATATATATATATACATATATCTATATATATATATATATATATATATATATATATATATATATATATATATATATATATATATATATATATATATATATATTAGGGCTGCAACAACTAATCGATTAAATCGATTAAAATCGATTATTAAAATAGTTGCCGATTAATTTAGTCATCGATTCGTTGGATCTATGCTATGCGCATGTTTTTTTATTTTTTTTATTTTAATAAAAAAAATAATATATATATATATTTTTTAAATAAACCTTTATTTATAAACTGCAACATTTACAAACAGCTGAGAAACAATAATCAAAATAAGTATGGTGCCAGTATGCTGTTTTTTTCCAATAAAATACTGGATAGGATAGAAATGTAGTTTGTCTCTTTTATCCGATTATTAATCGATTAATCGAAGTAATAATCGACAGATTAATCGATTATCAAATTAATCGTTAGTTGCAGCCCTAATATATATATATATATATATATATATATATATATATATATATATATATATATATATATATATATATATATATATATATATAAACACATATATCTGTATATATACAAACACACACACACGCATATATATATATATATATATATATATATATATATATATATATATATATATATATATATATATATATATATATATATATATATATATATATATATATATACATACATATATATTAGGGGTGGGGGAAAAAATCGATTCGAATTCGAATCGCGATTCTGACGTGCGATTCAGAATCGATTCTCATTTTTAAAAAATCGATTTTTTAATTTTTTTAATTTATTTTTATTTTTATTAATCAATCCAACAAAACAATACACAGCAATACCATAACAATGCAATCCCTCATTGACATTATCATTAGACATTAAAATAAAAAAGAACAATAGTGTCAGAGTGGCTTACACTTGCATCGCATCTCATACACTTGAAAACACACTGTGTCCAATATTTTCACAAAGATAAAATAAGTCATATTTTTGGTTCATTTAATAGTTAAAACTAATTTACATCATTGCAAACAGTTGATAAAACATTGTCCTTTACAATTATAAAAGCTTTTTACAAAAATCTACTACTCTGCTTGCATGTCAGCAGACTGGGGTAGATCCTGCTGAAATCTATGTATTGAATGAATAGAGAATCCTTTTGAATCTTGGCAAAAATCTTAGCCACACGATTATCAAATGTAATAGGAAAATGAATTCATACTGACCAAACTGGCTTCATGGAAGGTCGACAATCTTCAGACAATACAAGGAAATTGTTTAATGTTATTTACTATGCTAGAAGTCTCCCTTATCCCACAGCAGTATGTACTGTTGATGCGGAGAAGGCATTCCACCGCATAAACTGGTCATTTATGTTTTGCACATTACGTAAATTTGGATTTGGAGATAAGTTTATACAATGGATTAAGATGCTTTATACAAGGCACATGGCATCAGTCAAAACCAATAATCATATTTCAGAACCTTTTTTGTTAAAAAGAGGAGTAAAACAGGGATGTTCTGCATCTGGATTATTATTTAATTTGGTTATTGAACCCTTAGCTGCAAAAATAAGAAGTGAAAATAATATTCATGGTATAAATATTGGCTCTCAGTATAATAAGCTATCGATGTATTGTGGCGACATAATTTTTTTACCTGTCACATGTTAACTCCTGTCTTCTTTATATCAATAATGTCATCACTGAATATGGCTGTTTATCAGGGTATAAAGTTAATTGGGACAAATGTGACATATTACCACTTAATAAACACTGCAAGAAATTACAAGTTCAGAACTCCAAAATTAAATTGTATTGCATTATTATGGTATTGTTGTGTATTGTTTTCAAAAAAATAAATAAAAAAAAATCGTTTTTGAATCGAGAATCGTTTTGAATTGAAAAAAAAAAATCGATTTTGAATCGAATCGTGACCCCTAGAATCGATTTTGAATCGAATCGTGGGACACCCAAGGATTCCCAGCCCTAATATATATGTATATATATACATACATATATATGCATACATATAACACATATATATATATATATATATATATATATATATATATATATATATATATATATATATATATATATATATATATATATATATATATATATATATATATATATATATATATATACATACATACATATATATGCATACATATATGTATATATATACATCAATCAATCAATCAATGTTTATTTATATAGCCCTAAATCACAAGTGTCTCAAAGGGCTGCACAAGCCACAACGACATCATCGGTACAGAGCCCACATACGGGCAAGGAAAAACTCACCCCAGTGGGACGTCGATGTGAATACAATACACATACATATATACACATACATACATATACTGTATACATTTATATAGACACACACACATATGTATATATACATACATGCATATATACATACAAACACACATATATACTGTATATATGTACATATATACATACATACAGTATATATAAACACATATATATGTATATACATACATGTATATGCATACACATATATGTATATACATACATACATATATACACATTCATACATATACTGTATACATATATATACACACACACATATGTATACATACATACATGCATGCATATATACATATATACATACAAACACACATATATACTGTATATATGTACATATGTACATACATACAGTATATATAAACACATATATATGTATATATATATATATATATATATATATATATATATATACTGTATATATATATATATATATATATATATATATATATATATATATATATATATATATATATATATACATACATACATACATACACACACACACACACACACACACACACACACACACACACACACACACACACACACACACACACACACACACACACACACACACACACACACACACACACACACACACACACACCACACACACACACACAGTAACTAGACGTGTTTCATAAAGTCTTGCACTCTTTCGGCCTTCTTGATTACCTCTCGAGGAACTCTAAAGAAACCTTTATCCTTTTTTCGCCATTCGAACGGTTCGTACAGCCGAAATCCACGCAACAATAGGGCATTTTTCTTTGAGTAAGGCTAAATGGCGCCTAGTACCCATTGATGACCACCACACATATTTAATGAAATCCAAGCATTTTCCATGCTTTTAAGGCCCTTTCGACACTAAGGTCATCCAGGGTAAATCCCACCTAACCTTATCCTTGTCCAGACACACACACAATGGTCGTTTAAGAACTGGCTGCAAAGTAAACAGAAACAGAATGCTGGATGACAGCAAAGACTTACTGTGGAACAGAGACAGCGTCCACAAAGTACAGTACATCCGTACATGACATGACAATCAACAATGTTCACACAAAAAAAGATAGCAACAACTGAAATATTCTTGACTGCTAAAACAAAGCAGATGCGGGGAATAGCGTTAAAGGAAGACATGAAACTGCTACAGGAAAATACCAACAAAACAGGAAAAGCCACCAAAATAGGAGCGCAAGACGAGAACTAAAACACTATGCGCGGGAAAACGCCAAAAAACTAAAAATAAGTCATGGTGTGATGTGACAGGCGGTGACAGTACACCTACTTTGAGACAAGAGCTATATTGATGCATGCTTGGTTATGGTTTAAAGTCATATCCAACAACTTTTTACTGTCAACTGAGTTTAGCTTTTTAATGATTTCTGCTGGTGGTGTGCCTCCGGATTTTTTCAATGAAAAAAATGTGCCTGAGTTAAAAAAAAGGTTGAAAAACACAACATGTAATGGTGGTTCTTTGGTCAAAATGTTGCATAGATTATGTTTTACAGATCATCTTCAAGCCGCTTCTTGACAGTCGCTATAACTAGTGTTATAAACTCATTACATGTAAAGTCAGATATGTCAAGCCTTCATTTCATATACATTCGATGATAATGGCTTAGTTTAAAAAAATATTTTAAATTTTAGGTTTTCATAAACTGTAAGCCATAGACATGACTATGGAAGGTTGTTTGGATTGGGTCGTATAAGTGAACACAGTGCTTGTGTGTGACCTGATGATGTCATTATTGTCTACTGAGTTTCATTTTTTAATGATTTCTGCTGGTGGTGTGCCTGCGGATTTTTTCAACAAAAAAATGTGCCCTGGCTCAAAAAAGGTTGAAAAAGACTGGTCTACATAACATGTAATGGTGGTTCTTTGGTCAAAATGTTGCATAGATTATGTTTTACAGATCATCTTCAAGCCACTTCCTGACAGTCGCTATTACGAGTGTTATAAACTCATTACATGTAAAGTCAGATATGTCAAGCCTTCATTTCATATAAATTCGATGATAATGGCTTACAGTTTAAAACCCCAAAAATTCTGAGATTTTAAATTTTAGGTTTTCATAAACTGTAAGCCATAAACATGACTATGAAAGGTTGTTTGGATTGGGTCATATAAGTGAACACAGTGCTTGTGTGTGACCTGAGGATGTCATTATTGTCCACTGAGTTTCATTTTTTTTAATGATTTCAGCTGGTGGTGTGCCTGCGGATTTCTTCAATGATTAGATTTTTGATTTTTATTAAGGATCCCCATTAGCTGGTTGCCTCAACAACCCACTAGTCTTCCTAGGGTCCACAATTCAATACAATTACAAGTAAAAGCATATAATTATAACTACACAATACAGAAAAAAATAAAAAAATAAAAGCATCAATAAGAAAACAAACAAACAATATACAGTCACAGAATAATAATTACCATATAAATATAACTACACAATATAAAACCAAACAAATCATCAACGAGCAAACTAATTTAAAGACTCAGATAAAACATTACTTTCTTTTTAAAAACCTGTTTACTTTCAATTTTGATTGATTGATTGATTGATTGATTGATTGATTGATTGAGACTTTTATTAGTAGGTTGCACAGTGAAGTACATATTCCGTACAATTGACCACTAAATGGTAACACCCGAATAAGTTTTTCAACTTGTTTAAGTTGTGGTCCACTTAAATTGATTCATGATACAGATATATACTATCATATATACTATCATCATAATACAGTCATCACACAAGATAATCACAATGAATTATTTACATTATTTACAATCAGGGGTGTGGAGGGGGGGGGGGAGGATATGGACATCAAGTAGTGGACATAGAGAGAGAGAGAGAGAGAGAGAGAGAGAGAGAGAGAGAGAGAGAGAGAGAGAGAGAGAGAGAGAGAGAGAGAGAGAGAGAGATCAGAAGGCATAAGAAATGCCGGTGAGAATTGGAGGCAGGTAATTCCAGAGCGATAAAGATCTATAAATAAAAGATTTCCGCAAAGCATTCTTCCTGGGACGAGGGAGTACAAAATGCCCCTCACTGGAATGAAACAAATGTGCTCAAAAGAGGTTGAAAAACATTGCTCTAGAACAGGGGTGTCAAACTCATTTTAGATGGGGGGCCACATGGAGAAAAATCTACTCCCAAGTGGGCCGGACTGGTGAAATCACGGCACGATAACTTAAAAATAAAGACAACTTCAGTGAACAATGGGAGACCGGACTTTCTGCTCCGCTGCTCCCAGTCTGTGGAACGCTCTCCCTGACCACCTGAGGGCACCACAGACTGTGGATGCTTTTAAAAAAGGCTTGAAAACCCTTCTTTTTAAAAAAGCCTTTTTTTTTTTTTTTTTTTAGATATATGCATACTAGTTTTAGCTATTTGGCTGTTCTAGTTTTTATTTATTTTTTATTATCTTTTTATTTTTTTCTAATTTATTTATTTTATTTTATTTTTTTAATACACTGTAGCACTTTGAAGTTGTTTACTCAATGTAAAGTGCTTTTTACAAATAAAATCTATTATTATTATTATTATTAAAAAAATAATATAAAAATCAAATTACAGGATGTTATTTATGTAGTTTGCTTACATCGTGTGGTATATATATATATATATTTTTTTTACATATGTAGCATAATCTAGAAAGACACAAATAATTGCTATTGTGACATCTAGTGGACACAATTAAAACAGCAGTTTCTTTCATTCAAAAATTTCGGCGCATTTTTATACTTGGTAAACTCATCCCACGGGCCGGATAAAACCTGTTCACGGGCCTGATCCGGCCCACGGGCCTTACGTTTGACACCCCTGCTCTAGAATATGTTGCAAACCACAGAACACAGTGGGAAGGGAAGGCCACTCATTTAACATTACAATTAATTAAATCCATTCTCAAAAATGAGCAGTGGCAAATGAAAGATGATTTGCACGTGCTTATCTCCTCAAGTTCACGGTCTCCAAATCCCCCTCCTCGTTTCTCATCAGCAGCTATCACAAGTGCTCCTTTCAAGCACCGGATTGTCACGCATTGTGTGCAAAATGCTCCGTCTTAATTTATTCCTGTTGTGCAAAATAAAACGCGAGGTGCCGATCTCGGTCGGATCAGCGAGAGAGAAAAAATATTTTCAATTTGATAAGCTACTAAAGATTTTAATTATGCCGGTAATGGAGAACATTGGCCTAATGAGGCGGAGGACTCCGGAGAGACGCGGGCGGGCTAAGAAGTGTGAAATGAGTCTGATAGGATTGCTCCAAATTCACACTGGATCGTTTGCATATCAAAGAGCGGGGAAGTGATCGCAGGACGTATCAATAACCTCGCCACGTTCCAAGGAGTGTCTTTGCTCGCTCAAATATTTCAACGCGCTTGCTCGCATGCGTTTCCCCTTATTCTCTTCCAACGCCTTGCTGGGTTCTAATTGAAGGGCACGCCCATGACAGGCGAAGCATGCTTAACATTGCACTCTGTGTTTTTTTAGCTTGCCGATATATACAATTACACGACTAAATGTTCCACGGAGGTTCGGACGCTGTAAACCAGTGTTTTTCAACCACTGCACTGCAAAAAGTCAGCGTTCAAAAACAAGAAAAAAAAATATACAAAAATTAGCAGTATTTTATTTGAACTAAGCAAAATTATCTGCCAATAGAACAAGAAAATTTGGCTTGTCAAGACTTTCCAAAACAAGTAAAATTAGCAAACCTCAATGAACCCAAAAATACCTTAAAATAAGTATATTCTCACAGCAACAAGCTGTAATATCTTACTGAGATCATTTAGGACCAAAACCCTTAAAACAAGTAGAACACTCTAACATCAAATCTGCTTAGTGAGAAGAATTATCTTATCAGACCAAAAATAAGCAAATATCACCCCTATTTGTGATATTTAATCTTACTTAGATTTCAGTTTTTGCAGTGTGTGAGATACAGTCTGGTGTGCCGTGGGAGATTATGTCATTTCACCTATTTGGGTTAAAAATATTTTATGCCAACCAGTAATTATAATCTGCAAGTGTCGGTGCTGTGTAGAGCTCGGCAGAGTAACCATGTAATACTCTTCCATATCAGTAGGTGGCAGCAGGTAAGCTAATTGCTTTGTAAACGTCGTACCCAATGCTTTAACCAAAAATAAACAAGAGGCGACTGCCCCTAAAAAAGGCATTGAAGCTTAGGGATGGGTATGGAAAACGAAACTAAAACTGAACTGGCTACAAAGTAAACAAAAACAGAACGCTGGACGACAGCAAAGACTTACACTGCAAAAAGTCAGTGTTCAAAAAAAGGAAAAAAAAATAAAAAAAATTAGGGGTATTTTATTTGAACTAAGCAAAATTATCTGCCAATAGAACAAGAAAATTCGGCTGGTCAAGACTTTCCAAAACAAGTAAAATTAGCTAACCTCAAAGAACCCAAAAATACCTGAAAATAAGTATATTCTCACTAATAACAAGTGCCTTTTTCTTGAGGATGGCTATGGAAAATGAAACTACAACTGAACTGGCTACAAAGTAAAGAAAAACAGAATGCTGGACGACAGCAAAGACTTACACTGCAAAAAGTAAGCGTTCAAAAACAAGAAAAAAATTACAAAATTTAGGGGTATTTTATTTGAACTAGGGCTGCAACTAACGATTAATTTGATAATCGATTAACCCCCAATTCCAACCCTTAAAGCTGAGTACCAAGGTAATGGGTCCCATTTTTATAGTCTTTGGTATGACTCGGCCGGGGTTTGTACTCACGACCTACCGATCTCAGGGCGAACACTCTAACCCAGTGGTTCTTAACCTTGTTGGAGGTATTGAACCCCACCAGTTTCATATGCGCATTTTTTTCAAATTCAAGACAAAGTTATATGATTTTGGTAACACTTTAGTATGGGAACATATTCTAAGTAACAAAGACTTAATTTAGAGTTTTTTGGACACTAGGGGAACATATTCTAAGTAACATAGACTAAATTTAGAGTTATTTGGTTAGGGTGGAGGGTTAGGGCCAGGGTTAGAGGGTTAGGGTTATAATAAGGCCATGCCGAATAAGGCATTAATAAGTACTTAATAATGACTAGTTAAGAGCAAATATGTTACTAATTTGCATGTTAATAAGCAACTAATAAATGGTGAATATGTTCCCCATACTAAAGTGTTACCATGTTTTTTTAACTGGTGCACAAAATGAACCGTGCATGAACATCACCTTGTTCAAAGAACAAAACCAACACAGTGCATAAACTCACAACAAATTACACACCTGCAAATCAGTCTGACTTCTGCTGTTGCCGTATCCGTAATACGCCGATAGGGAGAAGTTTTTATTTACATGATGAGTCGGGTGTGTCTTGACCTCCGCTGGACTCACCGAACCCCTAGGGTTCCATTGAACCCAGGTTAAGAACCACTGCTCTAACCACTAGGCCACTGAGCAGGTTGTGGTGGTGTGCCTCCGACATTTTTTCAATGAACAAAAATGTGCCTTTGCTCCAAAAAGGTTGAAAAACACTGCTGTAAACACTCCCGTTTCTTCGAAGAAAAGGCAAGGTCAGTGTCGATGCGCCCGGACAGCGGGGACAATCATTCCCCCCCCCCCCCCCGCTTGGTGCCCGGTGACAGTGAGGCGATGTATTTTTAGCCGATGTGCCTGACAGGGCGGGCCCCCGCGCCGGCTCAATTATCCAGCAGTCCCGGTGACCCCGACACGGATGTTTACTCGGATGAAACCGGGGGATGGCTGGCAAAGGCTGATGAGAGCGGTAACGGAGTGGGGACAAAAAGTGTCTGCCATGTTTATTTATCGCCCGCTTTGATCGAAGCCCGGACTCCTCAACCTCGACTCGCGACTTCCCGTAATTGACAATAAAATCCCATTACACAAATGTCTCACCGCATATCGTATTTGGTGTTTGGAGCAAACCGCATTGGAGATGCCCCCCATCTGATTACGTGGGGACGTAATGACACTGATCCGCGGGATTCTCTTCCTTTGTCCGCCCCCTTTAAATCGCCGGATTGGTTTATCTTCCCTCGTTTCATTTTTCAACGCAACTATTTCACCGCTTACGACAAGACAATACAGACGAGCGCGTTAAAAAATGTATGTTGTTGGGGACACTTGATTGATCGCCCGCCCGCCCCAAATCAATTTCCACCCGGCAGGTAGCTCTGGCGTGGAGACGGGCCGAGCACTTCAACCTCTTCCCGTCCTTGTCCCCCCCTGCACCCGGGCGACCATGTTCAAGCAAGCAGAAAGTTGATTTAGGGTTCATAATGACATCAGTTGCAGGCCATCATGCTGGAAATAAAAAATGGCCCCCAGTGCTCTGGGCTCTTTAAACCGGGCTGTTACTCCTCGCACACAGAGCCACTGTCAGGGGGAAGGGGGGGCTGACATTGCTATTAGTTTATTGTTCCGTCAGACTGGGGACCTTCCTGCACCCCTGTTTATGTTGCAGTAATCACTGGCCTGCTGATGTGCACCCCTCAGGCCTGAAATATGTCCTGTCTCGTGCTGCAGGAACTATTACCCGCGACCCACCGCTGGATGTATCAATCACTGACAGGTCGGCCGCATTACCCGCCGCCGTCCCCTGATGTGCTGCTGTTTCTGCGGGACACTTCATGGCTGGCTACATTCTGAGCTTTCATATTACCGGGAAATTTGTCTTGTCACCCGTCCCACTGGCCGCTCGGAGTCGACTTTAAATGATGTCGTGCGGCGTCCGGAATGTGCCCCCTTTGCCTCGTAACCTCGGAAAAATGCAGAAGGCCGTTTTTTTTTTTAGTACTACACTGCAAAAACTGAAATCTAAGTAAGATGAAATATCTCAAATAAGGGTGATATTTGCTTATTTTCTGTTTGATAAGATAATTCTTCTCACTAAGCAGATTTTATGCTAGAGTGTTTTACTTTTTTTTAGGGTTTTGGTCATAAATGATCTCAGTAAGATATTACAAGTGTATGTAAACTGCTGAGATTTTATGACCTATATCAGTGGTCTCCAACCACCGGTACCAGTCCGTGGATCGATTGGTATCGGGCCGCACAAGAAATATATATATATTTTTTTTAAATATATTTTTTAATTTATTTGTATTTTTTTAAATTTTATTTTTATTGACATCCAGCATCAGACATTCCTATCCATTTCATCATATTCACATAAATCATATATATATTGTCTGCCCTAAATGTCAAATTATTTTTGTTTATATCTCATCCATACCACCCCCAAAAAAGAAAGAAAACAACAACAAAAACAAAGTAATATCTACAAATACATCGATTAAATAAACAGGGGGAAAAAAAGAAGGAAATAATAATACATTAATAATAATAATAATCCACAATATTTTTTAAAAAAATTAAATCAACATAAAAAACACAAGATACACTTACAATTAGTGCGCCAACCCAAAAAACCTCCCTCCCCCATTTATACTCATTCACACTCATTCACACAAAAGGGTTGTTACTTTCTGTTATTAATATTTCTGGTTCTTACATTAAATATATCAATATAGATCAATACAGTCTGCAGGGATACAGTCCGTAAGCACACATGATTGTATTTTTTTATGACAAATATAAATAAATAAAAAAAATAAAAAAATAGTCCTCCCCACCCCCCCACCCCTTGGTCCGTGGGAGAAATGTTCAAGTGTTGACCGGTCCACAGTTACAAAAAGGTTGGGGACCACTGACCTATATTGAGTAAAACATGCTTGAAACTAGAATATCAACTGATGCAAAGCTGTGTCATCGACACTCACAAGTATAAAACTACTTTTTTAAAGTAATAATTTCTTACTTCAAGCATGAAAAAAAAAATCATGATGCCGAGCGCATATCATTATGTCAAGATAATGGCACTAGCATTTACTTAATTTAAGAATAATTTTCAACATATATAGCAAAAAGAGGTCTTTTTTTTTTTTACCAAGAAAAGTGCACTTGTTATTAGTGAGAATAGACTTATTTTAAGGTTTTTTCGGGGTTCATTGAGGTTAGCGAATTTGACTTGTTTTGGAAAGTCTTGACAAGCCGAATTTTCTTGTTCTATTGGCAGATAATTTTGCTTAGTTCAAATAAAATACCCCTAATTTTTATTTATTTTTTTTCCCTTGTTTTTGAACACTGACTTTTTGCAGTGTAGGCCTGTTTTACCGAGATCCAAGTA
>NC_084731.1:23226011-23251011 GCF_033978785.1 Entelurus aequoreus | reverse complement strand
AAGTGGTAAAGGAATGGCTAAATCAGGCTAGAATTAAGGTTTTAGAATGGCCTTCCTAAAGTCCTGACTTAAACGTGTGGACAATGCTGAAGAAACAAGTCCATGTCAGAAAATCAACAGATTTAGCTGAGCTGCACCAATTTCGTCAAGAGGAGTGGTCAAAAATTCAACCAGAAGCTTGTGGATGGCTACCAAAAGTGCCTTATTGCAGTGAAACTTGCCAAGGGACATGTAACCAAATATTAACATTGCTGTATGTATACTTTTCACCCAGCAGATTTGGCCACATTTTCAGTAGACCCATAATAAATTCATAAAAGAACCAAACTTCAGGAATGTTTTTTGTGACTAGAGATGTCCGATAATATCTGACTGCCGATATTAGCGGCCGATAAATGCTTTAAAATGTAATATCGGAAATTATCGGTATCGGTTTCAAAACTATCGGTTTCAAAAAGTAAAATGTATGACTTTTTCAAACGCCGCCGTGTACACAGACGTAGAGAGAAGTACAGAGCGCCAATAAACCTTAAAGGCACTGCCTTTGCGTGCCAAGCAGAGAGGTAATGGGTGCCATTTTTATAGTCTTTGTTATGACTCGGCCGGGGTTTGAACTCGCGGCCTCCCGATCTCAGGGCGGACACTCTAACCACAAGGCCACTAAGCAGGCTCGTTGACTACAAGAAGATTATGGACCTTCGCAAAGAAAAGTTTATAAATCAGCCGCACCGTTTTATAGGCCGCGTGGTTCAAAGCGTAGGAAAAAAAAGCAGCAGCATATAGTCCGAAAAATACGGCAGTTCTTGATTTTGTTTAGTTGTTGTGCACTCGCCACTTTATTTTGTTAAAAAAACATTGTATGTAGCATTTAATACCACACATTAGCAATACTAGCAAATGGTAAAATGTACAGATGTCCGATAATATCGGACTGCCGATATTATCGGCCGATAAATGCTTTAAAATGTAATATCAGAAATTATCGGTATCGGTTTCAAAATTATCTGTATCGGTTTCAAAAAGTAAAATTTATAATTTTTTATAATGCAGCTATGTACACGGACGTAGGGAGAAGTACAGAGCGCCAATAAACCTTAAAGGCACTGCCTTTGCGTGCCGGCCCAATCACATAATATCTATGGCTTTACACATACTTGGTCAACAGCCATACAGGTCACACTGAGGGTGGACGTACAAACAACTTTCACACTGTTACAAATATGCGCCACACTGTGAACCCACACCAAACAAGAATGACAAACACATTTCGGGAGAACATCCGCACCGTAACACAACATAAACACAACAGAACAAATACCCAGAACCCCTTGCAGCACTAACTCTTCCGGGACGCTACAATATACACCCCCCTCCCCACCTCAACCCTGCCCGCCTCAACCTCCTCATGCTCTCTCAGGGAGAGCATGTCCCAAATTCCAAGCTGCTGTTTTGAGGCATGTTAAAAAAAAATAATGCACTTTGTGACTTCAATAATAAGTATGGCTATTTTCCCATAACTTGAGTTGATTTATTTTGGAAAACCTTGTTACATTGTTTAATGCATCCAGCGGGGCATCACAACAAAATTAGGCATAATAATGTGTTAATTCCACGACTGTATATATCGGTATCGGTTGATATCGGAATCGGTAATTAAGAGTTGGACAATATCGGAATATCGGATATCGGCAAAAAAGCTATTATCGCACATCTCTATTTGTGACACAAGTATGTGCTCCAATCACTCTATCACAAAAAAATAAGAGTTGTAGAAAGTATTGGAAACTCAAGACAGCCATGACATTATGTTCTTTACACTTTTGATCGCGACTGTATGTCAACTTTGATAGCATCAGCACATTTTGCATATTCAAAATGTAATGCAAGTACTGTATAATTACTAGAGATGTCCGATAATGGCTTTTTTCCGATATTGTCCAACTCTTAATTACCGATTCCGATATCAACCGATACCGATATATACAGTCGTGGAATTAACACATTATTATGCCTAATTTTGTTGTGATGCCCCGCTGGATGCATTAAACCAGCGGTGTCCCAACTTTTTCCACTGAGGGCCGCACACTGAAAAATCAAAGCAAGCTGGGGCCATTTTGATATTTTTTTATTTTAAAAACCAATACAATATATGTATAAAAAATATACATTAAGGCCTCCACTCAGGCTTGATCCCGGGGACCCCAAAGGATTTTGGTCCAAAAAATGTTTAAAATGTGTCATTATTCAGTATTATTATCTCTAGATCAACATTAGGTCTATCTGTCAATATAACGTTTTTAAAGATTTAAGTCGTATGCTCTTTTTGTCAAAGAAAACCCTGTTTTTTTATGGAAAAAACACAAAATATGCAATATTTTCACCCAATAACATTTTTAAGAGGAATATTTCAGATTATATAATAATTGGAGCCTTAAAAAGCTCAATAACTCATAACACCATTGATTTTAAATTATTATTATTTTTTGAGCAATGACACTTAAAAACAAATCACACAAAAATTATTGGGGAACCAAAAGGGTCCTACTCATTAAAATGCTAAAAAATAAATTATACATTTTTTTTACTGTTTACTTTTAACAAAATAATCTCAAGATCAAGTTTAGATCTATCTGTCAATTATACGTTGTATTGTTGTTTATGTTTTTTCGTTTTAGGCCCTTCTTTAAAAAAAAATAAAATAAAAAAAAAGCTTAATTATTTATATGGCAAACACAAAAATATGCAACACTTTCCCAAAAAAAAATCTCAAAGTGGAATATTTAATGTGACGTAATTGGAGCCTTGGATAGGTCAATAATTCATAATAACATTGATTTCGATTCATTATTATTATTTAAAGAAAGAAACAGCCTGCATGGCAGCTTTGTGTTATTAGAGTAAACATTGCAACATTTTCTTGTTACATTTCACCTGTTTGGTCTTTCATAGCACTTTTTATGTGTTTAATTTTTTTAATCGTATTTTAAAATGGGCCGTGGGGCCATTAAAAAATGACCCGCGGGCCGCACTTTGGACATCCCTGCATTAAACAATGTAACAAGGTTTTCCAAAATAAATCAACTCAAGTCATGGAAAAAAAAAAAATGCCAACATGGCGCTGCCATATTTATTATTGAAGTCACAAAGTGCATTCTTTTTTTTTTTTTAACATGCCTCAAAACAGCAGCTTGGAATTTGGGACATGCTCTCCCTGAGAGAGCATGAGGAGGTTAGTGCTGCAAGGGGTTCTGGGTATTTGTTTTGTTGTGGTACGGTGCGGATGTTCTCCCGGAATGTGTTTGTCATTCTTGTTTGGTGTGGGTTCACAGTGTGGCGCATATTTGTAACGGTGTTGAAGTTGTTTATACGGCCACCCTCAGTGTGACCTGTATGGCTGTTGACCAACTTTGCATTCACTTGTGTTTGTGAAAAGCCGTAGATATTATGTGACTGGGCCGGCACGCAAAGGCAGTGCCTTTAAGGTTTATTGGCGCTCTAGGTCCGATATTATCGGACATCCCTAATAATTACTTGTGAACAAATGAGACTAAAATATGTACGGTGTCTAAAATATGTGTACATGATTAATCACGGCCCCTACTGTATAGGGATTACAAGAAAAAAAAAAACACATTTACAACCTGGTGTGGCTTCACGGCATCCCATTTCTTTTGGACGATGACACTGTATCAACAGGATGTGTGTTGCGAAACCGACTAAATGTACAGTATCTGCCCGTATCGCCCGCATAATGCTTTGCTCAAAGGGTGTGTGTGTGTTTGCCAGACATCTGACACAAAGCAATCCAGCAAAGCACACTCAACAGCGCAGCGCTCCACGCCCGTGCCCACGGCAATTGCCTGCGAGCGAATGAGTGATTCCATACCCAGTCCAAACAATAACACCACTGTACAAACGTGTTTGTGTTTGCCCATTACCTAAGCACCTCTGAACCCTCCTGTTTTTAATCACCCTTATCTTGTTATTTCAAAACGGTTTGTCTTAGCGGGTGGAATGAATAGCCGACGTCGTGTTCCGCAAAGCCTTTTTACGACAGTGTCTTTTGTCACAGAAGGGACCACTCCTTGACAAAATATTGAAGAATAAATAAAGACACAAACTTCCTGTCCAAACAGTGGAGTCTGGCTCCCTTACAAGCAGACTCACTGACACTTTGCGAGTGATGAATCTAAACCTCCCTGGCAAAGCCGCCCCTGATTATTGTCATTTGAGGACTAGAATACACACTTTTTTTTTTTTTTTACAAATGACAAAGAGTACTGACCCTGAGTGAGGGAGTGCAGGGGCAGGGACGGTTGTCCTGGCTGGATGGTGAGCAGGCCTTGCCGCTGAAGGTTGAGCAGATGTTGCTGCTGGACCTGCTGGACTTGAAGAAGCTGCTGCTGGAAGGCCAACTGCTGCGCCGACACCGGCTGCTGCAGACACGCACAAACGTACGTTATTAGCGACACAGTCACCGCACGTTGACAAGTAGGAGCAGTGCTACCTCCGTTTCACACACCATCTTGGTAATCGTACGAACAGTCATTGCACGGAACATTCCCAAGTTTTATTCCTCGGAACGTGCTCAATGCTTTTTTTTTTCATGCAAAATAATCCACCATGGAGCAAAAAAAAGTTGCAATTGTCAGCACTTTTTCAAGAAGGTAAGCAACAAAAAAAAAGAACTTGTAGCTAATAAGGCAACTAATAGCCGACTCGTCAGCAATAATTTTTCCGATGTGTCGACGAGTCTACAGAATAATGCACATTTTTAAAACCTATTATTATAAATTAAATTATAACAAAATAAACACATTTTTCATTCCACTTTGCAAAACCACAGCCATTTATCAACAACACCCGGAAATGCTTTGCTGGGCCCGGGCTCATCTAAGATAAAAAGATAAGATGAAAAAGTACATTTTAATCACAGTGAAAAAAACACAAAACAAAATTAAAGTATGACATTCAGTGCAAGAAGTATTTTTATTCAGCACTGTTAGGGTTTAAACGTGAAAGTTCCTGGCAGTCACACCATCTTGGTTATCGTACGACCGATCATCGCGCGGAAGATTCCCAAGTTTTATTCCTCGGAACGTGCTCAATGCTTTTTTTTTTCATGCAAAATAATCCACCATGGAGCAAAAAAAAGTTGCAATTGTCAGCACTTTTTCAAGAAGGTAAGCAACAAAAAAAAGAACTTGTAGCTAATAAGGCAACTAATAGCCGACTCGTCAGCAATAATTTTTCCGATGTGTCGACGAGTCTACAGAATAATGCACATTTTTAAAACCTATTATTATAAATTAAATTGTAACAAAATAAACACATTTTTCATTCCACTTTGCAAAACCACAGCCATTTATCAACAACACCCGGAAATGCTTTGCTGGGCCCGGGCTCATCTAAGATAAAAAGATAAGATGAAAAAGTAAATTTTAATCACAGTAAAAAAAACACAAAACAAAATTAAAGTATGACATTCAGTGCAAGAAGTATTTTTATTCAGCACTGTTAGGGTTTAAACGTGAAAGTTCCTGGCAGTCACACCATCTTGGTTATCGTACGACCGATCATCGCGCCGAAGATTCCCAAGTTTTATTCCTCGGAACGTGCTCAATGCTTTTTTTTTAATGCAAAATAATCCACCATGGAGCAAAAAAAAGTTGCAATTGTCAGCACTTTTTCAAGAAGGTAAGCAACAAAAAAAAGAACTTGTAGCTAATAAGGCAACTAATAGCCGACTCGTCAGCAATAATTTTTCCGATGTGTCGACGAGTCTACAGAATAATGCACATTTTTAAAACCTATTATTATAAATTAAATTATAACAAAATAAACACATTTTTCATTCCACTTTGCAAAACCACAGCCATTTATCAACAACACCCGGAAATGCTTAGATAAAAAGATAAAAAGATAAGATGAAAAAGTAAATTTTAATCACAGTGAAAAAAACACAAAACAAAATTAAAGTATGACATTCAGTGCAAGAAGTATTTTTATTCAGCACTGTTAGGGTTTAAACGTGAAAGTTCCTGGCAGTCACACCATCTTGGTTATCGTACGACCGATCATCGCGCGGAAGATTCCCAAGTTTTATTCCTCGGAATCGGGTGCCCTAACAAAGAGTCCCATGCTTTTTTTTTTAATGTAAAATAATCCACCATGGAGCAAAAAAAAGTTGCAATTGCCAGCATTTTTTAAAGAAGGTGAGCAACACTGTTGAACTAAAAAAAAACAACTTGTAGCTAATAAGGCAACTAATAGTCGACTCGTCAGCAATAATTATTTCGATGAGTCGAGGAGTCTACAGAATAATGCACATTTTTAAAACTTATTATGTAAATTAAATTATAACAAAATAAACACATTTTTCATTTTACTTTGCAAAGCCAAAGCCATTCATCAACAACACCCGGAAATGCTTCGCTGGGCCCGAGCTCATCTAAGATAAAAAGATAAGATGAAAAAGTAATTTTGATCACAGTAAAAAAAAACACAAAACAAAATTCAAGTATGACATTCAGTGCAAGAAGTATTTTTATTCAGTACTGTTGGGGTTATTTAGAAAGCAAGGCGGAAGATTCCCAAGTTTTATTCTTTGGAATCGGGTGCCCTAACAAAGAATCCCACCTGCGTGATGCTTTTTTTTTTTAATGCAAAATAATCCACTGTGGAGCAAAAAAAAAAGTTGCAATTGCCAGCATTTTTTAAAGAAGGTAAGCAACACTGTTGAACTAAAAAATAATTTTTTCGATGAGTCGACGAGTCTAACAAATATCGCACATTTTTAAAACCTATTATTGTAAATTAAATTATAACAACATAAACACATTACTGAGAAACTAATGGTTTTACTTCATTCTACTTTGCAAAGCCAAAGCCATTTATCAACAACACCCAGAAATGCTTCGCTGGGCCCGAAAAGTATTTTTATTCAGTACTATTAGGGTTATTTAGCAGCAATTTTAAAAGGGTAAACGTGAATGTTCCTGGCAGCCAATCAATTAACATCTTATTTAGCGTCAAGTCGACAATTATAGATCTTTGTTGACACATTTTTAGAATCGACAATGTCGGTTATGTCGACTAATCGTTGCAGACCAAGTAGCAAAGTATAAAACCTATTATTGTAAATTAAATTAGAACAAAATAAACACATTTTTCATTCTACTTTGCAACACCAAAGCCATTTATCAACAACACCCGAAAATGCTTCACTGGGCCTGAGCTCATCTAAGACGGCCTGATGCAAAGTGGAAAAGTAATTTTGATCACAGTAAAAAAAAAAAAAAAAAATTAAAGCATGACATTCAGTGCAATAAGTATTTTTATTCAGCACTGTTAGGGTTATTTAGAAAGCACTTTTAAAAGGGTAAACGTGAACGTTCCTGGCAGTCCAAACATACCATCTTGGTTATCGTACGACCGATCATCGCGCGGAAGATACCCAAGTTTTATTCCTGCAAAATAATCCACCATGGAGCAAACAAAAGTTGCAAGTGCCAGCACATTATAAAGAAGGTAAGCAACACTGTTCAACTAAAACAAATAACTTGTAGCTAATAAGGCAACTAATAGCCGACTCGTCAGCAATAATTTTTTCGACGAGTCTAATGAATATCGCACATTTTAAAAACCTATTAATGTAAATTAAATTATAACAAAATAAACACGTTACTGAGAAACTAATGATTTTACTTCATTCTACTTTGCAAAGCCAAAGCCATTTATCAACAACACCCGGAAATGCTTCGCTGAGCCCGAGCTCATCTAAGATGGCCTGATGCAAAGTGGAAAAGTAATTGTGATCACAGTAGAAAAAAAAACATAAAACAAAATTAAAGCATGACATTCAGTGCAAGAAATATATTTTTTCAGTACTGGTTATTTAGCAGCACATTTAAAAGGGTAAAAACGTGAACGTTCCCGGCAGTCAATCAATTAACAGCTTACTTAGCACCAAGTCAACAATTAAAGATCTTTGCGGACACATTTTTAGAATCGACAATGTCGGTTATGTCGACTAATCGTTGCAGACTAAGTAGTAATGTACAAAGGAGCTTATGCCCAACAACACTCTTCAATACAGGTGATGGTAAATGTTATTTTTGGCATTTTATTTGTCATTTATATGTGTATCATAATTCCTTCTGCATGTAAAACCATAATTATTCTCTCTTAAATGTGTTTTTTTTCTTCATTTTATTGGGGAACGTATTTTAGTTTTTGTACCATGTGGTCTTTGTCTGACCTTTTGGAGTACTGAGGACTAAGCAACGAGGTGCCACTGTGGAAATGGATTTAATCAACAAAATTGGACGGTCAGAGTGAGGGTTGAGGGTTGAGCTCAATGTAAAAGCATTCATAAAAATAAAGTAATTGGAGACTGCATAAAGACGGTATATCCTCCATAAATGTTTGCTAGTAGTGTTGGGGTTTTTTTTTGCACCCGACACAGGTGGAGTACACCGTGTCTCTTTAAGTAATGAGGAGTCAGGAAGGAAATGACAAACAACCTGGTTAATCATTCATAATGAGGAGGCCAGGGCAATTTAATTAAAGCCATTCATAATTCAGCAAATAACTGGTGACGAAATCAAAGCGCCTAATAACCACCCTTGCAAGTCACGCCGCTCTGCTGCTCGCCTTGCAGCCACAACAAGCTGTGTTCAAACACTACGTGCACACAAGGACTGTTAAAAAAAATATAGAAATACAATATTTTCATATTATACAAATCCGACATTTATAATTTGGACATAGTTTGCCATACATACTAATGTTTTCCTAGTATCTTTGTATGAGTCCGCCATGTAGGGTTGTCCTCATACCAATATTCACTATTAAAGTTCTCCTGTGTCCACGGACGTATTTCCTGGGTTGATGAACAATAAAAAAAATAAAATATTTTGTGATAATAAAAAATATTGACATAACCATTGTAGTATCGACTACAGATGTCCGATAATATCAGACTGCCGATATTATCGGCCGATAAATGCTTTAAAATGTAATATCTGAAATTATCGGTATCGGTTTCAAAAAGTAAAATGTATGACTTTTTAAAACGCCGCTGTACGGAGTGGTACACGGACATAGGGAGAAGTACAGAGCGCCAATAAACCTTAAAGGCACTGCCTTTGCGTGCCGGCCCAATCACATAACATCTACGGCTTTTCACACACACAAGTCAATGCAAAGCATACTTGGTCAACAGCCATACAGGTCACACTGAGGGTGCCCGTATAAACAACTTTAACACTGTTACAAATATGCGTCACACTGTGAACCCACACCAAACAAGAATGACAAACACATTTCGGGAGAACATCCGCACCATAACACAACATAAACACAACAGAACAAATACCCAGAACCCCTTGCAGCACTAACTCTTCCGGGCCGCTACAATATACACCCCCCGCAAGCCCCTACCCCCCCCACCTCAACCCCGCCCACCTCAACCTCCAAACACTTATTTTCCAATTAATGCCTTTACAAATACGTATGTGTTAAATTGTCAAATACATTTCCACTCAATTTGTCATACTTAGAAAGTATTTTGGTTCAGTTGAGTATTTTATTTATTGTCTTTTACTTAATATGAGGTTACACAGTTTACCGTATTTTACGGACTGTAGGGTGCACCCACTAAATGTTGGAAGATGGTACGGTTTAGTAAGTATATGAATAGTTTTGATTATATTATCAAACTTACAAACGTTGCTTGAAATGACAAATGAATAATCCATGCGAGTAGAAATGCTATGGACGAGTAGAAGACGGGATGGCACTTGTACTTCCGGTTTAAAGAAAACACTGTAGCTGTTCACTACGCAGCACCTGCAGTGAGCGAACACGTCCAAAAGAGAGCGCCATAGAACAAACAATAACACACCTTTTCAGTATCTGTTGAAAACTATTAGTTGAAAATTCAAAACATTATAGCCATTATCGAAGAAAAATCCCTGTAATTAGCCACACAGTTTTGTAGGCCGCAGGGTTTAAAGTGTGGGAAAAAACAGTGGCTTATAATCCGGAATTTACGTTAGTTTTTCTTTCTAAATAGAAGTAATATATGTATATTTTTGATGAATTTAGAACTAAGTATGGTGATGTTTGTTCAAGCTTTTCATTAAATCAACTAACTGGAGTAGTTGGGAAAAGATGGAAACAAATCATTAATTATGGAACTACTAAATGATTAGTTTGTAAACCTCCAATAAGGAATTCTAGTTGGCAAAAAGGAACTAAAATAAATAGAAAAATATATAATTTTTATTTAATAAATAAATCTCTGAAGGCTGCCCCATACACCACATATGGAAAATGGGAGGACTTTTTTGACTGCCCGTTGCCGTGGGATGCAATATTCAAATGAATCTACAAAACTACTATCGATGTGCAAAATCGTTATTTTCAAATTAAAATGATTTACAACTTAAAATTTTAAAACTATGGAATATGACTGATGGAGTCTTGGTGCGTGCAAAACAGCAGCAGGCGGCTGTGGCCTGCGGGCCGGTTCTAATGGTAATCAAATATCATTCATTCATTCGCGGGCCTTGACATTGACACATAGGGATTATTTGAATATACAACAAAACAATTGTTAGCTGCAGCCCTAAAGATGTTTGAATAATAAATATGAAGAAATTAGTCAAAGTTGCTATTTTCCTAAATAACAAAAAATCCCTTTGCTTCTTTTGACTCCGAGTTTCAAGACGACCTGGATCAGGAAACGATCCGTCTTTTGCAATCGATACAACAAACATGCATGGGTGTACATAGCCAGTGACAGGGTGAGTGTGAATGGGGAGAGGGGTGAGAGGGGGAGAGGGGGGCAATAAAAGCTGTGCCAAGCTGTGTGCCGCGCCCATTTAGCTAACACAGGATACATCACACTTTGTTTACTTCCCACGACTGAGTGCACTCAAAAAGTGTCTCGGCGGCGGGGCAGCAGTCAGGTCAGGAAAAAGCCGGGCAAAACAAACGTATGAAAAAGGTGTAGCACGGGGGTGTCCAACACGGTTACACTGAGGCTGCCCTAAAAGGGGTGCTTGTAACCGTATATGATTCATGAATATAAATATATAGGAATTCACTTCATGATAATACAAAATTAATTGCTGTGCATTTGATTATTATATTTGTATTACATACACTGTAAAAAAAAACACAAAAAAATCAGTAAAAAAACAAACAAACTTCACCGTAAAATTTACAATGGTTTTTACTAGGGATGTCCGATAATATCGGACAGCCGATATTATCGGCCAATAAATGCTTTAAAATGTAATATTGGAAATTATCGGTATCGGTTTCAAAATGATCGGTATCGGTTTCAAAATGATCGGTATTGGTTTCAAAAAGTAAAATGTATGACTTTTTAAAACGCCGCTGTGTACACGGACGTAGGGAGACCTACGTCCGTGTACTGCCTTTGCGTGCCGGCCCAATCACATAATATCTACGGCTTTTCACACACACAAAAGTGAATGCAACGCTTACTTGGTCAACAGCCATACAGGTCACACTGAGGGTGGACGTATAAACAACTTTAACACTGTTACAAATATGCGCCACACTGTGAACCCACACCAGACAAGAATGACAAACACATTTCGGGAGAACATCCGCACCGTAACACAACATAAACACAACAGAACAAATACCCAGAACCCCTGCAGCACTAACTCTTCCGGGACGCTACAATATACACCCCCCGCTACCCCCTCCTCCCACCTCAACCCCTCCCCCCTCCACCTCCTCATGCTCTCTCAGGGAGAGCATGTCCCAAATTCCAAGCTGCTGTTTTGAGGCATGTTAAAAAAACAATGCACTTTGTGACTTCAATAATAAATATGGCAGTGCCATTTTGGCATTTTTTTTCCATAACTTGAGTTGATTTATTTTGGAAAACCTTGTTACATTGTTTAATGCATCCAGCGGGCATCACAACAAAATTAGGCATAATGATGTGTTAATTCCACGACTGTATGTATCGGTATCGGTTGATATCGGAATCAGTAATTAAGAGTTGGAAAATATCGGAATATCGGATACCGGCAAAAAAGCCATTATCGGACATCTCTAGTTTTTACAGCATATTACTGTAAATGGAAAAACGGGACTATAGTTTTTTTTGTCCCTGTAAAATCTATTGTCATTTCTACAGTGTACAATTTGATGAATAACTTGCTGTGATACAACTCAAGCAGATATTTATTTTGTTTTAGTTTTAAAAAAGTTTGAAATGAATGATAGTAATATATTTGTGGCATTATTAGATAATACAGTTTAAAATATACGCAATAGCATGCAATACATGTATTTCTGTCTGTCACAATGAAAATATTACATTTAGTACCGTATTTTCCGGACCATAAGGCGCACTGCCGATGAATGGTCTATTTTCGATTGTTTTTCATATATAAGGCGCACCGAATTATAGGGCGCATTAAAGGAGTCATATTTATTTATTTTTTTTCTAAATGTAAAACACTTCCTTGTGCTCTACATAACATGTAATGGTGGTTATTTGGTCAAAATGTTGCATTGATTATGTTTTACAGATCATCTTCAAGCCGCTTTCTGACAGTCGCTTCAGGATGCGCCGTTTTGTGGGCGGTCTTATTTACGTGGCTCACCTTTGGCAGCGTCTTCTCCCCGTCATCTTTGTTGTAGCGGTGTAGCGTGCAAGGACGGGAGTGGAAGAAGTGTCAAAAGATGGAGCTAACTGTTTTAATGACATTCAGACTTTACTTCAATCAATAACAGAGCAGCATCTCCTCATCCGCCGGAAATGTGTCCCGTGAAAAAGTGTCCGACCGGAACTGTCTAATAACTAAAGTTCCTTGGGTGAATAATGTAAACTCACTACACCGGTATGTTTTAGCGCTTTCATGGCGAGTTTACTGACAGATATAAGTAAGAACTTTACACTACTTTATATTAGAAATGGCAACAGCGGAGGATGAATGTCCCATAACAAGAAGATAGAGAAAAGGAAGAAGCTTACGGACTACTAAGGCGGACGCGTGCAATTTTTCAGGATTCATGCAGATCCCAAATACAGATCAGTAGGTACCAGAAGGTAAGGAAAGTAGCTTTTGCATAATATTGCGAAACAAAACGCCTTATACACACACCATAATAATACTCGTATGTTGAAGCACAGTACAATCCATCAAGCGGTGCGGCTTCATACGTCAGTAGCTAAATGATGAGCCTTTGTTTGCTTACTTACTAATAAAAGACAGAGATGTCCGATAATGGATTTTTTGCCGATATCCGATATTCTCCAACTCTTAATTACCGATTCCGATATCAACCGATACCGATATATACAGTCGTGGAATTAACACATTATTATGCCTAATTTTGTTGTGATGCCCCGCTGGATGCATTAAACAATGTAACAAGGTTTTCCAAAATAAATCAACTCAAGTTATGAAAAACAAGTGCCAACATGGCACTGCCATATTTATTATTGAAGTCACAAAGTGCATTATTTTTTTTAACATGCCTCAAAACAGCAGCTTGGAATTTGGGACATGCTCTTCCTGTAGCGACCCGGATGAGTTAATGCTGCAAAGGGGTTCTGGGTATTTGTTCTGTTGTGTTTATGTTGTGTTACGGTGCGGATGTTCTCCCGAAATGTGTTTGTCATTCTTGTTTGGTGTGGGTTCACAGTGTGGCGCATATTTGTAACAGTGTTAAAGTTGTTTATACGGTCACCCTCAGTGTGACCTGTATGGCTGTTGACCAAGTATGCCTTGCATTTACTTGTGTGTGTGTGAAAAGCCGTAGATATTATGTGACTGGGCCGGCACGCAAAGGCAGTGCCTTTAAGGTTTATTGGCGCTCTGTACTTCTCCCTACGTCCGTGTACTCAGCAGTGTTTTAAAAAGTCATAAATTTTACTTTTCATTTTCGATATTACATTTTAAAGCATTTATCGGACATCTCTACTAAAAGACAAGTTGTCTTGTATGTTCACTATTTTATTTAAGGGCAAACATGCAATAAGAAACATATGTTTAATGTACCCTAAGATTTTTTTTGTTAGAATAAAGCCAATAATGCAATTTTTTGTGGTCCCCTTTCTTTAGAAAAGTATCGAAAAGTATCAAAATACATTTTGGTATCAAAATATCGGTATCGGGACAACACTACACGGCAATAATTCTGGGATGTGGACGGACTGCGATTTCCCGTGATGAACGGAACGAGGCGGACTTCTCCTTTCCGTTGGTGTGAGAAAAAGTTCCTTGAGTAGTTCGCTCCTCACTGACAGTCTGAGACAAAGATAATTGTGCTACGGGGGCGTTGCTTCACAGGAAAAACCAATCCTTTCATCACATTTCTTAATAAATAGAGGGTGGCTTTTTCTGAAAGAAAGAAACACTGAGTATGGCAAATTAATTTAACTCTTCGCTCCTGCGCACTCTCAGCGCGCAGACACAAAAAAAAGAGCAAATAAGAGGTTAACAAGAAGTGGCACGAGGGAGAGGAAAATATAGTCCCTGACAAATGATAAAGAGCGGCGCTGGCAGGCCTTTATTGTCGCACTTCAAATATAACGTTAAAGATCTTTGGAAAAAAAAAAAACAACACATTTCGACGTCTTTAAAATAAAAAAAAGAATAAAAAAAAAGGGGGCACAAAGCAACGACGGGGGGTTATTGTCTGACAGCCGTTGGGGAGTCACGGCGTAATTCTTTTTCTGTCTTTTGATGGCTCCCAGAAACGCGGGGAAGAGGGAAAAGCCTCACGGGGCCGTGTCTATTTCCTGTGATCATACATAATACGCTTCAAAAAGTTATTTTTTCTTCCATTCTCATGCTCCATTCAACTGATCAATTGGCCCTCCTTTGCCCGCCCGCCTCCCCCTTTTCTTTTTGTCTCACTCGCTCCTCTTGTGTTTACATCAGATGCGACTTTAGTGACAGGCCCTATCTGAGGCCGAGGAGCTCGCGCTGTCACGTTGATTTATGGGGGAATCGCGCCGCAACTTGTCCAAACTGAAGCCCGCAGTTCATTAATTAAGGAGCTTCGACTTTGAAGCCGAGGGGGGGGGGGAGCTTTGACAGCATGTGAGCGTTGGATGTGCCTGTTTTTTGTCTTTTTTAACGCCGGGGCTTTGCAAAACTCGCCCGGCGCACAACTCGACGGGGACACGGGTGAAAATTCCCAGATTGTCTTTGAACTTCTTCTGACCGCACAATAATTTGCTTTGTCCGCGGCGATGCTTGTATCCGCCAATCATTAGCACGCATTAAGCCGCTGCTCTGCAAGCATGCCCTGCTGTAGAAGGGGGGGGGGGGGGGGGGAGGAAAAAATAGGGGGAGAAATTTAAAAAAAAACCTTAACGCAGACAAAGCTGGGAGCGCTCGCCGCACTGATATCTCACAATTACATGCCTTCTCATCCGCCGCCATTTCCATGTTAATTACCAAGAAAAGCCTCTCAGATTTATGTGCGCCTCGGTCTTGCCTTTCATGATGTCCTACGCCAGACTCTCAGGAGCGGGGATGGCTATCGTTTACATTTTTAAACGATGCTAGTACCAAATGGGTACTTAAAATATTCAAAACATGTACAATTATGTAAAAAAATAAAAGAAAAGAAAAAGCCTAGTTTTAGGAAATTTGTTGATCAGACGACCGTATTTTCCGGACGATAAGCCCCTACTTTTCCCCCCAAGCTTTGAACCCTGCGGTTTATACAAAGGTGCTGCTAATCTATGGCTTTTTCTTCGCTAACGGCTAAATTATGGAATGGATTAAGCAAAAATGGATTGGATTAACCCTTGTGTAATGTTCATATTGTTGTTACTCAGCCAGCGTTTCTGGGTCTGATGGACCCGTTGCATTTTGCGGCTTTTAATGCCTCACAATCAAACACTTTTATGTTAAAATACTGAACAGATGTTTGCCTTATCCCTGTTCATTTCTCTGCCAGTTTCTGCATCCCACAGGGATTCTTCTTTTGTGTTTCTGCACTCGCGGTTCCCACACAAGGTTGCAACATTGTTTGTCAACACTGTCTGCTCTCATTTTCTCGCACATTTGACCCTCAGATGTTCTGTGTACCTACACTCTGTCCTCCTCCTGTCTAGGCCTGCTGTGTGTGTGTGTGTGTGTGTGGTACACAGAACATCAATTTCCACACTTCTATTAGCCCCGGGTCCAGTGGACCCGGACATCTTATATGTAATATAAATGTGTAGGGGGGGTGTATGGTGTGTGGTCATTCATTAAATATGTATTCTGATATAAGTTCTTCACAGAAAATGAGCCAAAGTCAGTGAGTCTCAGTTTGAAAAATTAATTAATTGTATAATTTTTCTTTTAATAAAAAATGAAAACGGGTCCAACAGACCCAAACACCACACAAGGGTTAAGGCAAGGGGTGTCAATCTCATTTTAGGAGGACAATCTGTGCACATGCGGGCCGGACAATTAAAATCGCTGCTTTCCAAACGTTATGAATGGCCATACTTTTATCCAAATGACCATTTTTTTAAAAAGAAAAAAAAAAAATCCAAATGTTAACCACACTTTAGATTTAATATTCGCGGGTGCATTGTGTAACAATTAAAGCGGAAACCGATTTTAACTTTAGAGATATGGATACATCTTTTCCCGAGCCTCTGGATCGATCTACCGTAATTTCCGGACTATAAGCCGCTACTTTTTCCCCTCGTTCTGGTCCCTGCGGCTTATACAAGGGTGCGGCTTATATACAGCCTGTTCTTCTCCGACACCGACGAAGAGGATTTCGGTGGTTTTAGTACGCAGGAGGAAGACAATGACACAATGATTGAAGACTGACTTTTCATATACCGGTAGGCTGGTTATTTTGATAACGTACATGCGAGCACTTTGTATTACTTTGCACCGTTGTATTATTTGTACTCTGCACGAATGCTGTTCGCCATGTCAAAGATGTGAAAGTTTGATTGAATGATTGAAAGATTTATAGTTAATAAATGGGACGCTTTGCGTTCCCAAACAGTCATCTCTGTCCCGACAATCCCCTCCGTGGTAGCAGGAACCCCTATATACTACGCTAATTACACATCAAAACCCTGCGGCTTATAGTCGGGTGCGGCTTATATATGGAGCAATCTGTATTTTCCCCTAAATTTAGCTGGTGCGGCTTATAGTCAGGTGCGGCTTATAGTCCGGAAATTACGGTATATCTAGTATGGATCGGTCGATGTCTGGTTGGAAAAGTCATGAATCGGTTGATTGGAGATCTGCTACAAAATATGGCCGCCCTAATCCTGCGAGACTTCTGTGATGACGTAATACGAGAGTAAGGTTCTTGTTTTTTTGTTTAGTCTTTATTTGAAGGGACAATGTACAGAAACATTAAGCTCAAAGACAGATATGTTCTGTACCAGATTATAGCTAAATAGCTCATTTCCATCTGCAGTCCCTGGCTACCTAAATTAAAGGGATACAAAAATCATGCAATAAAATTATGACCACAAAATCATACACAAGTATTAAGAAAAAAGTCATAAAATGCCCTTTCATGGACACATACTTAATATACAATACAACCACACCTCATTTACATCATCACACAAAGACAATACATGCTTTTGTTCACATCTGTCATCATTTGTAAAAACAACCATGATTTTAACACACACACCTCATAATTTACAATAAAAATGCTCTCCTGGATAAATATAATACACATTAGGTTGATGTGTCAAACATAATGCCCATCTTAGTGACCGTGTGAGCAGCTTTGATTGCTCCAAAGCCACTTTTTAACTTCAATTGTGAATGAAGAGTCATCTGTTAGACTTTTCAAGTTTGTTGTGAGGTCGTTCCATTCCTTTATGGCTTTATATGAAAAGGCTGATTGTGCAAAAGAGGTTTTACATCTGGGTATGCTACACTGCCCCCTGGTGGAGGCTTGTTTTGCGACTGACAACGACCGAGCAACTGGGCAGACATCACCGTAAGAGTTGACAGTCTATACCAGTGCAGTTTATAATTCGAAAATACGGTAGTAATTTAAACACTTCAATCATATAAATTTAGGGGTGTCAAACTTGTTTTCATTGAGGGCCACACCGCAGTCATGGCTGCCATTAGAGGGCCGCTTGTAACAGTGAATAATTAATGAATTTGCCCATGAATTTAAATATTAAAAAAATGTTTTACGTAAAGAGAAAAAAAAAATCTACAGTAAATAACTGGCAGCTTAGTTGCCAGACTTTTACTGTAAAATATATGTTTTTTTATTTTGTATTATTTTTTATTTTTTTCACAATAAAACACAATACCACTGTTTAATATTATTTTGGCAACTAAGCTGTCAGATTTTTACCATAATAAAATGTGGTGCCATAAAATCATCAACCGTGGGTTTTACAGTAAAAAAAAAAAAAAATAACTGACAGCTCAGTCGGCAGAATTTTTCTGTAAAAAAAACAAGCATTGGTTTACAGTAAAATCTATTCGTCATTTTTATAGTGTACAATTAGATGGATAACTTGCTTCAAAATCATAAGTTTAGCAGATATTTCAGTATTTATTTGGATTTTGACCAAACGAGTTAGATGATATAATATTTGTTGCAATATTGGACACTATTTTTCTTCCCTGTCAAATTAGAAAAAAAAAATCTAATACCTTTAGTAAGAAAATAAGAAAGTAAAGAAAGATAATATAAGGTATTTTATCAACACAGAGTATTTCCAGGCTTTTGTGAGACATCTAAAATGACGTGGAGGGCCAGATCTGGCTCGCTGGCCTTGAGTTTGACACCTGTGATATAAATTAACTGATAAGTAAGTACCGGTATATAATAAAAATTGAAAATCCGCCCTAATTGAGATTTTTGACTTACATTTAAGAATTGGATATAGAATGAACAGAAGGTAAACGGACGTGTAGTATTACTTTTTCAGTGTCTAAGCATATATTTATATGTCGCAATCCAAACAACCTTTTTTAGCCATGGTGTGAATAAAATAACCAACATATCAAGTCAAAAACAACATAACTCGACACACATGTGCGACACAAACCAACATGCCCAATGAACGTCATAAAAACACACAAACAAATGTCTTAACTAAACCCATCGAATATCACTACAAGGCATGATGGGTAATGTACAAAACAGTCTGACCCCAAACTTCGCCTTTAAGCGCATTTTATCTGTATTTTATGTTTCTGATTCATTGCGAAACATTAAGGAGCTGTCAAAAAAGTAAACAAGGTAAAAGTTGGAAAAATTATTTTTTTCTCAAGTGAAGGTTGAGATTCATATTTACTTTGTTGTGGCCGAATGAAGACTGTTTTGCACATTTTTATGAGCTGTGTTAGTAAGATGCTTTTCTTTTTTTTTTTTATATTTTGTTTATATTTGTTCATTAATCACTTATTCTTCAGCAAAATTCTCGAGGATAATTACAGCGCAACAATCACAACAATGTATTGCAACTTTGACTTTCTCCTGCAATTTTATTGCAAACACCTCATTTTTTGGGAAAAAAACTTCTTCAAACGCAGGCATCTCAAAAAAGGCCGGAATGAGGGATTTCTAATCAGTGCTATGTTGGAATTATTATTAATATTGATACTGTTGTTGATGTTATTCATTTTTGTTTGACTACTTTTGGATTGTTTTGTGTCATGTTTGTGTGTCTTCTCAATTGCTCTGTTGATTGCCATTCTAAATGTTGCTGGGTTTGGTTTTGGAATTGGAATTGTATTATTGTGTATTATTTTGTTGGAATTATTAATAAAAAAATAAAAATAAAAATAAATAAAATAAAAAAATAAAAAATAAAAAAGGCCGTTGAGATCCTTGGCCCTGAGGGGCCGTTGAAATAATGTCAATGTTCAAAAAAGTTCAATTTATTTTAATTGTTTTGGATTAGTGTTAGTTAGGTTAACAAAAACAATGATTACAAAGTCATAATAAAATCACAGCATATGTGATGTAAGAAACAAATAAGCCTTGAAACATCGGAACCTTTGCCGCAACAACATTTTTGGCCGTAACAGTCCCAAAACCCCCCCCAAAAAACTAAACATTAATTATTCATTATTAGCCTGGGTGCACTCAATTCTCCCAACTTTAACCACTGATCATTTTAAAGGTGGGAAAACGGTGTCCGTCCAAAGGGGAGAAAGGGATGTTACTTGGCCTACCTCTTTACTCTGCTTGCTGCCTGCATGCTGCTGGAGGAGCTGGAGGTGGAGCTGTTCCTGCTGCTTCTTGTAGAAATCCTGAAGTTGCTGCTACAAAGAAGGCGAGGAGAGCCTTTAACTCAAGGGGTTTAGGGCCAGACTCTTCAAGCTCTAAGCAAGGAGGAGCGTAGCGGTTCAAAGGGAACGCGTGGCTGGCTATACCTGCTGTAACATGAGGGCTTGCTGCTGCTGGAGAAGAACCTGGAGCTGCTGAGGGCTCAGGACTTGCTGCTGGAGGATCTGCTGCATCTGCTGAGGAGTTATCACTTGAGGTGTCATCATAGCCACTGACACTGGAACCTGTGCACAAAAAGGGGGCAGGGACATAATCAGTGCAACGCATAAAAACCATCGACCAGGAATTGATGCATTTGCGTCGGCCGGGGAATAAAATGGGTAAATGCACAATAAAAATACATTTAATGAGTACAACTGAAAAGGTTATTTTAAACAGCCTTGACTGGAAAAATAACATTGATTGCCCACTTCCTAAAATTAGACTTCACCATGAAATATAATCAATCAATTAATCCACTTTATTTGTATAGCACATTTAAACAACAAAAATGTTTCCAAAAGGGCTGCACAACAATATTAAAAACAATATTCAAATATTATCCTTAGCTCCACTAATGACTGAAGAAAAATAAATAAATAAATATAAAAACCAATATAAAAACAATATAAAAATAAATATGATTAAAATGTAATATCGGAAATTATCGGTATCGGTTTCAAGAAGTAAAATGTATGACTTTTTAAAAACGCTGCTGTGTACACGCACGTAGGGAGAAGTACAGAGCGCCAATAAACCTTAAAGGCACTGCCTTTGCGTGCCGGCCCAATCACATAATATCTACGGCTTTTCACACACAGACACAAGTGAATGCAAGGCATACTTGGTCAACAGCCATACAGGTCACACTGAGGGTGGACGTATAAACAACTTCAACACTGTTACAAATATGCGCCACACTGTGAACCCACACCAAACAAGAATGACAAACACATTTCGGGAGAACATCCGCACCGTAACACAACATAAACACAACAGAACAAATACCCAGAACCCCTTGCAGCACTAACTCTTCCGGGACGCTACAATATACACCCCCCCCCCCCCCCCCGCTACTCCCTAAACCCGCGTCGGCGGGAATAAAATGGGTAAATGCACAATAAAATACATTTAGCATATTTAATGAGTACAATTGAAAGGGTTATTTTAAACAGCCTTGACTGGAAAAATAACATTGATTGCCCACTTCCTAAAATTAGAATTTACCATGAAATATAATCAATCAATCAATCGATCAATCCACTTTATTTGTATAGCACATTTAAACAACAAACATTTTTCCAAAGTGCTGCACAACAATAATAAAAACAATATTCAAATATTATCCTTAGCTCCACCAATCCATCCATCCATTGTCTACCGCTTATTCCCTTAGGGGTCGCGGGGGCGCTGGAGCCTATCTCAGCTACAACCGAGTGAACAAAAATAAAAAATAAAAAATAAATAAATATAAAACCAATATAAAAATAAATATGATTAAAAATGATTTTAAAGGGTAAAACTAGGGATGTCCGATAATATCGGACTGCCGATATTATCGGCCGATAAATGCTTTAAAATGTAATATCGGAAATTATTGGTATCAGTTTCAAAATTATCGGTATTGGTTTCAAAAAGTAAAATGTATGACTTTTGGAGAAGTATAAAGCGCCAATAAACCGTAAAGGCACTGCCTTTGCGTGCCGGCCCAGTCACATAATATCTACGGCTTTTCACACACACACAAGTGAATGGAAGGCATACTTGGTCAACAGCCATACAGGTCACACTGAGGGTGGGCGTATAAACAACTTTAACACGGTTACAAATATGTGCCACACTGTGAACCCACACCAAACAAGAATGACAAACACATTTCGGGAGAACATCCGCACCGTAACACAACATAAACACAACAGAACAAATACCCAGAACCCCATGCAGCACTAACTCTTCCGGGACGCTACAATATACACCCCCCGCTACTCCCTACCCCCCACCTCAACCTCCTCATGCTCTCTCAGGGAGAGCATGTCCCAAATTCTAAGCTGCTGTTTTGAGGCATGTTAAAAAAAATAATGCACTTTGTGACTTCAATAATAAATATGGCAGTGCCATGTTGGCATTTTTTTCCCCCATAACTTGAGTTGATTTATTTTGGAAAACCTTGTTACATTGTTTAATGCATCCAGCGGGGCATCACAACAAAATTCTGCATAATAATGTGTTAATTCCATGACTGTATATATCGGTATCGCTAATTAAGAGTTGGACAATATCGGAATGTCGGATATCGGCAAAAAAGCCATTATCGGACATCTCTAGGTAAAACCAATTAAAATAATAAATAGAAATCACAATTTAAAAACACAGAGGACCACACAACTCACGCAGTGCTAAAATCCAGAGAACAAAAGTGGGTCTTAAACACTCCACTGTGGGAGCAGTTGGAACATGGAGGGGCAGAGTGTTCCAGAACTTACAGAGAAGGCCCCTGTCTACCCTGGTTTTAAGTCTCGTCTTGGGCACCACGAGCTGGAGCTGGCTCTCAGACCTCAGATTTGGATGAGGTCCGAGATATAATGAGGTGCCAGTCCATGCAAAGCTTTCAAAGCAAACAGCAAGATTTTAAAAATCAATTCTAAAATGAACAGGGAGCCAGTGCAAAGTATCAAGAATTGGGGTTAACCATTTAAATATCCACCACCCCGCTGAAAAATTTTCAAATTCTGACTTTAGTCATGTTTAGTGAAAACCCAAACATGACTAAAGTCTGAATGCTCAAAATAATGTAAACCAGAATGCTCAAAATAATTAACTAGAATAAGTAGTGTAAACTTGAAAAGTTGTTAAAAGTTGTACTTACTTAAACATGTTGAGTGTGAGTAACATTGTCCTTCTTTTTAAGTTGACTAAACTTGTTATTTTTAAATAATATTAACTTGTTTGCAGATTATGTCACGGCGATTTAAAATAATGAAACACACAGTTACTAAAAACTCAGTGGATTAAACATCATTTTGTCTTATTTTGAAAGAACACATCATTAAATCAAATCAAGAACAAAAGAAGAATGAATCAATCGCATTATAGATATGTATTGTTATTATACTCTGTGTGTATGTATATATAAATTATTACATGCACGCGCACGCACACACACACAGAGGAAGTGCTTTTATTTTGTAGCATTTCCGTGCACTTCATCTTCAGGCAGCAGCCATGAGGAGGAACATTTTTGAGTTGGCTTAATTGGTAAGTTTAATTCAATTATAACTTAAAAGTACATTTCACATAAACTCCAAATATTTACAATCTGATATACTCAAATATTTGAGTTTATGAACTCAAAAAAAAATATGTGGCAACTGATTGCCTCACATTTTTTTGAGTTCTGCTTAATTATTCGGGTGTACAGTGCAAGTGAAAAATATGGACTATCCTACAGGTCACGTGGTCCACATGAAACTGTGCACCTGAATACAGTAAATGCATCAGCATCAAGGGGTTGGAATTGGGGGTTAAATCACCAAAATGATTCCCGAGCGCGGCCACCGCTGCTGCTCACTGCTCCCCTCACCTCCCAGGGGGTGGAACAAGGGCATGGGTCAAAAGCAGAGGGTAATTTCACCACACCTAGTGTGTGTGTGACTATCAGTGGTACTTTAACTTTAACTTTTAAATGTGTCGTACGTCTCCTTTGAATAGAAGCATGCATCCACACCAACCATGACCCCACAACTCCCAGCATGCTTTGCACCAACTGTCCATCCTTGGAAACAATGCCAACACTGGTAAGGACGGAGAAGAGTATTCATTTATTTGTAAGTATTAATTCATTTTGCAGAGATTTTGGAAGTCGAGTTTTAGGTCTTTCACTGTGAATTATTACACATGGAGAGATCGACTTTGGGTTGACTAACTTGATTATGTAAATACTAGCACTGTCAAATGATTCGGTTTTTGAATCAGATTAATCACACTTTTGAATTTGGATTAGAGATTGACCAATATGTTTGTTTTTTTAGGGCCGATACCGATTATTAGGGGTGTCCAAAAAAAAAGATTTTCAAATGAACCACAATTCTTGTTTGTAACTATTCTTAATTGATAAAAAAAAAAAAAAAAAAAAAAAAATATATATATATATATATATAAATATATATATATAGTCAAGGTTTCTGTGGTTTATCCGTTATACAGTGCTCAATACAGGGGTAGAGCGGAATATACGTTAGGTCAGGAAAAAACACAGAGGCTATTTCATCCCTACAAGCCTGTTTCACAGAGCAGAGAAACCTGAGAAACAGGCTTGTAGGGATGAAATAGTCTCTGTGTTTTTTCCTGATCCAACTTTATATATACACTACCGTTCAAAAGTTTGGGGTCACCCAAACAATTTTGTCGAATAGCCTTCAATTCTAAGAACAAGAATAGACTGTCGAGTTTCAGATGAAAGTTCTCTTTTTCTGGCCATTTTGAGCGTTTAATTGACCCCACAAATGTGATGCTCCAGAAACTCAATCTGCTCAAAGGAAGGTCAGTTTTGTAGCTTTTGTAACAAGCTAAACTGTTTTCAGATGTGTGAACATGATTGCACAAGGGTTTTCTAATAATCAATTAGCCTTCTGAGCCAATGAGCAAACACATTGTACCATTAGAACACTGGAGTGATAGTTGCTGGAAAAGGGCCTCTATACACCTA
>NC_084731.1:23158511-23221011 GCF_033978785.1 Entelurus aequoreus | reverse complement strand
AACTGTCCTTTCCCGGGCATGATAAAGTCTTAAATAATGTCAAACACGTAGCGTTACAATAACCAGGAAGATAAAGTGTTTGTCTCACACCTACTAATCAAGCATTCACATTTTGCCACAACACACATGGGGGAAAGTCCTATCTGGAAATACAGCCATATTAACTCCTAAACTGCCATTTTAACACACACTAAACCATCAGCACGCATCCAATGCTTTCTCGTGGCCACGAGAAAGTTTCTCGTGGCCACGAGAAAGTTTCTCGTGGCCACGAGAAACTTTTTATAAAAAAAAAAAAAAAAAAAAAAAAAAAATTAATTTTTTCTTTTTTTTTTTTTTTTTTTATAAAAAGTTTCTCGTGGCCACGAGAAACTTTCTCGTGGCCACGAGATACTTTCTCGTGGCCACGAGATACATGTCTAAAAAAAAAAAAATTCCCATGTCCCTTTAGGGGCTCCGTAAAATACCCCTCATTTTTGTATTTTTTTTTCTTGTTTTTTAACACTGACTTTTTGCGGTGTAATTAAAGTAGTCAGTAATGTTAGTAATGGTATGTATCAGGTTTAAGGAGATACATCTCTCCTGTAAAACCGTCATTAGAATGAATACCTTTTAATTTAATCACATATTATTAAGATTTGTTCATTTTCCTTCTGTTTTCTCTTTTTGCCAGATACTGTATCTTCCCATCATGACCTCAGGGTACAGATGAGAGACCATGTGACACAAGCAGGAAGTGCGGGGAAGGCTAAACTCAACGCTGAAGAAGGTCCTTGGTCAGCTGCAGACCTCAAATAAATTATTCACTTTTTCTTGAACGTTCAGGGCCTGGTTTTTGATTGATTGATTGATTGAGAAGTTTATTGACATCTTAACGAATTGAATCCATGTAATGCTTTAAAAAGGCAAATGGATGGCACAAAAAGCCAAAAGGCTTGTTTCCATTGTGGTCCATTAAATATTCATCACATTTGATACATTCAATAATAAAAGATATATAACCTGTAACATGTATATAAAAACTTACGTTAAAAAATTGATAAATTATGTACATATGCATGTCAGGTAATTTGAAAAACAATATATACAAAAAAAAGGGGATATATATATATATATATATATATATATATATATATATATATATATATATATATATATATATATATATATATATATATATATATATATATATATATACACTATGTACATGATTATGCACATGTTGACTCCACTGTACTAAAGAGTTGCATGTACTAAAACACGTGCAAATTTGATGGAACACGCCAAGCTGACCTACTAAACGTGTGCAAAGTGATTTGCGTCTCTTAAGTGAGCAGAATAAGGCGTGCAATCCATTTTGCGTCTCGGTTTTCATTAATATGCAAAATATATGCTGATCATGAAAAGGCCCACAATACTGGGAGAAGAAAATGCAAATATGATTTTTTTTAGCACGCGTATTGTGATTTATCAACACTCACCACCGTTTTGCCAGCACTATTTAGCACGTTTGAAAAGGACGCGCAAACTCGGCTGTGAGAAAGGAGTGCTCGCGAGTGTGTCAACATTTTGGTCAGAAATTTAAAAAATATTAAAAACATTGTCCGTTCAGCAACATCCTTTTATAAACGTATAGCTGCTAGATGACTTACGGTGCTAATGATAACAAACACATTTGTTTTGGTGTCATTTAACATTTTTTTTATTGACGTTCGTTTTTACACACACAATATATATGACTAACATATATCCTATATCAGTACCACCTCAGACAAAACTTGGCTCTCCGCCATAATAACCAACATTAAAATACAGTAGCGTAGTAGGCCCAAGTATTTATTTAAAAAAAAACAAGACTCAATTTTTTATTTAACAAGTACCATATTTTTCGGACTATAAGTCGCAGTTTTTTTCATAGTTTGGCGACTTAGACTCTGGAGCGACTTATGTGTGAAATTATTTACACATAACCGTAAAATATCAAATAATATTATTTATCTCATTCACGTAAGAGACTAGACGTATAAGATTTCATGGGATTTAGCGATTAGGAGTGACAGATTGTTTGGTAAACGTATAGCATGTTCTATATGTTATAGTTATTTGAATGACTCTTACCATAATATGTTACGTTAACATACCAGGCACGGTCTCAGTTGGTTATTTATGCGTCATATAACGTACACTTATTCAGCCTGTTGTACACTATTCTTTATTTATTTTAAATTGCCTTTCAAATGTCTATTCTTGGTGTTGGCTTTTATCAAATACATTTCCCCCAAAAATGCGACTTATACTCCAGTGCGACTTATATATGTTTTTTTCCTTCTTTATTATGCATTTTTGGCCGGTGCGACTTATACTCCGGTGCGACTTATACTCCAAAAAATAGGGTATATTAGACTTAGACTTAGACTTCCTTTTTATTGTCATTCAAATTTGAACTTTACAGCACAGATAAGAACGAAATTTCGTTACATAAACTCATGGTAGTGCAGGATAAAAAGCAATAAGGTGCATATATAAATAAATAAATATATATAAATAAATAATATATAAATATATATATAAACTAAATAAATATATATAAATAAACTTTTCCACATGCGTCAACGTTTATGGATGTATGTTATATGGTATTAGCGTCCACTGTAACATTTCACACTTTGAACAGTAACAACAATAAACTCAAACTCAACTCAACTCAACTCAACTGTGTTTGAATATAGAGAAATAAAACACTGTACTTTGCACTGTAGTTTGAGAATTACTGTCCTATATGATAAAAAAACTTCTTCAACTATGCAGCCTTATATGAACTATGTTTACCTTCAGCGGTAAACAAAAGTGGTGTCAAGGTAGATGCACTGCATGACTGCTTCTAAAATGCTCATAAAAAGTGGTACGTTTCTGCTGCTTGTTTGAAAACAGAGCAAAACGCCACAGGTAGGAGCATGATAACATGGATGTACAGTAAATAAGAGTGTCTCCGTGGCGATGCCCTGTACAGTACATGCACAATCCTCTTTTAAACAAGGCGGTCTGCATCACTTCTCAATTGCACACAGTCATACACTGCAAAAACTGAAATCTAAGTAAGATGAAATATCTCAAATAAGGGTGATATTTCCTTATTTTCTGTCTGGTAAGATAATTCTTCTCACTAAGCAGATTTTATGTTAGAGTGTTTTACTTGTTTTAAGGGTGTTGGTCCTTAATGATCTCAGTAAGATAATACAGCTTGTAGCTGAGATGTTATGACCTATATTGAGTAAAACGTGCTTGAAACTAGAATATCAACTGTTGCAAAGCTGTGTCGTCAACACTCACAAGTATAAAACTACCTTTTTAAAGTAATAATTTCTTACTTCAAGCATGAAAAAAAAAATCATGATGCCGAGCGCATATCATTATGTCAAGATAATGGCACGAGCATTTTTCAACATATTGAGCAAAAAGGTCTCTTTTTTTTCTATCAAGAAAAGTGCACTTGTTATTAGTGAGAATATACTTATTTTAAGGTATTTTTGGGTTCATTGAGGTTAGCTAATTTTACTCGTTTTGGAAAGTCTTGACAAGTCAAATTTTCTTGTTCTATTGGCAGATAATTTTGCTTAGTTCAAATAAAATACCCCTAATGTTTGTATTTTGTTTCC
The DNA here is from genome assembly GCF_033978785.1 of Entelurus aequoreus. Classification (NCBI taxonomy): domain Eukaryota; kingdom Metazoa; phylum Chordata; class Actinopteri; order Syngnathiformes; family Syngnathidae; genus Entelurus; species Entelurus aequoreus. Next base: position 23,217,355 of record NC_084731.1, on the reverse strand, counting down.
CTTGTTTTTGAAGACTGACTTTTTGCAGTGTAGTAGATCACACGCAACACACCCACCAACAGTAGACGCTATTTTATAGATTGCACACGCTGATTAGCGCAAAGGTATTTGGATCTTACTAAATCAGGCCATGAGTGTCAACATGCTATTTGCAAAAAAATGCCAGGTGGCTATAATTCAAAAAGACATTCGTGTTACTCAAATGTGCCTGAGTTGGGCCAATACACATTTTGAATAGTCCAATATGTGCATTGCTGGATTTACAGTTTAAAAAAAAAAAAGCCCACTATGAACACTGCAAAAAGTCAGTGTTCAAAAACAAGAAAAATGAGGGGTATTTTATTTGAACTAAGCAAAATTATCTGCCAAGAAAATTTGGCTTGTCAAGACTTTCCAAAACAAGTAAAATGAGCTAACTTCAATGAACCTAAAAAATACCTTAAAATAAGTACATTCTCACTAATAACAAGTGCACTTTTCTTGGTCGAAAAAAAAGAGACCTTTTTGCTCAATATGTTGACAAATATTCTTAAATTAAGTAAATGCTAGTGCCATTATCTTGACATAATGATATGCGCTCGGCATTACATTTCTTGAAACCAGCAAACTTATACTAAAAACTAATTTATTGTTCTTAATGGAAAGGCAACAAGGCAACCGCTTGTTACTCTCAGGGTCTCCTAGCCGTTCAGGCAAATCATATGGTCTAAAAATGCATTTTTCCATCGACAACATGACATCATCGCGCCAAGTGCGTGCTCTTTCAGTCAATTAGTGCGCATATATACAGCCCGGCCCGCGGCCAAATTTTTTTTTATTGTAATTTTGAAGAATTTATTTGAATGTGCATGAACTATTTCTGTTCTAACTTGTTTGTAATGTAAAATGTTAAATGTTTAAATATTAACTTTCAGTTTACTGTACTGTGCCAACTGTACTACTATATGAGTACGTATTTTCTATTGTTTCATTGAAAATAAAACAGCAAAGTCCATTTGGCTGTCATCTGTTTTAATTATGAGACACAATTGTGTCAAAGTCATGATTTTTTTTTTCATGCTTGAAGTAAGAAATGATTACTTTAAAAAAGTAGTTTTATACTTGTGAGTGTTGATGACACAGCTTTGCAACACTTGATATTCTAGTTTCAAGCATGTTTTACTCAATATAGGTCATAACATCTCAGCTATAAGCTGTAACATCTTACTGAGATCATTTACACTTAAAACAAGTAAAACACTCTAACATAAAATCTGTTTAGTGAGAAGAATTGTCTTATCAGACAGAAAATAAGCAAATATCACCCTTATTTGAGATATTTCATCTTACTTAGAATTCAGTTTTTGCAGTGAACAAGTAAGGAGCGCTAAAAGGAGATGACAATTTAGGATGGCTCATGCCAACAAACCACATATCCATCCTCCCGCTTGATCACACGCACAGAACCCTCGACACCGCTAAGAAAGATCCGCGTCTGCGACGCTGCCGTTTATAAAACACGGCGACGGGCGCTACACCTGAGGAAGCGAAACTGGGCGCGCAACGCACGACATGTCATGTGAGAACATTTCATTAGAGCCGCTGTCAACATTGATCTATTATCGTGGCGATGTGGAGTGCCTGGAGGGGGAGGAGCCTGCAGGCCTCTAACTAACTCTTGGAAGGTGTGAGGGTGTGCGGCGCTCCGAAACAAGTGATTTGTTGTGACACTAAAAAGGCCCCGCAGTTGTCAGCCTGCCTTAATTGCTCCTGTATGACGGGGGACTCGTCCACGAGCTGTGCGCCGCCACTCAACCCATGTGCAATACCATTAACACCTCTCCTTGACATCCGAATAATAATAATAAACCTAAAATGTAACACTTCAAAAAGTCGGTGTTCCAAAAAAATACACAAATTAGGGGTATTTTATTTGAACTAGGGCTGCAACAACTAATCGATTATAAAAATAGTTGGTGATTAATTTAGTCGTCGATTCGTTGGATCTATGCTATGCGCATGCGCAGAAGCTACTTTTTTTTTTTTTTTTACAAACCTTTTTTTATAAATTGCAACATTTACAAACAATAAAACATTTTTTGTAACATTTTCCTTGTTATATTTGGCAAGTTGAAAGAACATGGGGCCAGTATGCTGTTTTTTTCTCCAATAAAATACTGGAAAGGATAAAAAATGTAGTTTGTCTCTTTTATCCGATTATTAATCGATTAATCGGAGTACTAATCGACAGATTAATCGATTATCAAATTAGTTGTTAGTTGCAGCCTTAATTTGAACTAAGCAAAATTATCTGCCAATAGAACAGGAAAATTCGGCTTGTCAAGACTCTCCAAAACAAGTGAAAATAGCTAACCTCAATGGACCCAAAATTACCTTAAAATAAGTATATTCTCACTAATAACAAGTGCACTTTTCTTGGTAGAAAAAAAAATATATATTTTTGCTCAATATGTTGAAAAATATTCTTAAATTAAGTAAATGCTAGTGGCATTATCTTGACATAATGATATGCGCTCGGCGTCATGATTTTTTTTTCATGCTTGAAATAAGAAATGGTTGCTTTAAAAAATGTAGTTTTATACTTGTGAGTGTTAATGACTGGGCTTTGCATCAGTTGATATTCTAGTTTCAAGCATATTTTACTCAATATTAGAGATGTCCAATAATATCGGCCTGCCGATATTATCGGTCGATAAATGCTTTAAAATGTAATATCGGAAATGATTGGTATCGGTTTTTTTTTATTATCGGTAAAAAAAAAAAAAAAAAAAAAAAATATTTTTTATTAAATCAACATAAAAAACACTTACAATTAGTGCACCAACCCAAAAAACCTCCCTCCCCCATTTACACTCATTCACACAAAAGGGTTGTTTCTGTCTGTTATTAATATTCTGGTTCCAACATTATATATCAATATATATCAATACAGTCTGCAAGGGATACAGTCCGTAAGCACACATGATTGTGCGTGCTGCTGGTCCACGAATAGTACTAACCTTTAACAGTTAATTTTACTCATTTTCATTAATTACTAGTTTCTATGGAACTGTTTTTATATTGTTTTACTTTCTTTTTTATTCAAGAAAATGTTTATAATTTATTTATCTTATTTTATTTTATTAATTTTTTAAAAAAGGACTTTATCTTCACCATACCTGGTTGTCCAAATTAGGCATAATAATGTGCTAATTCCACGACTGTATATATATCGGTATCGGTTGATATCGGTATCGGTAATTAAAGAGTTGGACAATATCGGAATATCGGACATCGGCAAAAAGCCATTATCGGACATCCCTACTCAATATAGGTCATAAAATCTCAGCTACAAGCTGTAATATCTTACTGAGATCATTTAGCACCAAAACACTTAAAACAAGTAAAATACTCTAACATAAAATCTGCTTACTGAGAAGAATTATCTTATCAGACAGAAAATAAGCAGATATCACCCTTATTTGACATATTTAATCTTACTTAGATTTCAGTTTCTGCAGTGTATGATTTTTTTTCTCCTAAACAATCAATGTACACCTGATGTGTAGGTGCATGAAAGGGGATGTCACGTATGACAGTCAAGGTTACCTAAATGGTACGTAGCTAATGACACGACTTTGAATTTTTCACGCATTTCCGAAGCAATGGCCGATTTTTTCGTGCCAAACGCCGTTATGCATAAAATACCTTGGAGGTTTACCACATTATATTAGAGAGCGATAATGAAGAGTAAAGTCAAAGTGGACCTCACTGAATGACAAACACACTTTTATTTTCAGTATGAGACAAAAGGGGGGCAAATGTAATATTAATCCCCCAACCCCCTATTGTATCTTAATATGCAGTTCATCTTGAGTTTTGCACATGACTCGTTCCGTCATCTGAATTGACCTCCCCGCCTCCTAATTCCCTAATTTCACAGTCATTTTCTTACAAGGTCTTTTTTTCTGTGGGCATCACTAATTTTTATGAACTATTCTGAAGGTCAACTAGGTAGCCCCATTTGCCTGAAATGCAAACGATAAACATCCCGCGTTATATATGTAGATGATATTCAACCTCTATTCATGCAAAGCACAATTAAAGCCTTGGATCATTTTGTGACCAGGTACTTTTTGGCATGGCGTATATGGTCAACAGTTGTACATTTTGAGTCTTTAATTGTTTCTAAATTAAAATACAGTATATGTAATATACTTTTATAGCATTTTACAGTAGGCTGTGGTGATCATTGATTTTTGCATGGTCTATGGTCCATAGTTGTACATTCTGTGTTTTTTTAAGTTGATATATTTTACATATATATTTTTATTTATTTATCTTTTTTATTTTTTTTATTTTTTATTTATTTGTTTAATAAATTATGTATTTTTAAAAAATAATTAATTACATGATATTATATTTTTTATGGCATATTGCAGTACATACTGTAGGCTGTGGTGGCTATGTATTTCCGGAAATAATTTTTTTTAGGTATCTGACCATTTTACGTGTTTATTTATTTATTTATTTATTTTTTATCAAATAGATTTTTTTTCCTGAATTAATTACGGCATTTTTTTTTTTTGTACATAGAACAGTATAGACGGTGGTGACCATGTATTTTTAGCACACCACATACAGTCCATAGTTGGACATTCTCTTTTTTTATTAATTTGTTTTTTAAGTGGATTTAATTTGACATTTAAAACTTAAATATGATAGCAAAGATATGATCATCTTTTGACAATTAAGATGAAATTAAAATAATGGCATTTTTTAATTAAATTGAATTGAAAAAATGGTTGTACATTCTGTGTTTTTTTTCCCAAAGTTTATCCATATTATGGACTATATATATGACAATTGTATGTTTTTCTTTCTAATGAAATATGACTCAATTCTTTTTTCAAAATAATAATTATTATTAGTTATTTTTTCTGGCATATTGCAGTATGGAAACTGTGGTGACAATGTATTAAATATAAGATTATATATGCTATAATTTAAAAAAAAAAAGAAGATATATATATATATATTTATATATATATATATATATATATATATATATATATATATATATATATATATATATATATATATATATATATATATATATATATATATATATATATATATATATATATATATTAGTAGATTAATAAAATGTTGTAACATTATATGGAATTTGCTGACCAAGTATTTGTGGCATGGTCTATGGTCCATCGTTGTACATCCTGTATTTTTTTTAAAAGTTCATATATCTTTTTATTAGATATATGACACTTGTATGTGTGTTTTCCCTAATTAATTATGATTGTATTTTGGTTTTTTTCAAAATTAATTACAATATATGATTTTTTTTATGGCATAATGCAATTTAAAGGCTTTGGCGACAATGTATTAAATACGTTATAATATACGTCATCATTTTAATTGGGCATATATACTTTTTAAGGTTTGACATACATGACAATATTGTAAAAATTCAATATTAGCGGATTAAAAACATAATATTTGATAATTGTGTTATGACATTATATAGAATTTGCTGACAATGCATTTTTGGGATGGTCTATGGTCAATGTTGTGCTTTTTTTCCCTCCCAAGTATGATACGCATATGATTTAAAATATACATTTGATACATTTTTAAAAAAAAAATATTTTATCAATATTAATATATTTTGCAAAAAATAAATGTATGGTCGTTGAAAATTTGAAAAAAGTTTATTATGATATTTGGCTCGACTGACCATGTATTTTTTGCATAGTTATACAATTGATGTCTTTTCAAACAAGTGAATATTTTATATCTGATCCAGCGTGGAGGAACAGCGGGCACACTCCAAACTATCAGCTGCTTCCACACAAGCGGCTCTTAAACAGCAACTGCTGAAAAAAAACGAGGACGATCTCGTTTTAACTGCCTGAATTCTTTGCAGCGTTGTTTCAAGCCTCACGTGTGACTCACAGTAACAGCAGATATTTCAACCTGCTTGGTATAAAACCCCCAACAACGGCCTATTACGGAGCCCCGTTTTATTACCCATTACGACTGAGGTCATTAGCAGCGAGAGGGATTGTACGCTTCTTAACCTATTGATCAATGTAACTACTACCATTTAATCCTCTGCTCAAGGAGTGAAAATCTGCTTAAGACGGGGCTCCTATTGAGAGGAAGGGCAGGAGGGAGCACTTTAACTAGAAAATATCGCCCTGGCCTCCCAATCGTTCCCATTTAACTTAAACACCCGGCGCCAGTCGCCATTTAGACTACTCCCATATGGTGCCCTCCGTTATCGCCGGGATGATTCACCAAAAATATATTAGCATCTAAAGATAGTCGACGAGGAGACTGGCACTGGGCTAATAACTGAAGGGATCCACTGAGCCCAGCACTAATCTATGAGGGTGTTAAAAAAAAAAGAAAAAAAAAAAGAAAAAAAAAAAAAAAAAAAAAAGAGGACATTCTGAAGATTCCAGAAATAGCTGACGTTTATGAATTTCATGAAGGTGTGGTGCTCTCCAGGTGCCATACATAAACATTGAAACCTTCAACATTCTTGCACAGCTGCAGACTGACTGCAGGCAAAATAGTGCACCAGCTCAGACCTGCTGGACAAACACACACACGTGCATTTGCACACACACACACACACACACACGCACACACACACACACACACGTGTGTCACGTTGTCACGTTCAGATGGCAAATGGAGCGTCATCGTCAAATTCTAGTTTATGACTGACAAGTTGACCAACATGCATTAGTGTACGTTCTGACAAAAGACAGTAAATAAAAGTGCACAAATAATAATATCAACCAGATATTCCGACTCATTGGGGGTCACAATTTGAGTCGAAACGGCGACAGTTATCTGTTGGGGTGCCCTTGAGCAAGGCGCCAAGTCCCCCTTCCCACAACGTGCGTGTGTGGTCGAGTTATGTACGTTGAATTTCTCCTTAACCATTAAAATCTGCATAAATTCCCAGAAAAGAACACATTTTTTTAAATGGCGAGTAAGAGCTAGGTCAAACTCATGTGGTTGGAAATGAGCTGAAAAAAGCTTTTTTTTTATCTGCAGAGAGGAAAGTAAGAGGATGAGCATATCAGTGAGACCGGCTCAGACATTTCACTTGCTGCGAAATGTGGCTGAAATTAACAAGGTGGGGTAAAAAAATAAATTTAAAAAAAATTACATTTCTGTTATTTAGGGGGGGTCATATTATTTCAGGGTAGCATCAAATGGAATGGAGAAAAAAAGGTAATTTTGCCTTGGCCTCAAAAACACAACTTGGAAAATCAACCCTGACTACTGCATTACAATGTCACAAATGAGGACTTCATGCAATAATTTAGGTACATGCAGCAAAAAGTGGATGCATTCTCTAAAAAAAAGAACAAAAAAGTTGTGAACGATCAAATTTAAATTTCCGTTATTTAGGGGGGGTCATATTATTTCAGGGTAGCATCACATGGAATGGAGAAAAAAAGGTAATTTTGCCTTGGCCTCAAAAACACAACTTGGAAAATCAACCCTGATCTACTGCATTACAATGTCACAAATGAGGACTTCATGCAATAATTTAGGTACATGCAGCAAAAAGTGGATGCATTCTCTAAAAAAAGAACAAAAAAGTTGTGAACGATCAAATTTAAATTTCCGTTATTTAGGGGGCGTCATATTATTTCAGGGTAGCATCACATGGAATGGACAAAAACAAGTAATTTTGCCTTGGCCTCAAAAACACAACTAGGAAAATCAACCCTGATCTACTGCATTACAATGTCAGAAATGAGGACTTCATGCAATAATTTAGGTACATGCAGCAAAAAGTGGATGCATTCTCTAAAAAAAAATAAACACAAACACAGCTCAGATTATTGGGATAATGTTGGTTTCAGAGGGCTGCGAAAAAGGAAAAAAAACTGCGTATAACAGGATTCTCACTCACTTTTTCACTGCAAACAAACACTTTTTTTTTTTTTCCCCCTCCAACGCTAGACTTAAACAAACAAACCGCTGCAAAGCGAGTGAGATCATCTCAACGACAGCTGAGTGGTGTGCCTCACCCTGGTTCTCAGCACCGCACACCAGGGCACCCGCTGACGCACACACACACACACACACACACACACACACACACACACACACACACACACACACACACACACACACACACACACACAGAGACCGTGACTGCGTTGGACAGCACTTGCAAGAGCTTCGAGTCAAAACTGCGTGAATAATAATATTAACAACACAGACGATAAAATAATGACATATATAGAAACATATTTAAACTAGTGCTGTCAATTGATTAGATCTTTATATAATTTGGATTGGGATTGATCATGATGAATCACAGGCTTGTGTCATTTCAATTAACTTTTGGACTGTATCTTTAAAAAAATATACATTTATTTGCTTAAAACCTGGGAACAGTTTTACTTAAATACCAGTCAGAGAGTCTTTTGGAGTGGAATTTGCCCGGTGAGCAAAGCAGTTCGCTCATCGTTGCACTGTTCACCTGATCCCTGACCACATAACCAAACCCGATTAATCCGCATACATACCCGGTTAACCCCATCCTTTTTTTTCTGATTGACCACATGAGTTAACTTGTTATTTTTTGACAAATTTACAAATTCCAGTGACACGTCGCCTTCCACGCCTGATCTTTCGGGTTCCGAGTTCCTACGGCGTTATGCAACGACACACGTCTTTTGAGTTATTCGAGTCAGCTGAGATTTAATTAAGATCGCAGACGTTTTTAAATCCCTCCTCAAACGAGACCGCAGTTGAAAGACAATGCTCGAAATCCTCGTGCGGATTGTTTGTATCATCCGGCAGAGCACGTTTAATCCTTGTTTCCATGACGGCAGACCAGAAGAACACGGATCGTGCCGAATCGTTGCAGAAACTTACATTTTTAGTGCATTTTTTTCCTCCAATATCATCACACCTCTTGTTCTTTGAACACACTTCTCGAAGCATCAGCGACAAAGTACTAACATAACATTATTTTACCAGGGACTGCTAAGCTTAAGCTATCCCAGTGAACTGTGAGATTCTCTGCACATCTAAAATCAGGTCGTCAATGTTGTAGTTAAAAAAATAAAAATAAAAAATGGCAGGTGCTGGCAGCCCCGTCTTCTTGACAGGCCGCTGAACACACAACACCCCTGCCTGAAAGGGCTAATGCTGTACTAATGAACAATAAATCAACGTTGATTACAAACTGTCAACCCAATCAGCTCGCACTCCCGGCACTCCTGAACTGAGACTCTCGCCGCGACCGCACATAAGAAACTCTGGGAACTACCTGACATTTAAAGGGGTCCTTAAAAATGAGTTGAAGTCAAACCAAAACCCATGCTCGCATACATAAACCTCTCCTTGGACTCTCTCTTTTTAAACTCTCTATTGCCTCTCCGTATGTGTCTAACTGTGTGTTTCTTCGGACAATGCTGACACATCAATGAATAAGCTCTGTCCTAATTCAAATAAATAAACAAACACAAACTGTCAACCTAATCAGCTCGCACTCCCGGCTCTCCCAAACTGAGAGTCTCGTCACGACCGCACATAAGAAACTCTGGGACCTACCTGACATTTGAAGGGGTCCTTAAAAATGGGTTGAAGTCAAACCAAAACCATGCTCGCATAGATGAACCTCTCCTCGGACTCTCTCTTTTTAAACTCTCTGTTGCGTCCATATGTGTCTAACTGTGTGTTTCTTCGGACAATGCTGACACATCAATGAATAAGTACTGTCCTAATTGAAATAAATAAACAAACACAAACTGTCAACCCAATCAGCTCCCAAACTGAGAGTCTCGCAGTAACTGCACATAAGAAACTCTGGGACCTACCTGACATTTAAAGGGGTCCTTAAAAATGGGTTGAAGTCAAACCAAAAACCAAGCTCGCATACATGAACCTCTCCTCGGACTCTCTCTTTTTAAACTCTCTGTTGCGTCCATATGTGTCTAACTGTGTGTTTCTTCGGACAACGCTGACACATCAATGAATAAGTACTGTCCAAATTCAAACAAATAAACAAACACAAACTGTCAACCCAATCAGCTCCCAAACTGAGAGTCTCGCCTTGACTGCACATACGAAACTCTGGGACATACTTGACATTTAAAGGGGTCCTTTAAAATGGGTTGAAGTCAAACCAAAACCCATGCTCGCATACATAAACGTCTCCTCTGACTCTCTCTTTTTAAACTCTCTGTTGCCTCCGTATGTGTCTAACTGTGTATTTTTTTTCGGACAATGCTGAGACATCAATGAACATGTACTGTCCAAATTCAAACAAATAAACAAGCACAAACTGTCAACCCAATCAGCTCCCAAACTGAAAGTCTCGCCACAACCGGAGATAAGACACTCTGGGACCTACCTGACATTTAAAGGGATCCTTAAAAATGGGTTGAAGTCAAACCAAAACCATGCTCGCATACATGACTCTCTCTTTTTAAACTCTCTGTTGCGTCCGTATGTGTCTAACTGTGTGTTTCTTCGGACAATGCTGACACACCAATGAATATGTACTGTCCTGATTACAATAAATAAACAAACACACAACTCTGAAATCTTGACCTTCTACTTTTTCCTTACAAAACGCTGCGCGGAAGTCAAAGAAATGCAACAGATGAGGTCCTCGCTCGGTGTCCCCTATGCAAAAACGGACTTTTCAACAACAAAACAAACAGCTTTCACACAACTACAGAGGAAAAGACACCGAAAGTGTGCCATGGTTTTGATCGAGTCAAATACAGAGAGCGCTAATTCACTTTGACATGACGTTGGGGAGCGAGCAGAGTCCGGCCAACAGTCATCGGGTCACCACAAAACGCAGAAATCGACATGTTTCTAGGAAACTGTCTATAATTCACTGAAAAAGTTACCAAACACACAACTTCAGGTAACTATTCCAAACATCCCACAAAACAAACTGCATTCAAGACCTCCGTGCACTTAGTTTCCCCAAGTCGGGGGGAAGAGTTAAGCCAATTCTAGAAAAACGTGCATGACAAAAGTAATCCATTACAATGACAGCAACAAGCAGCACAATAGGATTCCCCCCCCACCCGATCACGTCCTTTTCCCCGGGTTTAAATTAGTCAAGTTTTTTTTTTTAAAGCTTTATCGAAAGAAATCAATCATATTGACAAACCTGACAAACTCCATTTAGCTGGCAGGGTAAACAGAAAGCCGGGCCATGCGGTGTGGAGTGAAGCAGAGAGGAGAAGAGAGCGCCGACGGAAGGAGAGAGAGGGAGGAGAGAGAAAGAGAGAGAGAGAGAGGCAACACGAGCAGGCAGGAGGAGAACAACCGCTGTTGTGCTTGTGGCGTCTCCGGGCTCCTGCCGATATACAGACACACATGGCGAGCGCAAGGTTACTCCTTGGCTGACAAGATACAAAAAAAAAAACTACCCAATCAACCACGCCCTTCTCCACCAATCACGAGCCTGGCCGCTTTCAACATAATCAATTCAAACGGGGGCCACACATTGGGGGGAGCCGCGGGCTGTGAGCTGCAGGTGAACCCGAGCCCCTTTTGTGCGTGTGGGGGCCCCTTTAAAAGTGAAAAAAAAAAAAAAAAAAAAGGAAAAGAGAGAGAGAGAGAGAGAGAGAGAGAGAAAAAAAAAAAAAGACACAGTTGACCCTTTGACCCGTGCTGGGACTCTGGCCATGCTATTTAAACAATGGGAGCCCGAAGAAAAAAGGCCCTTTAATTAAACAACAGATAAGTAAACACAGCTATCCAGCGGAAAGAAACAAAAAAAAAAAAAAAAAAAAAAGGGCCCCGGCTATCAGCGCCTTTATTGTTCTGCTAAATGGAAATGTTTACAATGCGAGCGCGACAACATTCCACTCGCTGAGAACAACAACTCTGCCACTGTTTACATTTGCCTTTTGTCCTGGCAACTTTTCGCCTGTTGTTGTTGTCCAAACAAACTTCAGGGGTTTCATGCATGAGAACTCTTCTGGAAGTAAACACTCATTGAATATTCTGGCCGTCCCAAGAACAAATTAAAAAAAAGCGAGTGAGTGATCACAGAGAGCAGGCCGTCTCTGTCCGACTGCATCCCAGCGAGGGCAATTAGCTGTCATGATAACCCACTCTTAAAAAACACTCACGTGCACCCGCTGAGGAGCAGAGACGTGAGGAACATAGGACCCTGCCACCTACTGGAGATCCTGAGGAACTGTCTGTTTTTGTGTTGTTGTTGTTGTTGTTGTTTTAGGGCACAGCAAGAGGGAAAGCATGGCTTCTACTGTCTAAATGTCTGTTTTAACACAACATAATAACAATTTTGTTATTAATTATAATTTTGTATTAATGTTATGATAGTATTATTTTAACAATGCAATTATATTATTAATAATTATTATTTTACGACATTGATAATAATACAATAAATAATTGTAACAATATTAATAATATCACTATTAATGCTACTACCATTAAATAGGTTAAAATAATTTAAGAATCATTATAGTATAATAATATTTTATTAATGTTAGGATACAATTATTAATTACTCAATTTATAATAGTAATTATTATTATTGTTTTAATATTGGTGTTATTACAGTCACTGCTGCCTGGTTTCTCTTGTTATTTTTTTAATTTTTACTGTTATATTTTTTTCCGTATTGTTATATTTTCTATTTTATTTCCATTTGTACCCCCATTATTAACTTTTTACTTTTTAAATTCATTTCTGAAGGAATCAATAAAGTACTATCTATTTATCTGTCCATCTACTAATATAATTTGTATTAATGAATATTATGAATAATAATTTTTATAACACTCATAAACCAACATGAATAATATTACAATAGTGGCAGTAACAATACTACTACTACTAAAAATACTACTATTATTTACTAACTATGTCGAGATAAAACCTTTTTTTGTCCAAGGTTTTAGACTTCAAAAGAAAAAATCATGGCTTTTACTGTTTTACCACAACATAACAGTGTTGTTATTAATTATAATATGTTTTAAATAATGTTATGGTAGTTTTATTTATTTTAACAATGCAATTATAATATTAATAATTATTATTTCATAACATTAGTACGACGTTGATAATAATACTATAAATAATTGTAAGAATATTAATAATATTACTATTAATACTACTACCATTAAATAGGTTAAAATAATTTAAGGATCAATATAATATTTTATTAATGTTATGATGGTATTATTTATTTTAACAATGCAATTTTATTATTAATAATTATTATTTCATAACACTAATACGACATTGATAATAATACTATAAATCATTTTAACAATATTAATAATATTGCTATTAATACTAGTACCATTAAATAGGTTAAAATAATTTAATAATCATTATAATATTTTATTAATGTTAAAATACTATTATTAATTACTGAATTGATTAGAATTAATACTAATATTTTGTTAATGTTAGGAAAATATTGTTTTAATATTGTTATAATAATAGTGTTATTGATACCATTTCTATTAATGATTATTATTAATGATTATAACATTCATAAACCAACATGAATATTACTATGGTGACAGTAACAACACTACAACTACTACTAATAACAAAAATACCATTATTATTTACTAGGTGTGTCTAGATAAAACCTTTTTTTGCCCGAGGTGTTAGACATCAAAAGGAAAATCATGGATTTAACATTTTTACATAATATGATTAATTATAGTTATGTTTTATTAATGTTAATATTGTTTTATTTTACCATCCATCCACGCTTGTCCCTTTCGGGGTCGCAGGGGGTGCTGGAGCCTATCTCAGCTTTATTCGGGCGGAAGGCGGGGTAGACCCTGGACAAGTCGCCACCTCATCGCAGGACTATTTTAACAAAGCAATTATATTATTATTAATAATTATTTCATAGCATTAAAACGACATTGATAATAATACTATAACTAATTGTAACAATATTAATAATATGACTATTAATACTACTACCATAAAATAGGTTAAAATAATTTAAGAATCATTATAATACAATAATATTTTATTAATGTTCGGATACTATTATTAATTACTCAATGTATAATAGTATTTATTTGTATTGTTTTATATTGTTATAATAGTGTTATTAATATAATTTATATTAATGATTATTATGAATAATTATTGTTATAACATTTATCGACATCATAAACTCTATTACTATGGTGACAGTAACAATACTACTACTACTACTACTACTACTACTAAAAATACTATTATTTACTAGGTATGTCCAGATAAAACCTTTTTTTGTGCAAGGTTTTAGACATCAAAAGATTACTGCCTAAATGTCTCTTTTAACACAGCATTTTAACATAATATTATTATTAGTTATAATAATACTTTATTAATGTTGTGATAGTAATATTGTTTTATTTTACCAATGCAGTTATATTATTATCAATAATTATTTCATAACATTAATATAGCATTAATAATACTAATAATTGTAACAATATTACTATTAATATAACTAATACTACTGCCATTAATACTATGTTATTGTTATATTATTAATAATACTAGTTTATTAATGTTATGATGAGGTTGTTCTTAATATTATTGTTATTAATAACTATTATTTTAAGCCATTATTGCAACATCATTTATAATAAAAAAATAACACTAACAACAATATAACTACCATCACAACAACAACAACAACAACTAGGGATTTCCAAACCTTTTCTTTTTACTTTCAATACAATCCCGATATTTCAGCCTTGACTATCAGCCAATACTAATATTGATCAAACACGATATCAGCACAAATCACACATATTTATTGTGTAGTGTGAAATATTAGAAAAGGCTTGATCATATGTTGTGTTCAAGTGTTCAAGTTTGGAATTGACAGTCTGGAGTCGTATCGGCGTGCTCACATTGGAGAGTTTAGATCAGGGGTCCCCAAACTACCTGATACGGCCCCAGCGTCCAAAATCCGGCCCGCGGGAAGTCCCAAGTTAAAAAAAATAAATAAAAAAAAAAGTTTTTTTAAAATTTTTATTATTATTATTTTTTTAATTTGTCCTCACTAGTCCATTTTCTACCGTCTCCTAGCCACTCAGGCAAATCATATTGTCTAAAAATGCATTTTACCATCGATAACGTGACATGCAGCAAGTGCGCTCTTTAAGTCAATTAGTGCACGAGGAATATATATGTATGAATACATATATATATATATATATATATATATATATATATATATATATATATATATATATATATATATATATATATATATATATATATATATATATATATATATACATATATATATATATATATATATATAGCGCGGCCCCCAGCCAAATTGTTTTACCCCAATGCGGCCCCGGAGTCAAAAAGTTTGGGGACCCCTGGTTTAGATGCACGCAAATATAATCTTATAACTGTTTTGGACGCATCCTCGCTAATCCATGCGGACTGGACACTGGCCGAGAGTTGGTGGGCGGCCGAGGGTGGAGTCGGCTCTCTTGGTTGCTTTGTTGGGTCTGCTCCCCCTACCCCAGCATACGATGCCGTGGAACACAGCAAAGACCACCACAGTGTATTTTTTTTTGTTGTTGTTTTACTTTTGTGGCTATGTGTAGAAGTGGCTGGTTGCATCAGCTCTGCTCTTGTAATGTCCTTTTTTTTTTTTTTTTTTGTCCTGTCCAGCTTCTCAGTCAAATCATATAGTTGATGTAGATGCCCATATTGGCTGTACAAATTTACTTTACAAAATAGAAGTGTGGGATACTTCTCTTGTTGCCTTATTTGTATCTGACTTTATTAAATGGATTTATATTATTATTTGGTGCAGCCGGGCCGGAGCAGGAGGGGATAGAAAGTCATTTGTGTTCTTTGATGTTTCCCTCTTACACACATGTTTATGTGTGCTATGGCTATGAGGTTTTTTTTCTTCCTTGGCCTCGGCCTGGACCCCCTCTCCAGGGGCCCAGGCTTAGACTGTTTACCTGTTTCTCACCTTTTTTTGTAAGGGGCGCCGGAAGTTGGCAGACCCGTCAGCGATTCTGTTCTGTCTCCCTGTAATGTTTGTCTGCTCTTGAATGGGATTGTGCTGAAAATATTAATTTCCCCTCTGGGATTATTAAAGTATTTTTGATTCTGATATTTTTTTTTTTTTGCTGATATCATTTTGATAACCATCCATCCATCCATTTTTTACCGCTTGTCCCGTCCGAGAATATCAATATAAACTAGTAATAGAATAGAATAGAATGTATATTTATTGTCATTGTACAACAAAATTGCAAGCAAACCAATTTAGTGCAAATTCATAATGACACATAAAAAAACATAAGAACATGGTACTCAGATTGATAGATACAAATAATAAATAAATAATATTACTATTATTACATAGAAGTCCAGTAGTTATTCTACAATACATACCCAAAAAAAGCACACTGCAAAAAGTCAGTGTTCAAAAACAATAAAAAAACAAAACAAAAAATTAGGGTTATTTTATTTGAACTAAGCAAAATTATCTGCCAATAGAACAAGAAAATTCGGCTTGTCAAGACTTTCCAAAACAAGTAAAATTAGTTAACCTCAATGAACCCCAAAATACCTTAAAAAAAAAGTATATTCTCACTAATAACAAGTGCACTTTTCTTGGTAGAAAAAAAAAGAGACCTTTTTGCTCAATATGTTGAAAAATATTCTTAAAGTAAGTAAATGCTAGTGCCATTATCTTGACATAATGATATGCGCTCGGCATCACAATTTTTTTTTTCATGCTTGAAGTAAGAAATTATTACCTTAAAAAAGTAGTTTTATACTTGTGAGTGTTGATGACACAGCTTTGCATCAGTTGATATTCTAGTTTCAAGCATGTTTTACTCAATATAGGTCATAAAATCTCAGCAACAAGCTGTAATATCTTACTGAGATCATTTAGGACCAAAACCCTTAAAACAAAATCTGCTTAGTGAGAAGAATTATCGTATCAGACAGAAAATAAGCAAATATCACCCTTATTTGAGATATTTAATCTTACTTAGATTTCAGTTTTTGCAGTGCAAGCCATTTGAAACGGTAATAAAAAAAAATAGGGAAAGTCAACAAGCGGAGATTAACACCTGACTTTGTTAATTGTCGTGACAATAAACAGCGTGCAGCAGAGGAGAGCAAGTAACACAACATTTCAACAAGCTCCAAACCGCTGGCCGAGGATGAAGGAATGCTCACAGGATGCATTCCAGTCTGCAAACACTGGTAAAATAAACAGAGCTAAACAGAGCGTCAGCATGACTAGCCGGCGCTCTCATCCACTAATTAACCACGGGGCTCCAGCTAAGACGGCCCCGGCCTGTATACATTATTGATCGGGACACCTCAAGTGTTAAAAGTGACGATTCCGATGCATGTCATGCTGAATAATTAAAGGGGGCGGGGAAGGTGCTTTTATTTTGTAAGTGCACGACGACAGGCATGCATGCACTCGGGTTGAGGCCGGGGCCGTAGCCACTCCTCTGCCTCGGCATTCTCCCCGGGGTGGCATGTCGACGTAGTCTCAATACAACACCTTCTTAGCAGTAATAGGCCACCGTTCTCATTTCAACGCTCCCAACGGCCTTGTGATAAATTTAGCACACTGCAAAAACTGAAATCTAAGTTAGATGAAATATCTCAAAAAAAAAATTGCTTATTTTCTGTCTGATAAGATAATTCTTCTCACAAAGCAGATTTTATGTTAGTGTTTTACTTGTTTTAAGTGTTTTGGTCCTAAATGATCTCAGTAAGATATTACATCTTGTTGCTGAGATGTTATGACCTATATTGAGTAAAACATGCTTGAAACTAGAATATCAACTGTTGCAAAGCTGTGTCATCAACACTCACAAGTATAACACTACTTTTTTAATGTAATCATTTCTTATTTCAAGCATGAAAAAAAAAATCATGACTTTGACACAATTGTGTCTCATAATTAAAACAGATGACAGCCAAATGGACTTTGCAGTTTTATTTTCAATGAAACAATATAAAATACGTACTCATATAGTAGTACAGTTGGCACAGTACAGTAAACTTGTTATAAAGTTAATACTTAAACATTTAACATGTGACATTTCTAACAATTTTGAACAGAAAAGGTTCATGCACATTCAGATAAATTCTTCAAAATTACAATTAAAAATGATATGCGCACTAATTGACTGAAAGAGCACGCACTTGACGCTATGATGTCATGTTATCGATGGAAAAATACATTTTTAGACTGTATGTTTTGCCCGAGCGGTTAGGAGACCCCGAGAGTAAGTGTTGCCTTTCCATTAAGAACAATGCATTTGTTTTTAATATAAGTTTGCTGGTTTCAAGAAATGTAATGCCGAGCGCATATCATTATGTCAAGATAACGGCACTAGCATTTACTTAATTTAAGAATATTTGTCAACGTATTGAGCAAAAAGGTTTCTGGTGACCCTCGCCCCATCCTTGTTTGTGAATGACTGAGCATTTCATGGAATCTACTTTTATACCCAATCATGGCACCCACCTGTTCCCAATTTGCCTGTTCACCTGTGGGATGTTCCAAATAAGTGTTTGATGAGCATTCCTCAACTTTATCAGTATTTATTGCCACCTTTCCCAACTCCTTTGTCACGTGTTGCTTGCATCAAATTCTAAAGTTAATTTTTTTTATCAGTTTGAACATCAAATATGTTGTCTTTGTAGCATATTCAACTGAATGTGGGTTGACAATGATTTGCAAATCATTGTATTCCGTTTATGTTTACATCTAACACAATTTCCCAACTCATATGGAAACGGGGTTTGTAGAATATCAACTGTTGCAAAGCTGCGTCATCAACACTCACAAGTATAAAGCTACTTTTTTTAAAGTAATCATTTCTTACTTCAAGGATGAAAAAAAAAAATTGTGATGCCGAGTGCATATCATTATGTCAAGATAATGGCACTAGCATTTACTTAATTTAGGAATATTTTTCAACATATTGAGCCAAAAGGTCTCATTTTTCTTTCTATCAAGAAAAGTGCACTTGTTATTAGTGAGAATATACTTATTTTAAGGTATTTTTGGGTTCATTGAGGTTAGCTAATTTGACTTGTTTTGGAAAGACTTTAATACATACAAAAAAAAAAATTAAATTTAAAAAAAAAGTCTTGACAAGCCAAATTTTCTTGTCCTATTGGCAGATAATTTTGCTTAATTCAAATAAAATACCCCTCATTTTTGTATTTTTTCCCCTTGTTTCTGAACACTGACTTTTTGCAGTGCAGACGCACACTTCAAGCTTTTCTCCTCTAATCCATCGCATCCGCGCCGGCATCATGTACAATAACGACCCTTTTTTGTTGTTGTTGTTGTTTGCTTTTGTCGCCCGTGTCCGTGCACGGCGTGTGGATTTTATTTCCCTATGCAGAGAGAAACATCCTTGAGCCTTCGGACTTGCCTCCCTGGAGGAGTGAGTGTTTGTGCCCGTAACGTGAGTGAATCACATTATAAAACACTCCCGTTTCCTGCCTGAGTTGAAGTGAAAGTACTGTGATATCTGGTTAGGCCGAGAGAAAAATGATGTAGCTTCAGTTACAGAACACTCTCAAAAGTCAAACACAGTCAGTATATCACCTGCGACATTATGTCAATGAGTGTCTTACTGGTGATTTTGAGGGAAAAATGTAAAAAAAAATGATTAATCACCCTTTTTAAGGGTGATCAATCAGGACTAATCACAGTTGACAACATTGACATACTCCGGCAGGTTTGTTTGTTAAAAGTTAAAGTACCAATGATGGTCACACACACACTAGGTATGAATAATATTACTATAGTGACAGTAACAATACTACTACTAAAAATACTATTATTTACTAGGTATGTCCAGATAAAACCTTTTTTTGTTCAAGGTTTTAGACATCAACAAAAAAATCATTGCTTTTACTGTCTAAATGTCTGTTTTAACACATTTTTAGATAATAATATTATTAATAATTATAATAATGTTGTATTATTGTTATGATAGTAATATTGTTTCATTTTACCTATGCAACTATATTATTATTAATAACTATTTTATAACATTAACACAACATTAATAATACTAATACTATAATAACACTACTACCATTAATAATATGTTATTATTGTTATAATATTAATAACACATTTATAATACTAGTTTTTTCAAAGTCTCCCTGCTAACCCACCAGTGCCTCCATGGAAATGCCCCCCTCTACCTCAAAGAACTACTCACCCCCAAATCCTCCACACGACATCTCCGCTCCGGACAGGCTAACCTCCTCCAACCTCCGAGGACAAAGCTACGAACAATGGGAGACCGGGCTTTCTGCTCCGCCGCTCCCAGTCTGTGGAACGCTCTCCCTGACCACCTGAGGGCACCACAGACTGTGGATGCTTTTAAAAAAAGGCTTAAAAGCCTTTCTTTTTAAAAAAGCCTTTTTTTAGATGTATGCATACTAGTTCTAGCTATTTGGTTATTCTAGTTTTTATTTGTATTTATTTCTTTATTATCTTTTTATTTGTGTTTTTAATACACTGTGGCACTTTGAGATTGTTTACTCAATATAAAGTGCTTTTTACAAATAAAATCTATTATTATTATTATTATTATTAATGTTATGATGAGTTTGTTCTTAATATTATTATTAATAACTATTATTTCATACCATTATTACAAGATTATTGATAATACAAAACAACACTAACAACAATATCACTACCATTACAACAACAACAACTAGGGATGTCCAAACCTTTTTTTTACTTCCAATACAATCCCAATAATTTAGCCTAGACTATCAGCCAATACTAATAAAAAATTTGATTAATCACCCTTTTTATGGGTGATCAATCATGACTAATCACAGTTGACAACATTGCCGCGGGCATACTCTGGCAGGTTTGTTTGTTCAAAGTTAAGCTAGGTGTGGTGAAATTACCCTCTGCATTTGACCCATCCCCTTGTTCCACCCCCTGGGAGGTGAGGGGAGCAGTGAGCAGCAGCTGTGCCCGCGCCCCGGGAATCATTTTTGGTGATTTAACCCCCAATTCCAACCCTTGATGCTGAGTGCCAAGCAGGGTAGGTAATGGGTCCCGTTTTTATAGTCTTTGGTTGTCATACAAGTAGCATTCTTGCGAGCCTCAAAAACGTGTTTTACTTTTGGATGGTATTTTTAACCGGTACTAACAATGTGCCGCGGTAAAATTTAAAAACTGTACTACAGTGCCATAGAATATAGAGTTCTTTATATAACAATTAACAGACACAAAAGTACCACCATTTGGTATCGTTGAGTACCCCATTGATTCAAAAGTGAAAGGTACCATGCCAACACAGTAAAACTGTATCAACAGCACCCGTGCTTCCTCAATAGCCACAAAAAAGTACATCCTCTGCTGAGCCTTATTGAGGATGGAGCGGGATATCAGTCCAAATCCAAATCCTGAGATATTGTTAAACCCACCAACAGGGTCCCTACTGTAGGTCCCGGTGCCATCAAGGGGCAACAGAGTAAAGTGCAGCACCGTATTGACCACATCATCCACCAACTCGTTGGCCGGTGGACCAGCAGGTGTGCTGTGGCGCTCTTCAGGTGGTCCAACATGAGGTGTTCAAAGTAATTCATGACCACAGATGTCAAAGCAACAGGCCGATAGAGCTTGAGACGCAAACAAGCAGGGTTTCTTGGGCCAGGGATGATGGTGGAGCATGCGAAGCAGGGTGAGACATCGCAAGGTTCTAGAGATCCGTTGAAGATCTGTGTAAACCAGACCTGGGCAAATTAAGGCTCGGCTTTTCAAGCTTTTCAATTTGGCCCACCGGACATTCCCCCAAATTGTTTTTAGATCTTTAAGATGGAAACTTTATGATGTGCAGTGATGTTTTCAAATTACCGTAAGTCTTGTACTATACCAAATTTTTCAATGGTTGGAATCTGCACTTTTGGCATGATATACTAGTTACTATGGTAATCTAATTAGTGACTATGGTAATCTAATTAGTGACTATGGTAATCTAAGTCACAGCAGCTCAGACGAGGCACCAAGCAGTGTGGGTTGGGGCATTTGATTGTAAAATATGTCAATCAAGAGGGTGTGTGATGTTCATATGTTGTCAATATTCAGTGTTTTATCGTTCATAGTTAATATTGTAAATCCCAAATTCTTTATTTTCATGTACATTCTGAGTGTCTCATTTAGTAAAAAAAAGGAACATTCCATTCCGTTTTTTAAGGCGGTCTGTCATCACGTTTTTAGCATTCAATAAGACAATATTGTTTTGTATTGGTGTTCCTAAAATTCTGATATACTGGCCTAATTACGGTTAAGAAACACTGCTCTCTCAATCCGCTGTTTTTTTTTTTTTAGAAATTTGTGGCAAAAACACAAGGCATTAAAATATCATATTTGTGACATAGTATTCTTGAGTTTTTAGTAATCTACTGTAGAACCACTAGTCTAAAATGGTTAAACTGGTAATAAAATACAAGTGCAAATGAAAATACACCTTCACTACTTTAGTCATAATTTTTGCGCTTATGTGGACCACAGCTGAGAAATATATATATATATATATATATATATATATATATATATATATATATATATATATATATATATATATATATATATATATATATATATATATATATATATATATATATATATATATATATATATATATATATATATATATATTTGGTTAAAAAACACTGGTCTGTAAGTCTTGAACTATACAAAGTATTTCAATGGTTGGAATCTGCGCTTTTGCATGATATACTAGTTACTATGGTAATGTAATTAGTTACTATGGTAATGTAATTAGTTACTATGGTAATCTAAGTCACAGCAGCTCAGACGAGGCACCAAGCAGTGTGGGTGGGTAGCATTTCCACAGAGTGTCAGCCTGAAATGCGGGTGTCAGGGACCGAAGTGGAAGGAGATTTTTACAACAAAGTGCTAAAGCCTAGTGATATATAAGATACTGTATATCAGATTGTAGGTGGGTTTTTTTAAAATTTTTTCGCATTCATATTTCGCTGTGTTTGTTGCATTTGATTGTAAACTATGTATGTCAATCGAGAGGGTGTGTGATGTCATATGTTGTCAATATTCAGTGTTTTATCGTTCATAGTTAATATTGTAAAACCCACATTCTTTATTTTCAGGTACATTTTGGGTGTGTCAATCAGTAAAAAAAATTACAATTCCATTCTGTTTTTTAAGGCGGTCTGTCATAACGTTTTTTGCATTCAATCAGACAATATTGTTTTGTATTGGTGTTCCTAAAAATCAGATATACTGGCCTAACAACGGTTAAGAAACACTGCTCTATACCACAGGACCAATCCACTGTTTTTTTTTTTAGAAATTTGTGGCAAAAAAACACAAGGCATTAAAATATATTTGTGACATAGTATTCTTGAGTTTTTAGTAATCTACTGTAGAACCACTAGTCCAAAATTGTTAAACTGGCTACACAATATAAGTACAAATGAAAATACACCTTCACTACTTTAGTCATAATTTTGGCGCTTAAGAAACTTCTCTATGTGTATTAAAACTGAGTACCCCTGCAGCCCGAGTGAACCACAGCTGAGAAATATATATATATATTTGGTTAAGAAACACTGTGTGATTACTATGGTAATCTAAGTCACAGCAGCTAAGACGAGGCACCAAGCAGTGTGAGTGGGGAGCAACAACAAAGTTCTAAAGCTTAGTGATATATCAGATGTATCAGATAGTAGGTGGGGTTGGTTTTACTCTTTGCGTTCATATTTCGCTCATAATTTTGGCGCTTAAGAAACTTCTCTATGTGTATTAAAACTGAGTACCGCTGCAGCCCATGTGGACCAAAGCTGAGAAATATATATATATTTGGTTAAGAAACACTGGTCTGTAAGTCTTGAACTATACAAAGTATTTCAATGGTTGGAATCTGCGCTTTTGCATGATATACTAGTTACTACGGTAATCTAATTAGTTACTATGGTAATGTAATTAGTTACTATGGTAATCTAAGTCACAGCAGCTCAGACGAGGCACCAAGCAGTGTGGGTGGGGAGCAACAACAAAGTTCTAAAGCTTAGTGATATATCAGATGTATCAGATTGTAGGTGGGGTTTGTTTTACCCTTTGCGTTCATATTTCACTGTTTGCTGCATTTTTGTTGCGTTTCGCTTAAATTGTAAAATATGTCAATCGAGAGGGGATGTGACGTTCATATGTTGTCAATATTCAGTGTTTTATCGTTCATAGTTAATATTGTAAAACTATTTAGATTGTGGGTGTCTCATTCAGTAAAAAATGCACGGTGGAACAGGGGTTAGTGCATGTGCCTCACAATACGAAGGTCCTGAGCAGTCCTGGGTTCAATCCCCGGCTCGGGATCTTTCTGTGTGGAGTTGGCATGTTCTCCTCGTGACTGCGTGGGTTGTCTCCGGGTACTCCGGCTTCCTCCCACCGCCAAAGACATGCACCTGGGGATAGGTTGATTGGCAACACTAAATTGGCCCTAGTGTGTGAATGTTGTTGCTGTGTTGGCCCTGCGATGAGGTGGCGACTTGTCCAGGGTGTACCCCGCCTTCTGCCCGAATGCAACTGAGATAGGCTCCAGCACCCCCCGCGACCCCAAAAAAGGGACAAGCGATAGAAAATGGATGGATGGATGGAGAGGGTGTGTGACGTTCATATGTTGTCAATATTCAGTGTTTTATCGTTCATAGTTAATATTGTAAAACCATGTACATTCTGGGTGTCTCATTCAGTAAAAAAAATGTAACATTTCATTCCGTCTGTCATAACGTTTTTAGCATTCAATCAGACATTATTGTTTTGTATTACCGTATTTTTTCGGAGTATAAGTCGCTCCTGGGTATAAGTCGCACCCCCAGCCAAACTATGAAAAAAACTGACTTATAGTCCGAAAAATATGGTAGTTCCGTGACTTGTGCGTCTCCATTTGCACTTGCCTTCTTTTGTTCTTTTCTCCTGAGTGGAAGGTGTATTACCTCCTTTTACCTGTAGTTCTCTTGACACCTGAAGGACATGTTTTTTTTTTTTTTTTACCAATGGTATGTTTACACTACAGGCCAAATCAGATTTTTTCGAAATTTAATTTTTTTTAAATTCCAGCTGACTGTTTACACTGCAAGTAAAATGTGATCTTTATCAGACTCCAGTATAAATGCGCACAGGGCCCAATGTGGCCCCAATGTGGCCCCAACGTCACTTCTATAGCGCAGTTCGATAATGTGAAAACCAAGGAAGTTGACCAGATTCCGTAAATGAACGAGGAAGTCGTTAGTACTACTAAAAAATAAAATAAAAGTCAACAAAACAAAAAATTTGTTTTTTTTACTTGGAAAAAAAATAAAAGTATTATAATGCATACATTCATATTTATAGTGAAGTGAATTAATTAACTCATGTTATGTTCTACATATGGTGAATGTTTATATTCACCTTGGAGAAAGCAAACCACCAAGTTTAATTAAATAGTGGTATTTCAATCTTATACGTCTAGTCTCTTACGTGAATGAGCTAAATAATATTATTTGATATTTTACGGTAATGTGTTAATAATTTCACACATAAGTCGCTCCTGAGTATAAGTCGCACCCCCCGGCCAAACTATGAAAAAAACTGCGACTTATAGTACGAAAAATACGGTACTTGGTATCGGATCGATACCCAAATTTGCGATATCATCCAAAACTAATGTAAAGTATCAAACAAGAGAAGAATAAGTGATTATTACATTTTAACAGAAGTGTAGATAGAAAATGCTAAAAGAGAAAGTAAGCAGATATTAACAGTAAATGAACAAGTAGATTCATAATTCATTTTCTTCCACTTATCCTTATTAATGTTGACAAAATAATAGAATAATAAATGACACAATATGTTACTGCACATGTCAGCAGATTATTTAGGAGTCTTTGTTTGTTTACTTACTACTAAAAGACAAGTTGTCTTGTATGTTCACTATTTTATTTAAGGACTTAACTGCAATAATAAACATATGTTTAATGTACCCTAAGATTTTTTGTTAAAATAAAGCCAATAATGCAATTTTTTTGTGGTCCCCTTTATTTAGAAAAGTACCGAAAAGTATTGAAATAATTTTAGTACCTACAACTAGGGATGTCCGATAATGGCTTTTTGCCGATATCCGATATTCCGATATTGTCCAACTCTTAATTACCAATACCGATATCAACCGATACCGATATATACAGTCGTGGAATTAACACATTATTATGCCTAATTTGGACAACCAGGTATGGTGAAGATAAGGTCATTTTTAAAATAAATAAATTAAACACATTTTCTTGAATAAAAAAGAAAGTAAAACAATATAAAAACAGTTACATAGAAACTAGTAATTAATGAAAATGAGTAAAATGAACTGTTAAAGGTTAGTACTATTAGTGGACCAGCAGCACGCACAATCATGTGCGCTTACGGACTGTATCCCTTGCAGACTGTATTGATATATATTGATATATAATGTAGGAACCAGAATATTAATAACAGAAAGAAACAACCCTTTTGTGTGAATGAGTGTGAATGGGGGAGGGAGGTTTTTTGGGTTGGTGCACTAATTGTAAGTATCTATTTTCCGGACCGGATTAAAGGTGCTAGTGTTGTAACTAGAGATGTCCGATAATATGCTTTAAAATGTAATATCGGAAATTATCGGTATCGTTTTTTTTATTATCTGTATCGTTTTTTTGTTGTTGTTGTTTTTTTTATTAAATCAACATAAAAAACACATAAAAAAAAAACACATCTTGTGTTTTTTATGTTGATTTAATTTTAAAAAATTCCTAAAAATCAGATACACCGGCCCCCAGACACATTTGTTTCCTCTAAATTCGGCCCCCCGAGTCAAAATAATTGCCCAGGCCTGCTGTAAACTGTGATACCATCCTGACTTGTATCAATATTATGCAATTAACACCTAAGAATCAACAGGACACTCTTATAGCTGACGGTTGTTATTAATGCAATTGTTGTCCGCGGACTAATCCAACCGTAAAAAAGGGATGTGAATCACTTCATTCTGACAACAAGACAACAAGATACTGACACAGAACATATTTTAGTGAGAAGCATGTGTGTGTACTACAGTGGATGTGTGTGTCACGGTGATGACTGAGTCGGTTGGAAAGGTAAAAGAGCAAAGTGCTCGCAGGGAAACGTCACAGCACAGGCCAAGGCCAGGAAACCGTACAATGGCTCCCAGTCCTGTGACTGGAGCTGATTCGACACTCATCGTCTTGGCGAGGGGAGAACTCTCCCCCCCAAGTGCTTGTTTGGCTGCGCGGAATTGGGACGGATGACTTCATTCTGACAGGATTATCCCAAAACCTGGATTTAATCTATACGGCGCACATAATGCATTTTTACAACATGACAAGAAAAACAAACGGCGAAAGAGACAGCTGGATCCTGGGGTTTCACACGAGCATCGGTCTTGGGTTTGGGGCTCATCATGGAGGACAGATTGTCTCACCTCAAAGCGACACACATGATTTCATCCGAGTATTACCTCAAGTCATTTCGGAAAGACAGAAATGAACTCCTTTTGAGAATCACGCACGTTTACATGCCTGGGGAATAAAGTACTGAATACAGTAAGGGTCAGTTGGAACTAGGGTTGTACGGTATACCGGTATTAGTATACAAACCCTGTTTCCATATGAGTTGGGAATTGTGTTGGATGTAAATATAAACAGAATACAATGATTTGCAGATCCTTTTCAACCCATATTCAGTTGAATGCACTACAAAGACAAGATATTTGATGTTCAAACTCATAAACTTAATTTTTTTTTTGCAAATAATAATTAACTTAGAATTTCATGGCTGCAACACGTGCCAAAGTAGTTGGGAAAGGGCATGTTCACCACTGTGTTACATGGCCTTTCCTTTTAACAACACTCAGTAAACGTTTGGGAACTGAGGAGACACATTTTTGAAGCTTCTCAGGTGGAATTCTTTCCCATTCTTGCTTGATGTACAGCTTAAGTTGCTCAACAGTCCGGGGGTCTCTGTTGTGGTATTTTAGGTTTCATAATGCGCCACACATTTTCAATGGGAGACAGGTCTGGACTACAGGCAGGCCAGTCTAGTACCCGCACTCTTTTACTATGAAGCCACGTTGATGTAACACGTGGCTTGGCATTGCTTGCTGAAATAAGCAGGGGCGTCCATGGTAACGTTGCTTGGATGGCAACATATGTTGCTCCAAAAGCTGTATGTACCTTTCAGCATTAATGGCGCCTTCACAGATGTGTAAGTTACCCATGTCTTGGGCACTAATACACCCCCATACCATCACAGATGCTGGGTTTTCAACTTTGCGCCTATAACAATCTGGATGGTTCTTTTCCTCTTTGGTCCGGAGGACACGATGTCCACAGTTTCCAAAAACAATTTGAAATGTGGACTCGTCAGACCACAGAACACTTTTCCACTTTGTATCAGTCCATCTTAGATGAGCTCAGGCCCAGCGAAGCCGACTGCGTTTCTGGGTGTTGTTGATAAACGGTTTTCGCCTTGCATAGGAGAGTGTTAACTTGCACTTACAGATGTAGCGACCAACTGTAGTTACTGACAGTGGGTTTCTGAAGTGTTCCTGAGCCCATGTGGTGATATCCTTTACACACTGATGTCGCTTGTTGATGCAGTACAGCCTGAGGGATCGAAGGTCACGGGCTTAGCTGCTTACGTGCAGTGATTTCTCCAGATTCTCTGAACCTTTTGATGATATTACGGACCGTAGATGGTGAAATCCCTAAATTCCTTGCAATAGCTGGTTGAGAAAGATTTTTCTTAAACTGTTCAACATTTTGCTCACGCATTTGTTGACAAAGTGGTGACCCTCGCCCCATCCTTGTTTGTGAATGACTGAGCATTTCATGGAACCTACTTTTATACCCAATCATGGCACCCACCTGTTCCCAATTTGCCTGTTCACCTGTGGGATGTTCCAAATAAGTGTTTGATGAGCATTCCTCAACTTTATCAGTATTTATTGCCACCTTTCCCAACTTCTTTGTCACGTGTTGCTGGCATCAAATTCTAAAGTTAATGATTATTTGCAAAAAAATAAATGTTTATCAGTTTGAACATCAAATATGTTGTCTTTGTAGCATATTCAACTGAATATGGGTTGAAAATGATTTGCAAATCATTGTATTCCGTTTGTATTTACATCTAACACAATTTCCCAACTCATATGGAAACGGGGTTTGTAGTAACGCAATACTAATGAATCATATTCAGTACTATACCGCCTCTGAAAAGTACCGGTCCACCAACCCCCGTCGTCGTCACGTCATTGCTGGTTTATGAGCAGAGGAGCATGTTCGGTAGCGCACACACACGGAGTACTTACAAGCAGACACAGTGTGTAGACAGAAAAGGGAGAATGGACGCATTTTGCCTTAAAAACTAACAAAAAAGGTGAAGTTATAACACTGAAACGCCCTCAGGAAGAGGTGCTTTAAGACATGGCTAGCTAGCTAGCGGCTGAAGTCCAACTGCTCTCAGCAGTGTTTTAGCTACTTCTAAATCACTAATCCTCGCCTCTATGGCGACAAATAAAGTATCTTTCTTTGTGTACGCATACTGAAGGTTTGGGTTTGGCATGCTGAGCAATGTGTTAATGTTTTGGGGAAACGTAAACAAGTCATAAAGATAAGGGACGTGTGGACCGCCGGGACAACAATGGGCTTCAGTGATTTTACGTTAAAGGAACACTCTTCTAAACACCACACATTCCCACTTACCGGAAATTAATACTTGACTACACGATGACAGGCAGAAGGTTGGATCTTCTTTTACCTTTTTTTTTGGCAAAACTCAAGAATCTTACTGATGCGTGTGTATGGTATGGCGTGTACCAGCACTGTAATGGACTTCACATGTGGCCAGATGTTAATTTGAACTGGGATAGAATTAAGATTGAGGAAGCTTAATAGCTTTGGTGTTTTTATTACTGCTATTTTGACTGTCCTTTGTTTACAGAAACAAGGTACCGTATTTTACGGACCATAGGGCGCACCGGATTATGATCTTTTTTCAAATATAAAGCACACCAGATTATAGGGCGCATTAAAGGAGTCATATTATTATTTATTTTTTCTTAATGTAAAACACTTCCTTGTGGTCTACATAACATGTAATGGTGGTTCTTTGGTCAAAATGTTGCTGTGGAGGGGGGCGTGGCCTGCGGGCCTGCAACGAAGCGGGGTGTGCCAGGACCGGCCTTGAAATCAGCGATGGGTGAGTAGATGGCCCACCTGGGCCTTGTTATCTAATCACCTGTCGCTCTGTTATAAGGAGAGACGGAGTTGGAGCCGGAGGGGAGCTGGCGTGAGAGCGAGAGAGAAAGAGACTAAAAGACAATTGCTGAAAAGCAGCCTGGGACATTTCGTCAAAATAAAACAATATTGTAACCCTGAAACGGACTCTCATGTCGGTGCTTGGTGGTCTGAAGAACCCCCAGGAGGGCAACCTCCACAGTTGCATAGATTATGTATCATAGATCATCTTCAAGTGGCTTTCTGACAGTCGCTTTAGGATGCGCCGTTTTGTGGGCGGGCTAATTTACTCATGCAGATCCCAAATACGGATCAGCAGGTACCAGAAGGTAAGAAAAGTTGCTTTTGCATAATATTGCGACACAAAACGCCAGATATTATGTCTTACCTTATACACACACCATAATAATACCCATATGTTGAAATACAGTACAATCCATCAAGCGGTGCGGCTTCATAGCTTACCAAAGTCATACTAAAACATTTTGATGGATTTTTGAGCATGTTTTATATTTTCAATAGAACATATACAACGTTGGTGTTGTTTACTTGAGTCATATTGCAGTCTACACATATTTCTTATGTTTGACTGCCATCTACTGGTCACACTTATCATTACACCATCCATCCATCCATTTTCTACCGCTTGTCCCTTTTGGGGTCACGGGGGAGTGCTGGAGCCTATCTCAGCTGCATTCGGGCGGAAGGCGGGGTACACCCTGGACAAGTCGCTACCTCATCACAGATCATTACACCATGTACCAAATAAAATAGCTTCGAGGTCGGTAAGCAAAACCAGATGTATTCTGTATATAAGACGCACCGGGTTATAAGGCGCACTGTCGAGTTTTGAGGAAAAAAAAAGGATTTGGACACACCTTCTCATTCAATGCGTTGTCTTAAGCTCATCGAGAGAATGCCAAGAGTGTGCAAAGCAGTAATCAGAGCAAAGAGTGGCTATTTTGAAGAAACTAGAATATAAAACATGTTTTCAGTTATTTCACCTTTT
The DNA here is from genome assembly GCF_033978785.1 of Entelurus aequoreus. Taxonomy (NCBI): domain Eukaryota; kingdom Metazoa; phylum Chordata; class Actinopteri; order Syngnathiformes; family Syngnathidae; genus Entelurus; species Entelurus aequoreus. The sequence goes on along the minus strand of NC_084731.1, from coordinate 23,185,974 downwards.
TTTGTTAAGTACATAACTCCACATGTGTTCATTCATAGTTTTGATGCCTTCACTGACAATCTACAATGTAAATAGTCATGTAAATAAATAAAAAACGCATTGAATTAGAAGGTGTGCCCAAACTTGTGGCCTGTACTGTATATTGAATGGCACAATTGTGGCTCAGACCTACTTCGGGTTCCTGTCTACAGCGCTAAGCTTTCTGGGTAATGTAGTACATAAACATTCAGCAACACACCGGCATCCTCATTTTCCTAGTTTATATGTATTTGTATATTTAATTAACCTTCATTTATCCAGAGATAATTAGACAATTAAGAGCATGATCTGATTTGCAGTTCTGCCCTGGCTAGGAGGCAGTATTTAAATGACCGAGATGTTGAAGTGTGATGATAATTTCTCATTGACTTTCATTTACCAACGAAAATCCATCACTCTCAACAGTTCATACATTTTTTTTAACGTGATTAAAAATGTTGGAACATAAATACATGTTGATTATGGACAAAAAAACGCCCGAGTGTAAAACGTAACGAATGCCTGCAAATATTGGACGGCAGAATATTTCTTTGTACTGTATATTTAAAAGTACTAGTATTATTAGTTACAATGAATTCAAACAGTCGATTATTGTGACAATTAGCGCTGAGTACAGTTTGTGCTTTCACAGTTATCTAGTGTCTCTTCTTAAGTCTGTATGGTATAAAATGAGCAAAACAGCAATACGGTCTTTTGTTTTGAAATATTTGTTGAAATCCTGTGATTTTTGAGGTTAAGGTTACAAGTACCTAATGTCATGACTGTTTTTATTGACTGTTGACTATCTTATTGATTGTGGGACAAGCAGTAGAAAATGGATGGATGGTACTTTTTCGTCACTTATTGTTTGTTTTTGGTACACTAATGTGTATATTTTAGGCCATTGGTTCTTTGTTTTATTTTTGCAAAAATACATATATCTATTTTTATATTGCTCTTTTTATCTTTGGTATGAACATTATTATGTAAACTCAAAGTTATTATTACTTTTTTTGGTTCTTTGTTGTTGCTCTTTTTGTATTACAACATTTTATTATTTGATCATGTTGTACTGCATTTTAATCTTTTGTTTTGTGATTGTGTGATGTTTTTTGTCTGGACCCCAGGAAGAATAGTCTCCACTGCGGTGTAAACTAATGGGGATCCTTAATAAACTAAACTAAACAAGGAACATTTAAATCATTGATAACAAATACATTGATTGGAAATAAGCGAGCCTTAAAACCTCACAACTTTCCTGCAACTTTCTGAAAAAACTGCCGCATTTTAGGGTATTTCATGTCACAACGATAAAAAATCCTGGAGACTGATAGATAAGAACCGGATTTTACATTCCGATGGCTTGGGTTGGGTTTCGAGGGTGCGGCGTGCCCCTCATTGCCTCCTCGACCGGGTACAGGCTCCGGGAACTGCGGTCTGGTGGCCTGCCAATCCTGTGCAGAGACCTCGCTGAGGGTGTGTGCTTCCGGTTTGTGCGGCGTCGCGCGGGTTTCGCTTCCTGTTGGGCGGGGTCCGTGCTCGTCTGTGCCAGCCTCGCGCTGCGGGGTCTGTGTCGGTGGCTTGATGCCCTTTTGTTTGGTGTGGGTGCTGTGGATGGCACCCACAGGTAAAGATTCCATCTAATATACCAAAAATATGGTCGGATTACAAGTAAGTTTGAAAAAATATATGAATAAAAAGACATAATTAACCTTTTTGAGCAGGATTAGATGCTTTATTTGGATTCTTTTAAAATACAGTAAACATTAGGGATTTACGTTTAGTGCAGAAAAATAACAATAAAAAAAACAATGGGCTAATCTGCTACTTAAATTTGGTGCTGGTTTGAACAGGGATTGAATCCTTTTTTTTTTTTTTACTCTCCACACTATGATCGAGTACTCTAATCGCTGGACCACCAGAGTCAGACGTGATTATTACTGCCATCATAATTAGAGATGTCCGATAATGGCTTTTTTGCCGATATCCGATATTCCGATATTGTCCAACTCTTAATTACCGATATCAACCGATACCGATATATACAGTCGTGGATTTAACACATTATTATGCCTAATTTTGTTGTGATGCCCCGCTGGATGCATTAAACAATGTAACAAGGTTTTCCAAAATAAATCAACTCAAGTTATGGAAAAAAAATGCCAACATGGCACTGCCATATTTATTATTGAAGTCACAAAGTGCATAATTTTTTTTAACATGGCCCAAAACAGCAGCTTGGAATTTTGGACATGCTTGAGGAGGTTGAGGTGGGCGGGGTTTAGGGGCATGGCGTAGCGGGGGGTGTATATTATAGCGTCCCGGAAGAGTTAGTGCTGCAAGGGGTTCTGGGTATTTGTTCTGTTGTGTTTATGTTGTGTTACGGTGCGGATGTTCTCCCGAAATGTGTTTGTCATTCTTGTTTGGTGTGGGTTTACAGTGTGGCGCATATTTGTAACAGTGTTAAAGTTGTTTATACGTTCACCCTCAGTGTGACCTGTATGGCTGTTGACCAAGTATGCTTGTGTGTGTGAAAAGCCGTAGATATTATGTGATTGGGCCGGCAGGCAAACACAGTGCCTTTAAGGTTTATTGGCGCTCTGTACTTCTCCCTACGTCCGTGTACACAGCGGCGTTTTAAAAAGTCATACATTTTACTTTTTGAAACCGATACTGATTATTTTGAAACCGATACCGATCATTTTCGGTATTACATTTTAAAGCATTTATCGGCCGATAATATCGGCAGTCCGACAAGGTTTCTCATTGTATCCCATTGGGTTGAGTTTTTTCTTGCCCTCATGTGGGATCTGAGCCGAGATTGTCGTTGTGGCTTGTGCAGCCCTTTGAGACACTCGTGATTTAGGGCTTTATAGATAAACTTTAATTGATTGATTGATGATTTATGGTAAAAAAAACCTTAAAATTACCAAAAATTGCTACCTTTGAGTACCGTAAAATACAGTGATGGTGTAAAAAAAAACACAGTGCATTTTACAGTAAAAATCTGACGAGGTGGCTGTTTTTTTTTACCGCAAATGGTAAATATTGTTCTTACATCCATCCATCCATTTTCTACCGCTTGTCCCTTTTGGGGTCGCGGGGGGGGGGGGGGGGGTGCTGGAGCCTATCTCAGCTGCATTCGGGCGGAAGGCGGGGTACGCCCTGGACAAGTCGCCACCTCATCACAGGGCCAACACAGATAGACAGACAACATCCACACTCACATTCACACACTAGGGCCAATTTAGTGTTGCCAATCAACCTATCCTCAGGTGCATGTTCCGGAGAAAACCCACCCAGTTTTTTGCAGTGTACGTAAAAAAAAATATTTTATAAAAAACGCACAGACAATTGTGTACAGTAATATTATAATAACTCCTTATATACTTAATATTCAAATATTAATCAGTTACGTGGCCCTCGAAGGGCAGCCATAACTGCAATGGGGCCCTCAATTAAAACACTACCTTTAAAAAAAGTTAGGTCCATGCCCCCTATAATAATTGGACATGCCCAGAGAGATGTTTTTTTTAATGACTTTTTTGCCAAGGTTTTCCGGTTCAGGCCATGTCTACACTAAGTCGTTTAACCCCTGAAACAAATAATTATTTAGCCCAAGCCCCGTTTCAGCCACACTAAACCAGCGTTTGAGGTCCCCCTCCTCGGACAAATTTTTACACGGGTACGTGCGCCGTGTATTCACTTAGCTTTGTATGGACTCATTGATTGTTTACAAACTGAGTTCGGAGAGGAAGTGACGCCAGAAAGACCACGCCCCACAGAGGAAGTGACGTCAGAAAGAACGCGCCACAGCCAGCTTCATAATAAAGCGGTTTCGTAACTCGGAGCTAACCACTGGAAATATGGAGGCGAGTCATCCAGACATGCCCGTGTTTCTCCTTCAGTCTGTACAAAGGCTTGTGGAAATCACACATGAATACCTTAAGAGGAAGCGATTGCAGCTATCTGGGATACTACACATCTCAGACGGCAAGAGAACTTTCGAATGTCAGCTGCGATTCTACTTAGCGAAAAACTTCGTCCATTTGTCGAAGGAGAGTCAACAAGAATACGGGATAAAAAAGGTAGCGTGTGGTTTGTATTACCTGGCCGTCGAGTGAAGACTATGGAAAACAGTGCATGTGAATGCATTTGGACTGGCAAAGCAGACTGTATCAGTCTAGGTCCAGAGTAAATAAAGTCACCAAAAACGAATGGACAATGAAGGTGAAGGCAAAAGAGTGAGGAGTGTCCTGACCAGATATCTAGTTCCCTAGATCAGGGGTGTCCAAACTTTTTCCACTGAGGGCCGCACACTGAAAAATCAAAGCAAGCGGGGGCCGTTTTGATATTTTTTTATTTTAAAAACCAATACAATATATGTATAAAAAATATACATTAGGGCCTCCACTCAGGCTTGATCCCGGGGACCCCAAAAGGGTTTTGGTCCAAAAAATATTTAAAATGTGTCATTATTCAGTATTATTATCTCTAAATCAACATTAGGTCTATCTGTCAATATAACGTTTTTAAAGATTTAAGTCGTATGCTCTTTTTGTCAAAGAAAACCCTGTTTTTTTATGGAAAAAACACAAAATATGCAATATTTTCACCCAATAAAATTTTTAAGAGGAATATTTCAGATTACATAATAATTGGAGCCTTAAAAAGGTCAATAACTCATAACACCATTGATTTTAATTCATTATTTTTTGAGAAATGACACTTAAAAACAAATCACACAAAAATTATTGGGGAACCAAAAGGGTCCTACTCACTTAAGTGTAAAAAAATAAATTATACATTTTTTTTTTACTGTTTACTTTTAACACAATAATCTCGAGATCAGCTTCAGATCTATTCGTCAAGTATACACTACTGTTCAAAAGTTTGGGGTCACCCCAACAATTTTGTGGAATAGCCTTCATTTTTAAGAACAAGAATAGACTGTCGAGTTTCAGATGAAAGTTCTCTTTTTCTGGCCATTTTGAGCGTTTAATTGACCCCACAAATGTGATGCTCCAGAAACTCAATCTGCTCAAAGGAAGGTTAGTTTTGTAGCTTCTGTAACGAGCTAAACTGTTTTCAGATGTGTGAACATGATTGCACAAGGGTTTTCTAATCATCAATTAGCCTTCTGAGCCAATGAGCAAACACATTGTACCATTAGAACACTGGAGTGATAGTTGCTGGAAATGGGCCTCTATACACCTATGTAGATATTGCACCAAAAACCAGACATTTGCAGCTAGAATAGTCATTTACCACATTAGCAATGTATAGAGTGTATTTCTTTAAAGTTAAGACTAGTTTAAAGTTATCTTCATTGAAAAGTACAGTGCTTTTCCTTCAAAAACAAGGACTTTTCAATGTGACCCCAAACTTTTGAACGGTAGTGTACGTTGTATTGTTGTTTACGTTTTTTGTTTGTTCGTTTTAGGCCCTTCTTTAAAAAAAAAAAAAAAAAAAAAAAGCTCAATTTTTTATATGGCAAACACAAAATATGCAACATTTTCCCAAAAAAATATCTCAAAGTGGAATATTTAATGTGACGTAATTGGAGCCTTGGATAGGTCAACAATTCATAATAACATTGATTTTGATTCATTATTATTTTTTAAAGAAAGAAACAGCCTGCATGGCAGCTTTGTGTTATTAGAGTAAACATTGCAACATTTTCTTGTTACATTTCACCTGTTTGGTCTTTCATAGCACTTTTTATGTTTTTCATTTTTTTAATCGTATTTTAAAATGGGCTGAGGGGCCACTAAAAAATGACCTGAGGGCCGCACTTTGGACATCCCTGCCCTATATTGAAAAATGTTCCTTATCACATTGTTTACTTTCACGTGTCCATTAAAGATTTGATTAATTTATGATGTCTCAGGTGTGATTCACTACAATAGGGCCCCACAGCACACTGGATTCCAGTTAATTGAAATACCACAGCACTGTATGCTGTTCAGATAAGTTAAATTTAAGAACTTGCACACAAAGCAACACTGGGGGTATTAAACAGTGGCATTGTCGTGTGTGGACAAGGATAAGGTTAGGTAGGATTTACCCTGGATAACCTTATCCGGCTTAGTGTAAACGGGGCCTCAGTCTCCAAAACCAGCAGACGAATCATTACAATTGCTTTGACACTTGGTCCACTGGCCGACTGATTTCTAGAAACACCTCTAAAACGCTGCTTCAGATCACTCCGGAGCACCGGGCAGGGCTCCAGCGCTCTAATGGCTCACAGATTGCGCTGGTATACGTGTGTCGGGGACAATGCCATGCTGCAGAAACGGTAGGAGAGAGGAAAGGAAGAAAGCCGGCAGCGGCCAAGAGGACCGGCCCCATGTATTGTGTCACATCACACTTAGCCCTTAACAGACTACAAATGAAGGATGATAAAAAAAGCATGCAGTAAAAAGGGGGTCGGGGGCATTGGGGGGACAACTTTAAGGGCTTTCGTCCACTCTTAGTGAAAAGACATTATCTTTTGACCTGGAGATGCCCTCGGCGAGGCAGCACAATGGTTTACACACACAATGGGAGAGAGAAAGAGTAAACAAAGTAAATAGGGGGAATCATTCAAAAGTACGGAAAGACAGAAGCAACTTGTCAACACATGAATATGTCCAGTGCATTTTTTTAGGAAAATAATAACAAGTAAACAAACGTGTAATACAAAAAAATGGATTCCAATACCTGATAGAGCGGATCAGCACATTAAGTCCTCGGCAGTGTGTAAAAGTTCCCTTTTCTAAAGGAAGCAAACTACTTCTGCTATGATGCAACTCAAATCTGACTTTTGCTAATGCGTCATTTGTTGTTATTTACAGTCCTGGTCAAAAGTTTACATACACTTGTAAAGAACATAATGTCAGGGCTGTCTTGAGTTTCCAATAATTTCCACAACTCTTATTTTTTTGTGATAGAGTGATTGGAGCACATACTTCTTGGTCACAAAAAACATTCATGAAGCTTGGTTCTTTTATGAATGTATTATGGGTCTACTGAAAATGTGACCAAATCTGCTGGGTCAAAAGTATACATACAGCAATGTTAATATTTGCTTACATGTCCCTTGGCAAGTTTCACTGCAATAAGGAGCTTTTGGTAGCCATCCACAAGCTTCTGCTTGAATTTTTGACCACTCCTCTTGACAAAATTAGTGCAGTTCAGCTAATTTTGTTGGTTTTCTGACATGGACTTGTTTCTTCAGCATTGTCCACACATTTAAGTCAGGACTTTAGGAAGGCCATTCTAAAACCTTAATTCTAGCCTGTTTTAGCCATTCCTTTACCACTTTTGACGTGTGTTTGGGGGTCATTGTCCTGTTGCAACGCCCAACTGCGCCCAAGACCCAACCTCCGGGCTGATGATTTTAGGTTGTCCTGAAGAATTTGGAGGTAATCCTCCTTTTTCATTGTCCCATTTACTCTCTGTAAAGCACCAGTTCCATTGGCAGCAAAACAGGCTCAGAGCATAATACTACCACTACCATGCTTGACGGTAGGATTACAGACCTCACCTTTTCTCTTCCAAACATATTGCTGGGTATTGTGGCCAAACAGCTCAATTTTTGTTTCATCTGACCACAAATATATTTCTCCTCACTTTCAAAGCTATCCATAACCTCTCTCCGTCATATCTCTCTGACCTGCTCCATGTCGACACACCCTCACGTTCCCTAAGATCTTCTTCATCCATCCATCTCACTGTCCCCTTATTTAAACTTTCCACCATGGGTGCCCGAGCTTTCAGCTGCTCTGCCCCTCATCTTTGGAACTCATTACCACCAGACTCTCGCTGATGTGTTGGATCCACTGTGGACTGGACTTTCACAATATTATGTCAGACCCACTCGACATCCATTGCTTTCGGTCTCCCCTAGAGGGGCAGGGTTACCCACATATGCGGTCCTCTCCAAGGTTTCTCATAGTCATTCACATCGACGTCCCACTGGGGTGAGTTTTTCCTTGCCCGTATGTGGGCTCTGTACCGAGGATGTCGTTGTGGCTTGTGCAGCCCTTTGAGACACTTGTGATTTAGGGCTATATAAATAAACATTGATTGATTGATTGACCAGACCTTCGTAACTTAGAGGCCTACTGAAACCCACTACTACCGACCACGCAGTCTGATAGTTTATATATCAATGATGAAATCTTAACAATGCAACACATGCCAATACGGCCGGGTTACCTTATAAAGTGCAATTTTAAATCTCCCGGCAAACTTCCGGTTGAAAACGTCTATGTATGATGACGTTTGCGCGTGACGTCAATGGTTGAAGCGGAAGTATTGGGACACATTGTATCCCAATACAAACAGCGTCTGTTTTCATCGCAAAATTCCACAGTATTCTGGACATCTGTGTTGGTGAATCTTTTGCAATTTGTTTAATGAACAATGAAGACTGCAAAGAAGAAAGCTGTAGGAGGGATCGGTGTATTAGCGGCTGGCTGCAGCAACACAACCAGGAGGACTTTGACTTGGATAGCAGACGCGCTATCCGACGCTAGCCGCCGACTGCATCGATGATCGGGTGAAGTCCTTCGTCGCGCCGTCGATCGCTGGAACGCAGGTGAGCACGGGTGTTGATGAGCAGATGAGAGCTGGCGTAGGTGCAGAGCTAATGTTTTTATCATAGCTCTGATGAGGTCCCGTAGCTAAGTTAGCTTCAATGGCGTCGTTAGCAACAGCATTGCTAGGCTTCGACAGGCGGCACAGCATTAACCGTGTGGTTACAGGTCCAGTGTTTGGTTCGGTGTCTCCTGATAGTAGAAGTAATAATAGTATTGTTGATCTTCTGTCTATCCTTCCAGTCAGGGGTTTATTTCTTTTGTTTCTATCTGCATTTAAGCACGATGCTATCACGTTAGCTCCGTAGCTAATGTGCTTCACCGATGTATTGTCGTGGAGATAAAAGTCACTGTGAATGTCCATTTCGCGTTCTCGACTGTCATTTTCAAGAGGATATAGTATCCGAGGTGATTTAAAATACAAATCCGTGATAGAAAAAGGAGAAAGTGTGGAATCCAATGAGCCCTTTTACCTAAGTTATTGTCAGAGCGAAAAAAGATACGTCCTGCACTGCACTCTAGTCCTTCACTCTCACGTTCCTCATCCACAAATCTTTCATCCTCGCTCAAATTAATGGGGTAATCGCCGCTTTCTCGGTCCGAATCGCTCTCACTGCTGGTGTAAACAATGGGGAAATGTGAGGAACCCTTCAACCTGCGACGTCACGCTACTTCCGGTACAGGCAAGGCTTTTTTTATAAGCAACCAAAAGTTGCGAACTTTATCGTCGATGTTCTCTACTAAATCCTTTCAGCAAAATTATGGCAATATCGCGAAATGATCAAGTATGACACATAGAATGGATCTGCTATCCCCGTTTAAATTTTAAAAAATCATTTCAGTAGGCCTTTAGACTCAATATCCCTCTTCAAATCAAGACTCAAAACACACCTATTCCTGACTGCTTATTCATTGTAAATCTTATCGATCTTTGTTGTTGTTGTTGTTGTTGTTTTTATCCAATTGATTTTATTGTTTTTGATTTTGTACGGTGTCCTTGAGTGTATATTGCCGTCGTCAGCGATCACTCGAAATGAGTATGATTGTCCTCCTGTTGGTGGGATTGCCTGTGCGTGGAATCTTTTAAACTGGGGAGACTGGTGCACAGACAGCCACCACACTGTCCTTGGCAAAGAGAAGGCCAGGGTCCAATGGCATGGAGAACAAGACAATTGGGGGCCCATCTTTGCTGCAGCCTTCTTCCGCCTTTCTGACCGTTGTGGAGCTTCCATGCAACCATCATCCGCCCACTCTGCCGTTGAGGTCTTTGTATATTGCAGGGGTGTCCAAAGTGCGGCCCGGGGGCCATTTGCGGCCCGCAGCTAATTGTTTACCGGCCCGCCACACATTCTGCAAAAATTGCAAAATTGATAGTATTGCAACAATTAAAAAAAACATTTAAAAAATTGGAATGAGGTGAAATCGAACGAGAAAAAGTTGCAATGTTGACACAAAGCTGCCATGCAGGCTGTTTTTTTTTCTTTTGTCTTTCTTTATTTTTCTTTTTTTTGCCATTGCTCAAAAAAAAAAAGACAAAAAAATCTATGTTATAATGAATTATTGACCTATTCAAGGCTCCAATTAATTCAAAAATGTCACTTTAAAATGTTTTATGTGGAAAAAATATTGCATATATTGTGTGGTTGCCATATAAAAACATCAAAGTTTTCTTTGACAAAAGAGCATAAAAACAAACAAAATAATAGTTCAAACATAAAATCGACAGATATATCTGAAGTTGATCTCGTAACTTAAGTGTTGAAAGTAAAAAAAAAAAACTAATAAAAATGTATCACTTTATGAGTGGGGGACCTTTTGGATCCCAAATATATTTAGTGGGATTTTATTAATATTTTCACTGATTTCTCAAAAATATTAAAGAATTAAAATCAATGGTGTCCTGCATTATTGATCTTTTAGAGCTCTAATTACTAAATACTGCATATTTCCAGTTTTGCTATAACAAACAAAGTTGTCTTTGACAGAAAATACTTTTTTTTTTTTTACTTTTTATCAACCTGAAGTTGATATAGAGATTTACTGTAAGCGTTAAATAAAATGAAAATGATAAATGATAAATGGGTTATACTTGTATAGCGCTTTTCTACCTTCAAGGTACTCAAAGCGCTTTGACAGTATTTCCACATTCACCCATTCACACACACATTCACACACTGATGGAGGGAGCTGCCATGCAAGGCGCTACCAGCACCCATCAGGAGCAAGGGCGAAGTGTCTTGCGCAAGGACACAACGGACGTGACTAGGATGGTAGAAGGTGGGGATTGAACCCCAGTAACCCGCAACACTCCGATTGCTGGCAGAGCCACTCTACCAACTTCGCCACGCCGTCAATAATAATTTTAGTTATTTTTAACGTTTTAATGACTGAGACCCTTTATGGTCCCCGGGAGCCCTTAAGGTTAAAAAAAAAATCCATATATTTTGTTATGGTTTGAAAATGAAAAATATCAAAATGGCCCCCGCATGTTTAAATTTTTCCGTGTGCGGCCCTCAGTGGAAAAAGTTTGGACACCCCTGGTATATTGCATGCCAAATGTAAACCCCCCCCCCTACCTCATCCCCAAGTCAAGCCCGTACAGGCGACAATGACTTGGCGGACGGCCCGGCACCGTCATCGTGCCAATGACATAAATTACAGTGGCACGATCCCGGGATCACGGGGAGGAATGTAATCTGGGCATCAAAGTGATAGCAAAGACATCATGTTGACATAACATCTTCCAGCCCAGCTGAATGCTGCATAATCCCCAACAGGAGGTTGATGCCTCGCAAACGGCGTGCAGTTAGCCCGAATGGCGCCCGTCCCGCTCCCTCCCCCTTCCTCGATCAGCAAGGGTCCGACAGTGTTGTTCCTAATTACCTATTTCTCCGTTCCTGATCCTACGGCGGGCATAATTAGTTACCTGGGGCTGCAATCCAATTTGAAGTGATGACAAGAAAGTGATCCATGAAAAAGTAATAAGATAAATCCAATTTCAGCCCGCCTCTAATTAAATGCGCACGGAACTAATGAGTCAAACTCCGCCGCCGCGCTGATAATGGTAATTAGCGGGGCGGGGAGTTGCCTGGCTCTCGTCGTCACGCCGCTGCAGGTGTGAAGTGTTAAAAGGTAAAAGTGGCATGGCTCGGTTTAATTACACGTGTCGTGCCGTCAGTGTAATTTACTGGCTTCTTGACCAGTCAAGTATGTTTTGCTGCACTCCTGCACGCCAGGCAGCCGTTTGTGTGTGGAGTATGATTAAGGTGCCTCAAGGCGGCGGAGTATTCTATCCAGGGGTCGAGGGGTAGTGTGTAGGGGCACCCCTATGACAAGAGCTATGTCATGTAAATTAAGGGCTCCGAGTAGGGATGATGCTCGAAACCGGTTTTCCCGGTTGTTCGAAAAGAAAAGAACCGAGTCCTCGGACTCGAATCCCTTTTTGAGAACCGGTACCCGTTATCGAGACCACTATAGTAAAAAATAACAATAAAGAGCCTAAATGGATTAATCTGCTTTGGAACTTTATTAGACGTCTTGGATTGTTTGTTAGCTGTCTGCCTGTGTGTGTAGTTAGTATGTTCCAATAGCAGCAGAAGTGCACTTTTTGGAGAGCTGTATTATTTTCAGTTTTGTGGCCAAGGGACTGATTTTATTTAACACTATATTATTATTTATACACCTATAGTGATCACAGAGACAGGTTGTTTTTGTGTTACTGTACACTACCGTTCAAAAGTTTGGGGTCACACTGAAATGTCCTTATTTTTGAAGGAAAAGCACTGTACTTTTCAATGAAGATAACTTTAAACTAGTCTTAACTTTAAAGAAATACACTCTATACATTGCTAATGTGGTAAATGACTATTCTAGCTGCAAATGTCTGGTTTTTGGTGCAATATCTACATAGGTGTATAGAGGCCCATTTCCAGCAACTATCACTCCAGTGTTCTAATGGTACAATGTGTTTGCTTATTGGCTCAGAAGGCTAATTGATGATTAGAAAACCCTTGTGCAATCATGTTCACACATCTGAAAACAGTTTAGCTCGTTACAGAAGCTACAAAACTGACCTTCCTTTGAGCAGATTGAGTTTCTGGAGCATCACATTTGTGGGGTCAATTAAACGCTCAAAATGGCCAGAAAAAGAGAACTTTCATCTGAAACTCGACAGTCTATTCTTGTTCTTAGAAATGAAGGCTATTCCACAAAATTGTTTGGGTGACCCCAAACTTTTGAACGGTAGTGTATACATTTGTTTTTCTGAAAAATCCCACTTAATATACTTTGGGTAACAACAGTCAATATTTTTTTTTTTTTTTTTTAGGGGGGTAACAGTCAATATTTATTTATTTATTTTTATTTTTTTCTTATCAAATAAAAGTGAGCTTTTGTTAAACCAAATATTGTGTTTTTTTCCATATACAACAACCTATCTGGATTCGATAAGAGAATCGATAAGGAATCGGTTCGATAAGAGGATTCGATAATAGGCTCGAACGCGATAATTTCTTATCAAACATCATCCCTAGCTCCGAGTCTTGTTTTTTCCCCTTCATCCGACGTACTACTGTGAAGTCACTTTAGTTCAGATGTTCCGTGTATACCGGCCTTCGTTATTTTTCCGACTTGGATGAGAGTGAATTGGAAATTCCCCCGTCTGCAAATGAGTTAAAAGTCGCCATGCACATGTCTCGGCGCCTAATGGGAAGGCTGCTGAGATGAACAGAGGATTTTTTTTTTTTCTTCCTTCCTACCCACAGATCAGGTGCTTCTGTGAGGTTTACTACACAAGTGCTAGATCATGCCTTTTGATGACCAACAGAATCATTATCCGGCAGTATGATGGGGAGATGGTGGATGAGGTGCAGGCTTGTTCTTAAAAAAAAGGGGGCAGTGAAGGAGACGTTTAATCTCGCTGAAAAGGGAGAAAGTCATCACCCCAAGAAATGTGTCACACATACCTCAACTCATGTTCATAAAAATACATTACATTGAAGGATATGAACTAGGGATGTCCGATAATGGCTTTTTTGCCGATATCCGATATTCCGATATTGTCCAACTCTTAATGAACCGATACCGATATATACAGTCGTGGAATTAACACATTATTATGCCGAATTTTGTTGTGATGCCCCGCTGGATGCATTAAACAATGTAACAAGGTTTTCCAAAATAAATCAACTCAAGTTATGGGGGAAAAAATGCCAACATGGCACTGCCATATTTATTATTGAAGTCACAAAGTGCATTATTTTTTTTTAACATGCCTCAAAACAGCAGCTTGGAATTTGGGATATGCTCTCCCTGAGAGAGCATGAGGAGGTTGAGGTGGGCGGGGTTGGGTTATTAGGGGGTAGCGGGGGGTGTACATTGCAGCGTCCCGGAAGAGTTAGTGCTGCAAGGGGTTCTGCACTGCAAAAACTGAAATCTAAGTAAGATGAAATATCTCTAATAAGGGTGATATTTGCTTATATTCTGTCTGATAAGATAATTCTTCTCACTAAGCAGATTTTATGTTAGAGTGTTTTACTTGTTTTAAGGGTTTTGGTCCTAAATGATCTCAGTAAGATATTACAGCTTGTTGCTGAGATGTTATGACCTATATTGAGTAAAACATGCTTGAAACTAGAATATCAAAGCTGAGTCATCAACACTCACATTTATAAAACTACTTTTTTAAAGTCATAATTTCTTATTTCTAGCATGAAAAAAAAACGCATTTAACATGTGACATTTCAAACAATTTTGAACAGAAATAGTTCATGCACATTCAGATAAATTCTTCAAAATTACAACTAAAAAAAAATGTGCCTTGTTGCCTTTCCATTAAGAACAATACATTAGTTTTTAGTATAAGTTTGCTGGTTTCAAGAAATGTAATGCTGAGCGCATATCATTATGTCAAGATAATGGCACTAGCATTTACTTAATTTAAGAATATTTTTCAACATATTGAGCAAAAAAGTCTCTTTTTTTTCCCCCAATCAAATTCACTTGTTATTAGTGAGAATATACTTATTTTAAGGTATTTTTGGGTTCATTGAGGTTAGCTAATTTTACTTGTTTTGGAAAGTCTTGACAAGCCAAATTTTCTTCTTCTATTGGCAGATAATTTTGCTTAGTTCAAGTACCCCTCATTTTTGTATGTTTTTTTCTTGTTCTTGAACACTGACTTTTTGCAGTGTGGGTATTTGTTCTGTTGTGTTTATGTTGTGTTACGGCGCGGATGTTCTCCCGAAGTGTGTTTGTCATTCTTGTTTGGTGTGGGTTCACAGTGTGGCGCATATTTGTAACAGTGTTAAAGTTGTTTATACGGCCACCCTCACTGTGACCTGTATGGCTGTTGACCAAGTATGCCTTGCATTCACTTGTGTGTGTGAAAAGCCGTAGATATTATGTGACTGGGACGGCACGCAAAGGAAGTGCCTTTAAGGTTTATCGGCGCTCTGTACTTCTCCCTACGTCCGGCGTTTTAAAAAGTCATACATTTTACTTTATGAAACCGATACAGATAATTTCCGATATTACATTTTAAAGCATTTATCGGCCCTTGGGGTGAAAAAGGGATGGGTAAAATGCAGAGGACACATTTCTCCACACCTAGTGTGTGTGTGACAATCATTGGTACATTAACTTTAACTTAACTTAACCCATCCCTAGCGCTCGCTGCTTCTCCTGGAAATGAACAGTACCACTGTAAGTTTTTCCAAAGTCCGGTAATCAATTACGGTTTTACGATAATTCAGATGTGAAACAATTATACCAACCGTTTGGGAGTTCTACCACGGTATATCATTGCACCAGTAATCGTTACGTCCCCCGAACACGTGACCGCAACCGTGTTAGGCGTAGATGTGTTTAATGAACAGAACATGCAACACGGAGATAAACACTTGTCTGGACATGTGACATTTGCACAGCTGCAAATTTAACCCGGCGGGGGGTGGGGGAAAAAAAACCAGAACAATGTGCAGGCAATTTATGGTGTTAGTAAAGATACTACACCAAGTCTGTGCTCTTTTCACACGAAGTGGGCATGAGTGGGTTGGGGGGGTGGCGGCAACTCTCTCTTCAATAGCTGAGTGACAGCTTGGCCGTGCTCTCTGTATACATTAATAAATTAGAATTCTAATTCTGTCTTTGTCTGCAGAAGGTGGCCCAGTACTTTACCGTGTATCAACAACTGGCTGCGTGCACCAATCTGCCATTAGGGTCCCCCCTGTGTTGACCTCTGCAGCACAACTCCCTGCCATGCTGGGAAAAAACGTTTGGTTTGATACTTTTAACTTATTTGAATCGCCACAAATATGCACACCATTAAAAGGTCATCTCAGTCGTGTTTCATCCTCTGCAGCAACTCTGAAGAGACATCTGCACAACAAAGAAGCTTTTTTTTTTCTTTTTTTTTTTTCCCCTTAACAACCTTACATTAGATCTAGCTGTTACAATGGCTCATTAACTAGGGTCCCCAATGGGACAGTCAGGGTATTAAATATTATATATAAATATATATACACACTCGCACAAAGGACAGGGCCTCCCTATTAATCACCAAATATGCCCCGAAGTCATTAGCTCTTTCACACTGATACAAACAACTAGAGATACTCGGCCGATAAATACTTTAAAATGTAATATTGAAAATTATCGGTATCGGTTTCAAAAAGTAAAATTCATGATTTTTTAAAAAGCCGCTGTACGGAGTGGTACACGGACATAGGGAGAAGTACAGAGCGCTGTCACGCCAAATTTCTTCCCCCTACAAAAACCTCCACCCCATTTACTTCCGGGGTCATTTCCTCTTACGTCATTTTCTCGCTAGCACTTCGGCTTTGACAGCTGCTGGAATCTGAAGAAATCGATTATCATGAGTGCTGACGTAAAAACAACGAATGAAACTAAAAAATTTAAGTTCACATAAATGTCATTTTAATTTAGTTCACTTACACAGAGAACCAAAAAAAAACTGAATTTTAACGAATACATTTAGTTTTAATAAAGTTTGATAATGTTGATTGATAATGAATTAACTTATTGTACGCTGTTATTCATTTCCGCATATGTCCACGAGTCAAATGTGCAGTCAGGAATATCCTCAAGTTAATTTGTCCGATTAATACAGACGTTTTGTTAACGCTATATTATAAAAAATAATTTAAAAAAAAAAAAAAAAGTATCCTTCCAGCGACTGGCAGTCAAAGCCGAAGTGCTGACGTAAGAGGAAATGACCCCGGAAGGTTTTTGTAGGGGGAAGAAATTTGGCGTGACAGCGCCAATAAACCTTAAAGGCACTGCCTTTGCGTTCCGGCCCAATCATATAATATCTACGGCTTTTCACACACACAAGTGAATGCAAAGCATACTTGGTCAACAGCCATACAGGTCACACTGAGGGTGTGCGTATAAACAACTTTAACACTGTTAAAAATACCGGCCCAATCACATAATATCTACGGCTTTTCACACACACAAGTGAATGCATCGCATACTTGGTCAACAGCCATACAGGTCACACTGAGGGTGGCCGTATAAACAACTTTAACACTGTTACATATATGCGCCACACTGTGAACCCACACCAAACAAGAATGACAAATACATTTCGGGAAAACATCCGCACCGTAACACAACATAAACACAACAGAGCAAATACCCAGAACCCCTTGCAGCACTAACTCTACAATATACCCCGCCTACCGCCCGAATGCAGCTGAGATAGGCTTCAACATCCCCCGCAACCCCGAACAGGACAAGCGGTAGAAAATGGGTGGATGGATGGTATTGGCAAGCATAAACATTTTTATTTCAACAATTTCCCCTGAAATACCGTATTTTCCGTAAAATAAGTTGCACATTTTTTTCCAACGCTTTGCACCCTGCAGCTTATAAAACGGTACAGCTAATTCATAGATGTTTCTTCGCAAATCATTTTCATATTACACTGAAAAAAGGCGTGTTATTGTTTGTGCTACGGCGCAATCTTCTGGAGGAGTTCACTCACTGCAGGTGCTGGGGGTTGAAAATGTGCTTCCTGTTGCGTGCCTCGAAACGGAAGTACAACCGTCCGCAGCGTTTCCGCTCGAAAAGATTCTTCATTCATCACTCCAAGCAACGTTTTAAGTTTTATAATATAACTAAAACTAATATTATTTACTAAACCGTCCCATGTGTGTTGTCTGTAGGTGTGTTTTCGTGCATATTTGTACGTGCTCTCGTATTATAATCAAGCTAGCCTCGTTAGCATTAGCGATATTTGGCTCAGGCAGAATGGAGTTGCTCTGAATGGAAGATCAGAGGATGATAGAGTACAGGACAGGGGGAGGGGAGGGAAACCATCCCGCCAAGCCATGTTAACACTGCAGAGGTAGATCACATTCAGTTATA
This sequence comes from Entelurus aequoreus, assembly GCF_033978785.1. Classification (NCBI taxonomy): domain Eukaryota; kingdom Metazoa; phylum Chordata; class Actinopteri; order Syngnathiformes; family Syngnathidae; genus Entelurus; species Entelurus aequoreus. The sequence goes on along the minus strand of NC_084731.1, from coordinate 23,167,984 downwards.
TACACACCGTACATTTTGGACTATAAGCACTAACTTTTTCCTACACTTTGAACTCTGCAGCTTATTAAACGGTGTGGCTAATTTATGGATTTTTTTTTTTCCTTTTCTAATTGTCGTACTGCTTTGTTTGTGTTTAATAGTTTTCATTAAACCAAAGCAGAGGATTGGCTACGGCGCCATCTTTTGGACAAGTTTGCTCCCTGCAGGTGTTGCGAGTTGAAAATGTACTTTGTTTTGCCTCAAACCGAAAGTAAACCTATCCGTCGCGTCCCTGCAAGTAATTATTCTTCATTCATTAATCCAAGCAATGTTTGTAAGTTTTACAATATAACTAAAACTATTTATACTTACTAAACCGTCCCATGTGTGATGTCTGCAGGTGTGTTTTCATGCATATTTGTATGTGCTATCGTAATGTAATCAAGCTAGCCTCGTTAGCATTAGCAAATATGCTGACAAGTTTACCAAGTGTCTCTGTTAGTATTATTAACTTACACACGTACAATGTCTTTCTTTTTGTATTGTTTTAGTTTCGTAAATTCACCAGAACGTCTAATTATGCTTCATTCATTAATCAAAGCAATGTTTGTAAGTTTTATTATATAACTAAAACTATTTATACTTACTAAACCGTCCCATGTGTGATGTCTGTAGGTGTGTTTTCATGCATATTTGTACGTGCTATCGTAATGTAATAAAGCTAGCCTCGTTAGCATTAGCGAATATACTAACAAGTTTACCAAGTGTCTCTGTCAGTATTATTAACTTACACATGTACAATGGCATTCTTTTTGTATTGTTTTAGTTTCGTAATTTCACCCAAAACGTCACCGTGGAGTTACTGAGTTGTGTTAAGCTGATCAGAGAGCGAGCGTCCGCAGCTCGTGGGTTTATGTCGATGACTTCTGTTTTGTTTGATCAGCCGTTTTACTGCCGTGTGACAGGCACCGTTTAGAAACAATTAAGGTATGCAAACAAACATTTACACTTATCTCCTTTCACAACGTACATATCTTAACATTTAGAAACCATTAACAACAAACAACAAACAAACATTTACACTTATCCCATTTCACAACTTACATATCTGCGGCTTATAGTCCGGTGCGGCTAATATATTAAAAAAACAATTTTTACTTCTAAAATTTGTTGGATGTGGCTTAAATACCTGTGCGCTCTATAGCCCAAAAAATTTCTATTTTCTGCTGGATTTACTCTCTATTTTTATATTTATATTCATATATTTATATTCATATATATATATATATATATATATATATATATATATATATATATATATATATATATATATATATATATATATATATATATATATATATATTTATATATATATATATATTTTATATTTATAGATATATATATATATATATATATATATATATATATATATATATATATATATATATATATATATATATATATATATATATATATATATATATATATATATATATTATATATATATATATATATATATATATATATATATATATATATATATATATATATATATATATATATTATATTTATAGACATAATATAATATATCAGTATATATAATATACTGTACATATATTATGTAAATATTATGTATATATTTTATATTTTATATCGCTATATTTAGAGTATTTATACCTGCATTGTCCTTTCCATCCTTACACTTTCCATCATTGTAACTGAGCTACTGTGTGGAACAATTTCCCTTGTGGATCATTAAAGTTTGTCTAAGTCTAAGTCTAAACAGTACGGTACGCATTGAGGCTATACCGTGTGTTTTATCCGATTACTCAATTAATCGGACAAATTATATAATAGATTACTCGATTACTAAAATAATAGACAGCCACAACACTAAATACTTTTTTGTAAAAAGTGACGATGGGGAGGTTGTGAATTAAAAAATAAATGCATTTGATCTCCCAGCCCTCATTTTTGCACATTTCTCAACAAGAGCATCTGGTTTTGTTCCATACACGGGAAAATTCACCATGATTTTGAAAACCAGCCTTCAATGAATGAGCATGTACAGCACCTGTAGGCTTTGGTCCTTGTCGTCCACTTTGGGGGATTTGCAGCCGGCGTTTAGTTGACACTGCTGCTGCAGAAGTATCTGGCGAGCTACCTGGAGCGCCTGAAAGAGAAACAAAGGTGAAATCATTTTTTTCATAAAGCCTACCGTATTTTCCGGACTGTTAGACACAAATAAAATCCTTTTTTTTCTTCAAAACTCGACAGTGTGCCTCATAACCCGGTGCGCCTAATGTAAGGAATAATTCTGGTTTTTACTTACCGACCTCAAAGTTATTTTATTTGGTACATGGTGAAATGATAAGTGTGACCAGTAGATGGCAGTCACACATAAGAGATATGTGTAGACTGCAAAATGACTCAAGTAAACAATACCAACATTTTATATGTTCCATTGAAAATATAGAACATTACACACGACGCTCAAAAAATCTGTCAAAATGTTTTAGTACGACTTTGATTGTCCTGTGCTCCAACATACAAATATTATTATGGTGTGTGTATAAGGTAAGACATATTATCTGGTGTTTTGTTTCGCAATATTATTCAAAACCAACTTTGGTAACACTTTAGTATGGGGGAACACATATTCAACATTAATTACTTGCTTATTAACATGCAAATTAGTAACATGTTGGCTCTTAATTAATCATTATTAAGTACTTATTAATGCTTCATTCCGCATGGCCTTATTATACAACCAGTAAGCCATTAACTAAGTCTTCCCTCAATAACCTCAGAATTATTGCTTATTAGTAACCCTAACCCTTATATGTTCCCCTAGTGTCCAAATAACTCTAAATTAAGTCTGTGTTACTTTAATAAGCAACTAATTAATGGTGAATATGTTCCCCATACTAAAGTGTTACCCCAACTTTTTTTTACCATCTGGTACCTGCTGATATGTATTTGGGGTCTGCATAAGTCCTGACAAATTACGCGCATCCGCCTTTGTAGTCCGTGTGGACACAATAGTCGATAAGCTTCTTCTTTTTCTCTATCTTCTTGTTATGGGACTTTCATCCTCCGCCGTTGCCATTTCTAATATAAAGTAGTGTAAAGTTCTTACTTATATCTGTCAGTAAACTCGCCATGAAAGTGCTAAAACATACCGGTGTAGTGAGTTTACGTTATTCACCCAAGGAACTTTAGTTATTAGAGAGTTCCGGTCGGACGTTTTTTTCCACGGGACACATTTCCGGCCTTGTTGTTGTTTCCGGATGAGGAGATGCTGATCTGTTATTGATTTATGTAGAGTCTGAATGTCATTAAAACAGTTAGCTCCATCTTTTGACACTTCTTCCACTCCCGTCCTTGCACGCTACACCGCTACAACAAAGATATAGGTGAGCCACGTAAATAAGGCCGCCCACAAAACGGCACATCCTGAAGCGACTGTCAGAAAGCGGCTTGAAGATGATCTGTAAAACATTATCTATGCAACATTTTGACCAAAGAACCACCATTACATGTTATGTAGACCACAAGGAAGTGTTTTACATTCATAAAAAAATTATAATAATATGACTCCTTTAATGCGCCTTATAATCCGGTGCGCCTTATATATGAAAATAGATCGAAAATAGACCATTAATCGGCAGTGCGCCTTATAGGGTTGTACGGTATACCGGTATTAGTGTAGTACCGCGATACTAATGAATCATTTTCGGTACTATATCGCCTCTAAAACATACCGGTCCCGGACCCCCCCGCGCCCGTGTCGTCGTGACATTTCTGGTTTACGGGCAGAGGAGCATGTTTGGCGGCACACAATCACAGAGTACTTACAAGCAGACACAGTGTGTAGACAGAAAAGGGAGAACGGACACGTGTTGGCTTAAAAACTAAAGATAAAGGTGAAGTTATAACACTGAAACGCCCTCAGGAAAAGGTGCTTTAAAACATGGCTAGCTAACTAGCGGCTAACGTCATTTCGCAGTCTGCAGTGTTTTAGCTACTTCTAAATCACTAATCCTGGTCTCCATGGCGACAAATAAAGTAAGTTTCTTACAAGTATCATTCCTGCAGGACGAGGAATAGCTAAACATGTTTCACTACACACCGTAGCTCACCTGCGTCACAATGTAAAGAAACACCATGGGTGGATCTACACCTGACATCCACTGTAATGATACCAAGTACAGGCACGTATCTAGTCGATACTACTATGATTACATCGATATTTTTTGGCATCACAGCATCTTCTTTTGGTTTTTTTAAATGTATATTATGTTTATAAACTCAGGAAATACGTCCCTGGACACATGAGGACTTTGAATATGACCAATGTATGATCCTGTAACTACCGTATTTTTCGGAGTATAAGTCGCTCCGGAGTATAAGTCGCACCGGCCGAAAATGCATAATAAAGAAGGAAAAAAACATATATAAGTCGCACTGGAGTATAAGTCGCATTTTTTCTGGAAATGTATTTGATAAAAGCCAACACCAAGAATAGACATTTGAAAGGCAATTTAAAATAAATAAAGAATAGTGAACAACAGGCTGAATAAGTGTACGTTATATGAGGCATAAATAACCAACTGAGAATGTGCCTGGTATGTTAACGTAACATATAAGAGTCATTCAAATAACTATAACATATAGAACATGCTATACGTTTACCAAACAATCTGTCACTCCTAATCGCTAAATCCCATGAAATCTTATACGTCTAGTCTCTTACGTGAATGAGCTAAATAATATTATTTGATATTTTACGGTAATGTGTTAATCATTTCACACATAAGTCGCTCCTGAGTATAAGTCGTACCCCCGGCCAAACTATGAAAAAAACTGCGACTTATAGTCGGAAAAATACGGTACTTGGTATCGGATCGATACCCAAATTTGTGATATCATCCAAAACTAATGTAAAGTATCAAACAAGAGAACAATAAGTGATTATTACATTTTAACAGAAGTGTAGATAGAACATGTTAAGAGAGAAAGTAAGCAGATATTAACAGTAAATGAACAAGTAGATTAATAATTCATTTTCTACCACTCGTCCTTAATAATGTTGACAAAATAATAGAATGATAAATGACACAATATGTTACTGCACATGTCAGCAGACTAATTGGGAGTGTTTGTTTGTTTACTTACTACTAAAACACAAGTTGTCTTGTATGTTTACTATTTTATTTAAGGACTTAACTGCAATAAGAAACATATGTTTAATGTACCCTAAGATTTTTTGTTAAAAAAAAGCCAGTAATGCAATTTTTTTGTGGTCCCCTTTATATAGAAAAGTACCGAAAAGTATTGAAATAATTTTAGTACCTACAACTAGGGATGTCCGATAATGGCTTTTTGCCGATATTCCGATATTGTCCAACTCTGAATTACCGATACCGATATCAACCGATACCGATATATATACAGTCGTGGAATTAACACATTATTATGCCTAATTTGGACAACCAGGTATGGTGAAGATAAGGTCATTTAAAAAAAAATAATAATAAAATAAAATAAGATACATAAATTAAACACATTTTCTTGAATAAAAAAGAAAGTAAAACAATATAAAAACAGTTACATAGAAACTAGTAATTAATGAAAATGAGTAAAATTAACTGTTAAAGGTTAGTACTATTAGTGGACCAGCAGCACGCACAATCATGTGTGCTTACGGACTGTATCCCTTGCAGACTGTATTGATGTATATATTGATATATAATGTAGGAACCAGAATATTAATAACAGAAAGAAACAACCCCTTTGTGTGAATGAGTGTAAATGGGGGAGGGAGGTTTTTTGGGTTGGTGCACTAATTGTAAGTGTATCTTGTGTTTTTTATGTTGATTTAATAAAAAATTTAAAAAGAATAAAAAGATACCGATAATAAAAAAAACGATACCGATAATTTCCGATATTACATTTTAAAGCATATTATCGGACATCTCTAGTTACAACACCAGCGCCTTTAATCCGGTCCGGAAAATAGGGTAATACAAAAGTGCCAAATGGTTGAAAGTACCCTGAGAAGATCCTTCATGTCCGTTACCAGAGCAACAATAATCTCCTCTGACACACTGCAGACCAGTTTTTGATACTTCAAAAGTGAGGTCGTTTACTGAGACGTAAATAAGCTACAAACAAGGATCGGATGCCAAAATACATTGACAAACAAAAGAAGAGATAAGTTCCATAAACAACATTATATCTTATCAGATACTTATCGCTGCTTTTGGCTTTCCTTGGGCTCAGCCAAACCCCAATCAAGAAAGCAAATAAACATCTTTATGACTGCTCCGAATATCTGTTAAAGGACACGGCCTTTCTCAGTGGAAAACAAAATATAGTGAAGTCACATGTTTATTGCTCCAGCGACTCCCTTTTCCCTTACGATAAATAATCAAACATGCCATCCAGAGCAAACAAAGCCGAGGAGCGCTGTGGGGGAAAAAAACACTGCGGTCTCGAAAAAACGGTCAGCGATACCAAGAAAAGCAAGCGTTGTGTTCCCACAGTGAGCTGGCCAGCCTCACACCTCCACCAGTAAACCATCTGGGTAAATAACCAGCTTCATTCTTTCCATCATTCTCAGATGATTGCTCCCACAGTGAAACAAACAGTCAGGGGAACATCGCTCATCTCATATAAGGAAAATCTATTAGCCCCCCTCCTCCAATTATTGGATCATTCTGATACTGTATATTCAGATATGTGATGAGGAGGAAGATGCGGACAAGACAAAGTGCGGTGGGAGCCTCCATATTTGTACACATATTTCTGACTACACTGTCTCGAGGATTGCAGTGATCTGTCATGACTGGGTCTATGGCGTGGTTTGTTCTCCCAGAAGGCAACGAAAAGTGTGAATTTAAATACATGTTTAATTTTAACAATAAAAAAGGAATAAAAAAAAAAGCGCTCCCAGCGGAGGTAAAAACTTGACTATGAAAACAAACTTGCACAAAGGCAGAAACTATGAACAATAAAACAAAAACACTAACTGTGGCAAAAGGAACAAAACTTACTTGGCAAAGAACTGTGACATGACATGAAGTAGAGGGATGAGAAAGTGCGCAGAGCATAAATGTGGAGATATGAATGTGATGTCACCAGGACGAACAACAGAAAATGACAGATTTAAATAGTGACATGATCAGTGAAAACAGGTGCGTGACTCAAAACGTGAAACAGGTGCGTGACAGGACAGGTGAAAACTAATGAGTTGCTATGGAAACAAACAAACAAGGAAGCGCAACCAGGAACTAAAAAGAGTCCAAAAAACAAACACATGGCCAAAACAAAAACATGATCACACAGACATGACATGATCGAGGTTGCCTTCAAGAACCCCGGGAATTGTGAGTATTGGGAAGCAAGTCGTTTTTTGCACGTTTTTTATGTTTATGTCTAGAGATGTCCGATAATATATTATCGGCCGATAAATGTTTTAAAATGTAATATCGGAAATTATCGGTATCGGTTTCAAAAAGTAAAATTTATGACTTTTTAAAATGCCGCTGTGTACACGGACGTAGGGAGAAGTACAGAGCGCCAATAAACCTTAAAGGCACTGCCTTTGCGTGCCGGCCCAGTCACATAATATCTACGGCTTTTCACACACACAAGTGAATGCAAGGCATACTTGGTCAACAGCCATACAAGTCACACTGAAGGTTGGCCATATAAACAACTTTAACACTGTTACAAATATGCGCCACACTGTGAACCCACACCAAACAAGAATGACAAACACATTTCGGGAGAACATCCGCACCGTAACACAACATAAAAAATACCCAGAACCCCTTGCAGCACTAACTCTTCCGGGACGCTACAATATACACCCCCCGCTATCCCCTAACCCCGCCCCAACCTCAACCTCCTCATGCTCTCTCAGGGAGAGCATGTCCCAAATTCCAAGCTGCTGTTTTGAGGCATGTTCAAAAAAAATAATGCACTTTGTGACTTCAATAATAAATATGGCAGTGCCATGTTGGCATTTTTTTATTCCATAACTTGAGTTGATTTATTTTGGAAAACCTTGTTACATTGTTTAATGCATCCAGCGTGGGCATCACAACAAAATGAATCATAATAATGTGTTAATTCCACGACTATATATATCAGTATCAGTTGATATCGGAATCGGTAATTAAAAGTTGGACAATATCGGAATATCGGCAAAAAAGCCGTTATCGGACATCTTTATTTATGTCTATTTATTTCTGCAAAAATTGACAATTTGTGGTCGATTTTATTTGTATAATTTTTTGTATACATTAGTTATCATTCAATTATAATAATGTAAGTATTTAAATTATTAGTCTGTTAATTTCTCATGTCACAAAATTCCATAAAAAATATGGAGGAATTATTTAGTTTTTTTACTTGCATGTTTTCAATTTTTTTACGTTCCGGTTTGGGTACCCTTTAAGCACTGACATTGTTTTTAAAGTACCAATTTTGCACTACTATCAGTTAAAATGTGAGCGATACCAATCTTTATTGGAGACTAGTGTTGTCCCCATACCAATATTTTGGTACCGGTACCGGTACCAAAATTATTTTGATACTTTTCGGTACTTTTCTAAATAAAGGGGACCAAAAAAAATTGCATTAGTGGCTTTATTTTAACAACAAATCTTAGGGTACATTAAACATATGTTTATTATTGCAATTTTGTCCTTAAATAAAATAGTGAACATACAAGACAACTTGTCTTTTAGTAGTAAGTAAACAAACAAAGGCTCCTAATTTAGCTCCTAATTTTAATTGTGTCATATTCCATTCTATTATTTTGTCAAAACTATTAAGGACAAGTGGTAGAAAATGAATGATTAATCTACTTGTTCATTTACTGTTAATATCTGCTTACTTTCTCTTTTCACATGTTCTATCTACACTTCTGTTAAAATGTAATAATCACTTATTCTTCTGTTGTTTAGATGCTTTACATTAGTTTTGGCTGATACCACAAATTTGGGTATCATGTGATTGTGCGCTGCCGAACATGCTCGTAAACCAGCAATGACACGACGTGTCCACGTGAGTGCGGCGGACCGGTACTTTTCAGAGGCGGTATAGTACCGAAAATGATTCGTTAGTACTACACTAATACCGGTATACCGTACAACCCGATTGGAGACTAATTCATTAATTAAAACGGCTGCAAAATAACCCACCGTGGGGCCTAAGAAAGTTGCGAGTGTCAACACTTTATTAAATTCAAAAGTGTTTCTCACTTTCTTTATCAAATAACTTGTGGCAAAGTATAAGAATGATTCTCCCCCCCTTACTCCCGTCATTTGACAAGTCTTTAATAAAAGTTAATGTTCATTTATCAATTTCATGTTTGTGCATTTTGAATGTAAAACTATAATTATTGTCTTTGAAATGTGTTTTTGTTAGTATTTGGAACAGATTAATGGGATACACATGATTTCTTGAAGAAAATTGATTAC
>NC_084731.1:23013511-23153511 GCF_033978785.1 Entelurus aequoreus | reverse complement strand
TACGGAGTGGTACACGGACGTAGGGAGAAGTACAGAGCGCCATTAAACCTTAAAGGCACTGGCTTTGCGTGCCGGCCCGGTCACATAATATCAAGGCATACTTGGTCAACAGCCATACAGGTCACACTGAAGGTAGACGTATAAACAACTTTAACACTGTTACAAATATGCGCCACACTGTGAACCCACACCAAACACAACACGTATCGGACTGCCGATATTATCCGCCGATAAATGCTTTAAAATGTAATGTCGGAAATTACCGGTATCAGTTTCAAAAAGTAAAATGTATGACTTTTTAAAACGCCGCTGTACGGAGTGGTACACGGACGTAGGGAGAAGTACAGAGCGCCAATAAACCTTAAAGGCACTGCCTTTGTGTGACGGCCCAGTCATATAATATCAAGGCATACTTGGTCAACAGCCATACAGGTCACACTGAGGGTTGCCGTATAAACAACTTTAACACTGTTACAAATATGCGCCACACTGTGAACCCACAACAAACAAGAATGACAAACACATTTCGGGAGAACATCCGCACCGTAACACAACATAAACACAACAGAACAAATGCCCAGAACCCCTTGCAGCACTAACTCTTCCGAGACACTACAATATACACCCCCCGCAAAACCTTGTTACATTGTTTAATGCAACCAGCGGGGCATCACAACAAAATTAGGCATAATAATGTGTTAATTCAACGACTGTATATATCGGTATCGGTTGATATCGGAATCGGTAATTAAGATTTGGACAATATCGGCAAAAAAGCCATTATCGGACATCCCTAGTTAGCATATTAACTAATGCTAACGACGTCAGCCTGATTACATCACGATAGCATGTACAAATATGCATGAAAACACTCCTACGGACATAACGTATGAACAGTTTTAGTTATATTGTAAAACTTACAAACGTTGCTCGGATTTAATGAATGAAGAATCGTTCCGTGCAGGGACCCGACAGACAGTTTAACTTTCGGTTTGAGGCAAAACAGGAAGTACATTTTCAACTCGCAACACCAGCAGTGAAATTTTTTTTAACAAATCCATAAATTAGTTGCACTGTTTCATAAGCCGCAGGGTTCAAAGTGTAGGAAAAAGGTTAGCGCTTATAGTCCAAAATGTACGGTATATATTAGAGATGTCCGATAATATCGGACTGCCGATATTATCGGACTGCCGATATTATCGGCCGATAAATGCTTTAAAATGTAATGTCGGACATTACCGTATCGGTTTCAAAAAGTAAAATATATGACTTTTTAAAACGCCGCTGTGCAGAGTGGTACACGGACGTAGGGAGAAGTACAGAGCGCCAATAAACCTTAAAGGCACTGCCTTTGCGTGCCGGCCCGGTCACATAATATCAAGGCATACTTGGTCAACAGCCATACAGGTCACACTGAAGGTAGACGTATAAACAACTTTAACACTGTTACAAATATGCGCCACACTGTGAACCCACACCAAACACAACACGTATCGGACTGCCGATATTATCCGCCGATAAATGCTTTAAAATGTAATGTCGGAAATTACCGGTATCGGTTTCAAAAAGTAAAATATATGACTTTTTAAAACACAGCTGTACGGAGTGGTACACGGACGTAGGGAGAAGTACAGAGCGCCAATAAACCTTAAAGGCACTGCCTTTGTGTGACAGCCCAGTCATATAATATCAAGGCATACTTGGTCAACAGCCATACAGGTCACACTGAGGGTGACCGTATAAACAACTTTAACACTGTTACAAATATGCGCCACACTGTGAACCCACACCAAACAAGAATGACAAACACATTTCGGAAGAACATCCGCACCGTAACACAACATAAACACAACAGAACAAATACCCAGAACCCCTTGCAGCGCTAACTCTTCCGGGACGCTACAATTTACACCCCCCGCAAAACCTTGTTACATTGTTTAATGCATCCAGCGGGGGAACACAACAAAATTAGGGATAATAATGTGTTAATTCCACCACTGTATATATCGGTATCGGTTGATATCGGAATCGGTAATTAAGAGTTGGACAATATCGGATATCGGCAAAAAAGCCATTATCGGACATCCCTAGTTAGCATATTAACTAATGCTAACGACGTTAGCCTGATTAGATTACGATAGCACGTACAAATATGCATGAAAACACTCCTACGGACATAACGTATGAACAGTTTTAGTTATATTGTAAAACTTACAAACGTTGCTCGGATTTAATGAATGAAGAATCGTTCCGTGCAGGGACCCGACAGACAGTTTAACTTTCGGTTTGAGGCAAAACAGGAAGTACATTTTCAACTCGCAACACCTGCAGTGAAAAAAAAATTAAAACATCCATAAATTAGTTGCACTGTTTCATAAGCCGCAGGGTTCAAAGTGTAGGAAAAAGGTTAGCGCTTATAGTCCAAAATGTACGGTATATATATAAAACTGAATGTGATCTGCCCCTGCAGTGTTGACATGGCTTGGCGGGATGGTTTCACCTCCACTCCCCCCGGTCCTGTACTCTATCATCTTCTGATCTTCCATTCAGATACCGCTCACTCGAGAGACAACTCCATTCTGCCGGAGCCAAATACGATAAACTCAACCGTTGACAGCCACGAGACATCTGTCACACCTAAACAATGAGCGGCAATGTTTTCTTGTCAGTGCAAACCACGGCCAAATCTGTCTGGAACCCAGATCAGATAACCGGGAGGGTTCGGCAGGTTCCTCAGAGAAGTTAACAGTATGAAAGGCAAATATTGACCCCTTTTTACGACTATTGTTTGGAAGGAGTGCTTGTTACTGTGTAACATGTAATAAAACCAGCCAAGACATCGGAGACTTGCATCAAAACACATCTTTTTCAAAGAAATATAAACACGCGTACGGGCAGAGCGAGCGAATCCCGCCGGGGATTGCGATTAGCAAACACCCTGCAGCACGCGGCGAGGCTTTATCCCACATGAGACGTCGTTCATTTGCACTAAAAAAGTTCACAACCTCCCTAATAAACAAGGGAGGTTTTATCTGCATCTTTCTACTTTCACACCGCATTAGCGAATAAAGGGAGGGGCATGGCTTATGTCCCGAGGCCCGTCAAGCTGTGATAAGAGAACTGCTAAGCACTGGGTGTATTTATGTGCTGTCTGCACGTGTGGATTATTTACAGGCTTTGGGGTTTCCTGCTGCTAAAGCCAGCTCTGGGTGTCTTGGAAATCCCAGCTCAGGGCATTGCCACACAGTCGCGCTGGATTTACTGCAGCCTCCCTTTCTCCCGCGCGACCAAAACATTACTTTGTTGTCACATTAGCACACGTGGGATGGCAGGAAATGTCAACAATCCAAAAACAGTCCACAAAAAGTCTAGAGCCTGTGTGTCAAAATCAAGGCACCCGAATTATCTTTGGCCCCCACTAATCAAATATCAAATGATATTTTTTTATTTATTTTTTTATTATAATTTTTTATTTTATTTTGTATTATTATTATTTTGTATTTTTATTTTTTTAAACTATTACATCAACATTAAAAAAACCACAAGATACACTTACAGTTAGTGCACCAACCCCAAAACCCTCCATCCCCATTTACACTCATTTACACATTATTGTAGGGTTTTATTATTGCAGGTCCACTAATAGTACTAACCTTTAACAGTTGTTTTTACTCATTTTCATTAATTACAAGTTTCTATACAACTATCGTGGGATCACACTCCTCAGCCTTCCCGGTAAGGTCTATTCCAGGGGTCACCAACGCGGTGCCCGCGGGCACCAGGTAGCCCGTAAGGACCAGATGAGTCGCCCGCTGGCCTGTTCTAAAAATAGCTCAAATAGCAGCACTTACCAGTGAGCTGCCTCTATTTTTTTAATTGTATTTATTTACTAGCAAGCTAGTCTCGCTTTGCTCTACATTTTCAATTCTAAGAGAGACAAAACTCAAATAGAATTTGAAAATCCAAGAAAATATTTTAAAGACTTGGTCTTCACTTGTTTAAATAAATTCATTAATTGTTTTACTTGGCTTCTTATAACTGTCAGAAAGACAATTTTAGAGAAAAAACACAACCTTAAAAATGATTTTAGGATTTTTAAACACATATACCTTTTTACCTTTTAAATTCCTTCCTCTTCTTTCCTGACAATTTAAATCAATGGGTGTCATCCAAGGGGAGCTCAAAGTAAAGCCGCTGCTCCTCCACATCGAGAGGAGCCAGATGAGGTGGTTCGGGCATCTGCCCAGGATGCCACCCGAACGCTTCCCTAGGGAGGTGTTTAGGGCACGTCCGACCAGTAGGAGGCCAAGGGGAAGACCCAGGACACGTTGGGAGGACTATATCTCCCGGCTGGCCTGGGAACGCCTCGGGATCCCCAGGGAGGAGCTGGACGAAGTGGCTGGGGAGAGGGAAGTCTGGGCTTCCCTGCTTAGGCTGCTGCCCCCGCGACCCGACCTCGGATAAGCGGAAGAAGATGGATGGATGTGCCACACGTGTCAAACTCAATATATATATATATATATATATATATATATATATATATATATATATATATATATATATATATATATATATATATATATATATATATATATATATATATATATATATACATTTATTTTTTATTATTTTTTTTTTTATTAATTTATTTTTATTTATTTATTTTTTAATTATTACATCAACATAAAAAAAACACAAGATACACTTACAGTTAGTGCACCAACCCCAAAAACCCTCCCTCCCCCATTTACACTCATTTTCACTCATTCACACAAAAGGGTTGTTTCCTTCATTTTCTACCGCTTGTCCTTAATAATGTTGACAAAATAATAGGATGGGAAATGACACAATATGTTACTGCATACGTCAGCAGACTAATTAGGAGCCTTTGTTTGCTTACTTACTAATGAAGAAAAGTTATCTCGTATAATCACTATTGTATTTAAGGACAAACTTGCAATAAGAAACATATGTTTAATGCACCGTAAGATTTTTTCTTAAAATAAAGCCAATAAGGCCATTTTTTGTGGTCCCATTTATTTAGAAAAGTACCGAAAAGTATCGAAATACATTTTGGTACCGGTACCAAAATATTGGTATCGGGACAACCCTAGTTCATACTAATTGTTTTTAAGTGTATGTATACATTGTTGCGCCTTTTTAAAGAAAATCCTATCATTTGAGCATAATATGCAAATGATGTGATGATGTCATGGTGACCACTTCTATAACCACGCCTCCACAGGTATCTCGGCAATATAGGGCACCTTGAATAAAGCAATGCATTTTCAAAATTCAACATCACACCTTGATTTTTTTTTCTTCAATTTCTAAGTTTATTTTTTTCAAGCAATATACTTTTCGGCCCCAATTTAGCTGTCGGAGACTTCAACAAAATTCTCGTTACAAGCGGCACGAGGCATGAAATGGTTAGGAAGCAGATTGCTCCTAATTGCTAGAAGATGTGTGAGCAGGTGTGAGGGGGATCCCAGCGGTGGAGAGGGAATGAGATGTGCAGGTGTTTTCCACGCCGCCGTGTGCGGAGGAGATGTGTGTTTACTGAACACACATGTTCCACAGGACATCATTAGGCATGAGATGGCAGTTCAGAGACAGGCCGCAACAACACAAGTAATAGGTTAGCCCTTAATGTAGTCCGCCTCACAAGACGCCGGGGCCCTCTGGTGTCCTTCTGGGGGTCTCGCTGGGGTTTCGACAGCACTGGCCTAAATGTCAAGGTTATGTGTTCGACTTTCAGGCGGATTGTGCTTTAACGCTCGGCTGATTTGTCACTTTTGTCAAAGACAAAACCCTTTTGCTACACTGCAAAAACTGAAATCTAAGTAAGATGAAATATCTCAAATAAGGGTGATATTTGCTTATTTTCTGTCTGATAAGATAATTCTTCTCACTAAGCAGATTTTATGTTAGAGTGTTTTACTTGTTTTAAGGGTTTTGGTCCTAAATGATCTCAGGAAGATATTACAGTTTGTAGCTGAGATGTTATGACCTATATTGAGTAAAACATGCTTGAAACTAGAATATCAACTGTTGCAAAGCTGTGTCATCAACACTCACAAGTATAAAACTACTTTTTTAAAGTAGTAATTTCTTATTTCAAGCATGAAAAAAAAAATCATGATTTTGACAAAATTGTGCCTCATAATTAAAACAGATGACAGCCAAATGGACTTTGCTGTTTTATTTTCAATGAAACAATAGAAAATATGTACTCCTATATTAGTACAGTTGGCACAGTACAGTAAACTGACAGTTAATATATAAACATTTAACATGTGACAGTTCTAACAATTTTGAACAGAAATAGTTGATGCACATTCAGATAAATTCTTCAAAATTACAATTAAAAAAAATGTGTACGGGGGCCGGGCTGTATATATGCACACTAATTGACTGAAAGAGCACGCACTTGGCGCGATGATGTCATGTTGTCAATGGAAAAATGCATTTTTAGACCATATGATTTGCCTGAACGGCTAGGAGACCCTGAGAGTAACAAGCGGTTGCCTTTCCATTAAGAACAATAAATTACCGTAATTTCCGGACTATAAGCCGCACCAGCTAAATTTAGGGGAAAATACAGATTGCTCCATATATAAGCCGCACCCGACTATAAGCCGCAGGGTTTTGATGTGTAATTACCGTAGTATGTAGGGGTTCCTGCTACCACGGAGGGGATTGTCGGGACAGAGATGACTGTTTGGGAACGCAAAGCGTCCCATTTATTAACAATAAATCTTTCAATCATTCAATCAAACTTTCACATCTTTGACATGGCGAACAGCATTCGTGCAGAGTACAAATAATACAACGGTGCAAAGTAATACAAAGTGCTCGCCTGTACGTTATCAAAATAACCAGCCTACCGGTATATGAAAAGTCAGTCTTTAATCATTATGTCATCGTCTTCCTCCTGCGTACTAAAACCACCGAAATCCTCTTCGTCGGTGTCGGAGAAGAACAGGTCGTAAATAAGCCGCACCCTTGTATAAGCCGCAGGGACCAGAACAAGGGGAAAAAGTAGCGGCTTATAGTCCGGAAATTACGGTAGTTTTTAGTATACGTTTGCTGGTTTCAAGAAATGTAATGCCGAGCGCATATCATTATGTCAAGATAATGGCACTAGCATTTACTTCATTTAAGAATATTTTTCAACATATTGAGCAAAAATATATATTTTTTTCTACCAAGAAAAGTGCACTTGTTATTAGTGAGAATATACTTATTTAAATGTAATTTTGGGTTCATTGAGGTTAGCTAATTTTACTTGTTTTGGAAAGTCTTGACAAGCCAAATGTTCTTCTTCTATTGGCAGATAATTTTGCTTAGTTGAAATAAAATACCCCTCATTTTTATTTCTTTTTTCTTGTTTTTGAACACTGACTTTTTGCAGTGTAATTTAGGACTGACCCAGCTCGAAAAACTGCTCCGATGCTTTCTAACAATACTGTACTGAAGGCTGCCATATTTAAACCTATGCAATTCTTACATAAAACACAGTGGTACAAACTAAATCGTTCCAAAAGCTTAGACAAAAACCGAATCGTACTAAAACTGAAGCAAATGTCACCATAAATATTTTATGAATTGATTGATTTTGTATTTGTACATATCGTATTTGCTGATGTTGCTCTATTGTTGTTGTTGTTGTTATTGTCTCTCTGTCTAATCCCCCTCTCGTCCCCACAATTTCCCCCTCTGTCTTCCTTTTTTTCTCTTTCTATCCCCTCCTGCTCCGGCCCGGCTGCACCAAATGATAATATAAATACATTTAATAAAGTCAAATACAAATAAGGCAACAAGAGAAGTATCCTACACTTCTCTTTTGTAAAGTAAATCTGAACAGCCTATATGGGCATCTACATCTACTATATGATTTGCCTGAGAAGCTGGACAGGACAAAATAAAAAATAAATAAAAACAACAACAAAAAAAACTTTGTGGACATTATAAAAAAAAGCTTATAGACTACGGTGTCGCCACGAACGACAAAGGCGGACGCGCGCAATTTTTCAGGATTTATGCAGATCCCAAATACAGATCAGCAGGTACCAGAAGGTAAGAAAAGTTGTTTTTGCATAATATTGCGAAACAAACCGGCAGATAATGTCTTACCTTATACACACACCATAATAACACTTGTGTGTTTAATGCGCCGACAATCCATCAAGCCGTGCGGCTTCATAGCTTACCAAAGTCGTACTAAAACATTTTGATAGATTTTTGAGCGCCGTGTGTAATGTTCTATATTTTCAATGGAACATATAAAATGTTGGTGTTGAGTCATATTGCAGTCTGCACATATCTCTTATGTTTGACTGCCATCTACTAGTCACACTTATTATTACACCATGTACCAAGTAAAAATGCTTCGAGGTCGGTAAGCAAAACCAGAATTATTCCGTACATTAGGCGCACCGGGTTATAAGGCGCACTGTCGATTTTTGAGAAAATTGAAGGATTTTAAGTGCGCCTTATAGTCAGAAAAATACGATAGTTGAAATAAAAACAAGTTTTCCCGCTTTCCATAAACAACACTATTTTTTCTGATTGCCATCATCAACATTGAAATGACACTTTCAACATTAGTGCATACACTGCAAAAACTGAAATCTAAGTAAGATTAAATATCTCAAATAAGGGTGATATTTGCTTATTTTCTGTCTGATAAGATAATTCTTCTCACTAAGCAGATTTTATGTGAGAGTGTTTTACTTGTTTTAAGGGTTTTGGTCCTAAATGATCTCAGTAAGATATTACAGCTTGTGGCTGAGATTTTATGACCTATATTGAGTAAAACATGCTTGAAACTAGAATATCAACTGTTGCAAAGCTGTGTCAACAACACTCACAAGTATACTACAAGTACTTTTTTAAAGTAATAATTTTTTATTTCAAGCATGTAAAAAAAAAATCATGACTTTGATACAATTGTGTCTCATATTAAAACAGATGACAGCCAAATGGAATTTGCTGTTTTATTTTCAATGAAACAATAGAAAATACGTACTCATATAGTAGTACAGTTGTTATTAGTGAGAATATACTTATTTTAAGGTATTTTTGGGTTCATTGAGGTTAGCTAATTTTACTTGTTTTGGAAAGTCTTGAAAGCCAAATTTTCTTGTTCTATTGGCAGATAATTTTGCTTAGTTCAAATAAAATACCCCTAATTTTTTTTTCCTTGACTTTTTGCAGTGTATGTATCGCAGCGGCCGTGCACAAACTGTGTCACGGCACTCCATGTTGTCCGGATTTTATACATTTTTATTCGTTACACTCATTTAACGATTAATCGAAGCAAGACAATATAAATCATAGCTTTTTTTTTTTTTTTTCCTAATCAAACGATTAATCGTTGCATCATTATATCAGTATTGTTAAAGTTAGTGCTCAAGTGCGGTCACCTTTGCCACATCATACTTCAAATTTTGTGGCTTCACTCAGTCTGATTTTTTTTTAGCATATTCTATCTATTTTTGGGCTACGTTTATGCATTTTTCAGCACATAAATGGCTAAATAAACTAAAAAGAACAGTATATTATATACAGTATATTGGTGTCAGTCATTATGTTTCCATGCACTAATTTAGACTGATTTCTCAAATAGATTGTTGAGTTGAGTTTGAGTTTGAGTTTATTTGGAACATGCAAGCATACAACATGATACATCACAATTTCCAGGTTTTTTTTTCAGCATGTTCGAAAAGGAGTAGGAAGAAGCAGAGCGTATTTAATCTTACCCCTTTTCTTTTACATAACAGTTGCTAAAACATTTGTTCACTTCCTGTTCTCAATTTATTCCCAATATACTCCATAAGTAATCACAATAAAAATAAATAAATACATAATAATTAGTGAAGTAAGTTATATTTCATATGGTGAGATGAATAAGATTATTTTGAGAATGAATGAATGGATGGATTACCATATTTTTCGGAGTATAAATCGCTCCGGAGTAAAAGTCGCACCGGCCGAAAATGCATAATAAAGAAGGAAAAAAACATATATAAGTCGCACTGGAGTATAAGTCGCATTTTTTGGAGAAATTTATTTGATAAAACCCAACACCAAGAATAGACATTTGAAAGGCAATTTAAAATAAATAAAGGATAGTGAACCACATAAAAACCATCGACAAGTAATTGATGCATTTGCGTCGGCCGGGGAATAAAATGGGTAAATGCACAATAAAAATACATTTAATGAGTACAACTGAAAAGGTTATTTTAAACAGCCTTGACTGGAAATAAGTCGCACCCCCGGCCAAACTATGAAAAAAAACTGCGAATTATAGTCCGAAAAATACGGTAAATAAATTCAGAATGTTTATCACGGTTCTTCTTCTTTGTACTTTGTAAACACTTTAAGTTTGAAGAGTTTCTTAAAGTGAATCTCATTAGTACATTGTTTGATTGCTTTGCTTAATCCATTCCATAATTTAATTCCACATACTGATATACTGAAGGTCTTAAGTGTTGTACGTGCATACAAAAGTTTTAAATTACATTTTTCTCTAAGATTATATTTCTCCTCTTTTTTTGAGAAGAATTGTTGTATATTGTCGGATTTTTGGTATTTTCACGCCTACCGTATTTTTCGGACTATAAGTCGCAGTTTTTTTCATAGTTTGGCCGGGGGTGCGACTTATACTCAGGAGCGACTTATGTGTGAAATTATTAACACATTACCGTAAAATATCAAATAATATTATTTAGCTCATTCACGTAAGAGACTAGACGTATAAGATTTCATGGGATTTAGCGATTAGGACTGACAGATTGTTTGGTAAACGTATAGCATGTTCTATATGTTATAGTTATTTGAATGACTCTTACCATAATATGTTACGTTGACATACCAGGCACGTTCTCAGTTGGTTGTTTATGCCTCATATAACGTACACTTATTCAGCCTGTTGTTCACTATTCTTTATTTATTTTAAATTGCCTTTCAAATGTCTATTCTTGGTGTTGGCTTTTATCAAATACATTTCCCCAAAAAATTGCGACTTATACTCCAGTGCGACTTATATATGTTTATTTCCTTCTTTATTATGCATTTTCGGCCGGTGTGACTTATACTCCGAAAAATACGGTACATGTGAAGTCTTATAGTCCGAAAAAAAAACAGTATACATATTTCTCTTCCGGTTAAAAGGTTTTATTTGAAATAGCTGAATATAAACACGCAGTCAGGGAAATTGACTTATTAAAACCGCCGTTATCCTCACTAATACAAACATGGATCTTCCATGCAAAGCAGAATGTGTCATTATTTTTGCTAAGCTGTCTGTCATGATGCCACGCCCCTTTCAGTTGATGATATGCAAAATCATTTGTTCAAAATAATTTAATCATATTTATATTCAAATTGAAAAACATGTGTGCATTTATTTTTATTTTAAAATACAAGGGTAACTGTATGTAAAGTATTATAATGTATTATAGCCCCCAGGGGAAGTCACACAAAGTCTGAAGCTATTTTTAACTTTTATTGTCAATCTTGTGATAACAACCGGCAAAATTCCAACAGTGCAAACACTTTTGTCTCCGGACACACAATATATATTGGTGTCAGTCATTATGTTTCCATGCTCTAATTTACACTGATTTCTCAAATAGATCGGTTATTTTTGTATTTTCACGCCTCCATGTGAAGTCTTATAGTCAAAAAAAAACCGGTATACATATTTCTCTTCCGGTTAAAAGGTTGTATTTGAAATAGCTGGAATATAAACACGCAGTCAGGGAAATTGACTTATTAAAACCGCCGTTATCCTCACTAATACAAACATGGATCTTCAATGCAAAGCAGAATGTGTCATTGGGAGTCCAGTGCGCCATTAATGCCCATTCAACAAAGCCACTCCACATGGAAAACAGGCCGTGTGATAGAACCCTAACAGGGCACTTGTCACATCACTCACTCATCTGTGTTCCGAATTAATTCGCCACGAACACACACGTAAAAGCACCGTTCATGCCCCACTTTAAACCATTAGATTACCTTCTTTGTTGTGCTTTTTCCATTAATCTATTAATATTTATGACATGGGTTTAGCACCACCCCAACAAGGTGGTGGAAGCCCGGCACTGCGTGGTTACTGTTGCCCTCGCCTGCCTCCCCTGAACCCGGTGTTTTGCAACCTTTTTTGAGCCAAGGCACATTTTTTTCATTGAGGCACACCACCAGCAGAAAACATCAAAAAATGAAACTCAGCAGCTGATATTGACGGTAAAAAGTTGTTCTCGCAAGTGTTGGATAAGAATTCAAACCATAACTAACCATGCATGACTAAAGCTCTTGTCTCAAAGTTATTTGGGTGTCTTCCTGTGTGTAGTGTTTTAGTTCTGGTCTTGGTGGCTTTTCCTGCTTTGTTGGTATTTTCCTGTAGAAGTTCCATGTCTTCCGTGAGCGCTATTCCCCGCACTTATTTTGTTTTAGCAATCGAGGCTATTTAAGTTGTCGCTATCCTCCTTTGCGGGGACATTGTTGATTGTCATGTCGTGTTTGGATGTACTTTGTGGACGCCGTCTGCTCCACAGGCTGTAATAATAATTAGAGATGTCCAATAATGGCTTTTTTGCAGATATCTCGATATTGTCCAACTCTTTATTACCGATTCCGATATCAACCGATACCGATATATACAGTCATGGAATTAACAAATTATTATGCCTAATTTTGTTGCGATGCCCCGCTGGATGCATTAAACAATGTAACTTTACCATGATTTGATTAACGTGGACCCCGACTTAAACAAGTTGAAAAACTTATTCGGGTGTTACCATTTAGTGGTCAATTGTACGGAATATGTACTGTACTGTACAATCTACTAATACAAGTTTCAATCAATCAATCAAAAACAAGGTTTTCCAAAATAAGAGAACAACTTCAACTCAAGTTATGGAAAAAAGTGCCAACATGGCACTGCCATATTTATTATTGAAGTCACATTCATATTTTTGAGGTGGGTGAGTTGAGGTGGGCGGGGTTTGGTGGTAGCAGGGGTGTATATAGTAGCGTCCCGGAAGAGTTAGTGCTGCAAAGGGTTCTGGGTATTTGTTCTGTTGTGTTTATGTTGTGTTACGGTGCGGATGTTCTCCCGAAATGTGTTTGTCATTCTTGTTTGTTGTGGGTTCACAGTGTGGCGCATATTTGTAAAAGTGTTAAAGTTGTTTATACGTCCACCCTCAGTGTGACCTGTATGGCTGTTGACCAAGTATGCCTTGCATACTTGTGTGTGTGTAAAAGTATGATGACAGGTTGTAGAGGACACTAAAGGCAGTACCTTTAAGGCAGGCCGATATTATCGGACATCTCTAATAATAATAATGGATTAGATTTATCTAGCGCTTTTCTAGACACTCAAAGCGCTTCACAGAGAAGTGAGAACCCATCATTCATTCACACCTGGTGGTGGTAAGCTACTTTCATAGGCACAGCTGCCCTGGGGTAGACTGACGGAAGCATGGCTGCCAGTTTGAGCCTACGACCCTTCCTACCACCACCTGTCATTCAAGGGGGGCGAGGGTGAAGTGTCCTGCTCAAGGACACAACGGCAGCAATTTGGATGTCAAGAGGCAGGGGGAGCGAACCTGCAACCCCCAGGTTTCTGGCACGGCCGCTCTACCCACTACGCCATGCCGCCCCAAAGTCTTTGCTGTCGTCCAGCATTCTGTTTTTGTTTACTTTGCAGCCAGTTCAGTTTTGGTTTGGTTTTGCATAGCCTTCCCTAACTTCAATGCCTTTTCTTAGTTGCACTTGCCTTTGGGAGAGTGGCCGTGCCAGCAACCTGAGAGTTCCTGGTTCGATCCCCAGCTTCTACCGTTGTGTCCTTGAGCAAGACACTTCACCCTTGCTCCTGTTGGGTTGTGGTTAGCGCCTTGCATGGCAGCTCCCGCCATCAGTGTGTGAATGGGTGAATGTGGAAATAGTGTCAAAGCGCTTTGAGTACCTTGAAGGTAGAAAAGCGCTATACAAGTATAACCCACAAGTATAACCATCCAAATATAATGAAAACAAACAAAAAACACAAAGCAAAAACAAGTGCAAAACTTCATGAAGTACAAACCGAACAACCTACTCAGTGGCCTAGTGGTTAGAGTGTCCACCCTGAGATCGGTAGGTTGTGAGTTGAAACCCCAGCCGAGTCATACCAAAGACTATAAAAATGGGACCCATTACCTCCCTGCTTGGCACTCAGCATCAAGGGTTGGAATTGGGGGTTAAATCACCAAAAATGATTCCCAGGCGCGGCTGCTGCTGACTGCTCCCCTCACCTCCCAGGGGGTGAACAAGGGTGATTGGTCAAATGCGGATGTGGGGGGAGATGTGGCCAGCGCGCTTGCAGGAGCAAAGATCACCGCCGCTGTCCATGGTGCTGAGGACGAGCACCATCGGACAGGGGGCGGGGCATGTGCTGACGGCGAGACACAGCTGGCAGGTGATTACATTTCACAGGTGGTACGTGTTAATCTAATTATCTGTTGTCTTTAACAGTAAGCGGCCGGGAGCAGGAAGAGGAGGGTTGGAGAGACTGCAAAGTCTGGAGCAAACGTAGCTATTTGAGCGCTTGTAAAAACATTAAAACCTTTGTCAACTCTGCGCAACTGGCTTCCAGCGTGTGTATCCGTGAGACCGCAAGTACACGACTCTTACAGCGGAGGACAAATTTCACCACACCTAATGTGTGTGTGTGACAATCATTGGTACTTTAACTACAAACCCCGTTTCCATATGAGTTGGGAAATTGTGTTAGATGTAAATATAAACGGAATACAATGATTTGCAAATCATTTTCAACCCATATTCAGTTGAGTATGCTACAAAGACAACATATTTGATGTTCAAACTGATCAACTTTTTTTTTTTTGCAAATAATCATTAATTAACTTCAGAATTTGATGCCAGCAACACGTGACAAAGAAGTTGGGAAAGGTGGCAATAAATACTGATAAAGTTGAGGAATGCTCATGAAACACTTATTTGGAACATACCACAGGTGAACAGGCAAATTGGGAACAGGTGGGTGCCATGATTGGGTATAAAAGTAGATTCCATGAAATGCTCAGTCATTCACAAACAAGGATGGGGTGAGGGTCACCACTTTGTCAACAAATGCGTGAGCAAATTGTTGAACAGTTTAAGAAAAACCTTTCTCAACCAGCTATTGCAAGGAATTTAGGCATTTCACCATCTACGGTCCGTAATATCATCAAACGGTTCAGAGAATCTGGAGAAATCACTGCACGTAAGCAGCTAAGCCTGTGACCTTCGATCCGTCAGGCTGTACTGCATCAACAAGCGACATCAGTGTGTAAAGGATATCACCACATGGGCTCAGGAACACTTCAGAAACCCACTGTCAGTAACTACAGTTGGTCGCTACATCTGTAAGTGCAAGTTAAAACTCTCCTATGCAAGGCGAAAACCGTTTATCAACAACACCCAGAAACGCCGTCGGCTTCGCTGGGCCTGAGCTCATCTAAGATGGACTGATACAAAGTGGAAAAGTGTTCTGTGGTCTGACGAGTCCACATTTCAAATTGTTTTTGCAAACTGTGGACGTCGTGTCCTCTGGACCAAAGAGGAAAAGAACCATCCGGATTGTTATAGGCGCAAAGTTGAAAAGCCAACATCTGTGATGGTATGGGGGTGTTTTAGTGCCCAAGGCATGGGTAACTTACACATCTGTGAAGGCGCCATTAATGCTGAAAGGTACATACAGGTTTTGGAGCAACATATGTTGCCATCCAAGCAACGTTACCATGAACGCCCCTGCTTATTTCAGCAAGACAATGCCAAGCCACGTGTTACATCAACGTGGCTTCATAGTAAAAGAGTGCGGGTACTAGACTGGCCTGCCTGTAGTCCAGACCTGTCTCCCATTGAAAATGTGTGGCGCATTATGAAGCCTAAAATACCACAACGGAGATCCCCGGACTGTTGAACAACTTAAGCTGTACATCAAGCAAGAATGGGAAAGAATTCCACCTGAGAAGCTTAAAAAATGTGTCTCCTCAGTTCCCAAACGTTTACTGAGTGTTGTTAAAAGGAAAGATTATTATTATTTGCAAAAAAAAAATAAAGTTTATGAGTTTGAACATCAAATATCTTGTCTTTGTAGTGCATTCAATTGAATATGGGTTGAAAAGGATTTGCAAATCATTGTATTCCGTTAATATTTACATCCAAAACAATTTCCCAACTCATATGGAAACGGGGTTTGTAAAATAATAAAGTATTATTAACTAAGTATCTCACACAGTGGTTGAAAAACGCTGCCTTAACCGACGAGGCTATGCAGGTGTGCTCTGCATTTGTTTGGATTCCCCAGCCTTGCTTAGCCAGCAGCTTAACAAGCGCCGGCTAAAGAAGGCCTCTATTCAGACGCAGGAAAGCACACAGGCTCGCAGACAAAACACACAACATATGCAAATGACATGGATTGCCGGAGCTGCACATGCAGCAAATACGGCAACAGTAAATAAGGCTCGCCATGCTCCATCGGTTCATTTTTGTCGCCAACACAAAAAAAAAAAAACAGCCTGCCGATGAGACACTTGAAGGGACACGTGTAACGACACGCCAGTGAACACGCGGATGGCGTCGTCTGATTATGCCAAACGGTTGGGATGATTCAGTAACCGAGCAGATTTCCGTCCGTCCCCCCGGCCGTAATTAAATAGATACCGTGTTTATTGCGTTAGTGCGGCGTAAACACGCTCCCAGTCTACACGGGCGACTGTCAACCATATATTGTTTCTCTTGCGAGTCGCTCTTCCGCCTCAATTACGCCTTTCAAAAACCACAGGCCGGGTGTGATAAAGTGGCAGTAAAAATCATTCACATTAATACACCATTGTGCATCTGCTGCTAAAGGTAATTAAAGAAGTAAATGACTCATAAGAATAGACGTATTAGCGGCAAAATGAAAGGCAACTGGGCCGCCTCGTGAAAATATGTACCATTAAGATACTGCATTTTCTTATTGGCGTCATCAGCTCCACTAGCTTGATGCTGATTTAATCCACTCCAGCGGAAAGTCCATCAGTGCTCGGTCGTGTGTCGCTTATATCCGCCCGCCGAGTGTTTAAATTCCAACTTTACTGAGCAACTCTAGGAGGGAGGTGAGGCGGGGGAAAAAAAATTGGACGGATGAGCATTTTTAGGTGAATTAGTCAAGGATGCAGGTGCACTAAGACATTTCTTTGAGTTTCTTTAGGGAAGAAGTGCCCCTGCAAGACCATGCACATGCTTTGCAGTGATAAAGAACAAAGCAATGCACAGCCATTGGCATAGTGGACATGTTGGACACACAGTATAGACCAGTGGTGTCCAAACTACGGCCCACGGGCTAAATGCGACCCGCTGACGTAATCAATTTGGCATTAGAGATGTCATTGATAAAGAATTTTACCCACGCATCCGTTTTAATAGTCTGACAATTTTGATATTGCTAGTACGTCGCCAACGAGAGGAACACATTAGAAATTCGGGTCAACAACCTATGATTATGCTCTGAGCAGGAGTGTGCGCAGCATTCACTTATATAGCCTACTGCAAACAACCTTCCCTAGTCAAGGTGCAAAAAAAAAAAATATATATATATATATATATATATATATATTAGGGGTGTGGGAAAAAATCGATTTGAATTTGAATCGCGATTCTCACGTTGTGCGATTCAAAAAATCGATGTTTTATTTATTTTTAATTTTTTTTTTATGTTTTTTTTTATTTTATTTATCAATCCAACAAAACAATACACAGCAATACCATAACAATGCAATCCAATTCCAAAACCCGACCGAGCAACACTCAGAACTGCAATAAACAGAGCAATTGAGAGGAGACACAAACACGATACAGAACAAACCAAAAGTAGTGAAACAAAAATGAATATTATCAACAACAGTATCAATATTAGTTACAATTTCAACATAGCAGTGATTAAAAATCCCTCATTGACATTATCATTAGACATTTATAAAAAAATTAAAAAAAACGAACAATAGTGTCACAGTGGCTTACACTTGCATCGCATCTCATAAGCTTGACAACACACTCTGTCCAATATTTTCACAAAGATAAAATAAGTCATATTTTTGGTTCATTTAATAGTTAAAACAAATTTACATTATTGCAATCAGTTGATAAAACATTGTCCTTTACAATTATAAAAGCTTTTTACAAAAATCTACTACTCTGCTTGCATGTCAGCAGACTGGGGTAGATCCTGCTGAAATCCTAAGTATTGAATGAATAGAGAATCCTTTTGAATCGGGAAAAAATCGTTTTTGAATCGAGAATCGTGTTGAATTGAAAAATAAAATCGATATTGAATCGAATCGTGGGACACCCAAAGATTCACAGCCCTAATATATACACTACCGTTCAAAAGTTTGGGGTCACATTGAAATGTCCTTATTTTTGAAGGAAAAGCACTGTACTTTTCAATGAAGATAACTTTAAACTAGTCTTAACTTTAAAGAAATACACTCTATACATTGCTAATGTGGTAAATGACTATTCTAGCTGCAAATGTCTGGTTTTTGGTGCAATATCTACATAGGTGTATAGAGGCCCATTTCCAGCAACTATCACTCCAGTGTTCTAATGGTACAATGTGTTTGCTCATTGGCTCAGAAGGCTAATTGATGATTAGAAAACCCTAGTGCAATCATGTTCACACATCTGAAAACAGTTTGGCTCGTTACAGAAGCTACAAAACGGACCTTCCTTTGAGCAGATTGAGTTTCTGGAGCATCACATTTGTGGGGTCAATTAAACGCTCAAAATGGCCAGAAAAAGAGAACTTTCATCTGAAACTCGACAGTCTATTCTTGTTCTTAGAATTGAAGGCTATTCTACAAAATTGTTTGGGTGACCCCAAACTTTTGAACAGTAGTGTATATATATATATATATATACAATAAAAATACAAAAATACAACCAACACAAAAAGACAACAGGCACGGTCATACAAAACACAACCTGCTCATTGAACTTTGTGGACATTATAAAAACACGTCCATACACCATGAAAAAATTATGAAATTACATCCATGTAAATCCATTACAATGCCTAAATTTTTTTTACACATTTTAGCTGCTTGATATTTATGATTGATTACAAAACTTTAAGGAGGTTGTCACGGAAGTAAACAAGGTAGAAGTTGAACTTTCACAAACTTTTAAGCTCCAATTATATTAATTATGTATCCATTATATTAACTGTGATATTATAATATGTACACATACATGTATAATCTATAAATGTATAGGCTATATATGTATCTGTATCTGTATATATACTGTATATACTGTATATGTTTTTATTTTTTGTGTGTGTATTATTCATTAGGTACCTTACATGCAGTCGGCTTTCGGCCCTCAACCAAATTTTTTTAGACCATTGCAGCCCTCAGGTCAAACAATTTGGACACCCCTGGTATAGACATTATTTTGAAACAGTGGTGTGCAACATGCAGCCCGGAGGCCATTTGAGGTCCGCAACTATTTGTTTAACGACACGCGGCACATTCTAAAAATAATATTTTATTTTTTTTTGTTTAAAGACATAAAAAAGTGGAATAAAAGAGCAAACAGATGAAACATAACAAGAAAAAGTTGCAATGTTGACTCTAATAACACAAAGCTGCCATGCCGGCTGTTTTTTTTCTTTAAAACTGTCATTGATAAAAACAATTAAAAAAAATCAAAAACAATGTTGTTATGAATTATCGATCTATTGAAGGCTCAAATAATTTCACATCAAATATTCCACTTTGATATATGTTTTGGTACAAATATTGCATATTTTGTGTTTTTTCCATTGAAAAACAATGTTTTCTTAAACAAAACAAGTATGAAAAAAGTATAATCGACGGATATATCCGAAGTTGATGTAGACATGTAAGCGTTGAAAGTAAAAAACACAAAAACAAAATGTGAGACTTATTTTTTACCACTTTTATGAGTGGAACCCTTTTGGATCCCTGTCATTGCTCAAAAAATAACAATGAATAAAAATCAATGTTGTTGTGAATTATTGACCTACTTAAGGCTCCAATTACTTCATAACAACTATTCCACAACAAAGTGTGTTTTGACAAAAAGGGTATACAACAACAACAAAAAAAACGTGGAAAAAAAAAAAAAAAGTTTGAAAGACAGATCTGAGACTTAAGCGTTAAAAGTAAAAAAATAAAAATAAATACAATAAAAATGTATGACTTATTTTTAACACTTTTATGAGTGGGGGCCTTTTGGATTTTCTTTTTTAAACTGTCAAGACTTATTCAATATAATACTAAAAAAGGAAACTAAAACAATAGGTCAGGAAAAAACAGAGGCTATTTCATCCCTACAAGCCTGTTTTGTGTATATATAAAATCCCCTGAGGACCGGATAAACCTATGAAACAGGCTTGTAGGGATGAAATAGCCTCTTTTCCTATCATAACGTATATATATATATATATATATATATATATATATACATATTAATATATATAAATACACATTTCAATTTGGATGTGAATCTGTTTTGTTTTTTTAACACTCCTTGAGACTATTGTGAGATTATTATTATAATTAATATTAACTTTAAACATCATCAAATATTTTTTATTCTCAATGTTTCCATTCATCCAAGACATACAGAACAATCGAGATACTGTTTCTCTCCCACCCTGTACTCTGAAGCACATTTTCAAGGTCGGGGAGAGAGTGGCCGCCCGTCCAAGCTCGTCGCCAAACACTTTGTCATTTCCAAACCTAGAAAACCAAATAACGTTTTTCAGGATATTCTATTCTACTGCGATGTGCGAGTAAGAACGACCTACAAACGGACAACATTGAATGGGTCCGCGACTCACTTTTTCAGTCTGAGAATTGACTGAATTCTCAATGATTCTAACACTCATGTTTTTGGACTGTGAGAGGGAACCAAAGAAAAGCAGACTTTCCATTGATAGGTCCGTGCCTCACAATCATACACTTTAGTTGTGAGGCAGACATGCTAAGCACACTTCCCCCAGCAGCATATAATCAATAAAAAACACTCAAAACATAGGGTTAATATCAAAGCTGGGAACAGCAATGTGGGCAGATCCCAAAACCAACTTTAGTTCCTCGACCTTATCTTTTGTTCTGAGTGCATGATGCCGACGGACGCTCACAGCTAAATACGAGAATATCCACCAAGCAGTTTAAGTGAGAGAGAAAAAAATGAGAAGACAGATGCCAACTGTGCCGGGCGCTTAGATGGGCTGTCAGAAAACATGCACTCCTCCGGATTGCATCTTTGTTGGAAGTCTTGCATCACTTTATAGAAGCAAGTGTTGTGCTTGGGAAAATGGGCGCTTCCAAAAACCCAGCGTGAGACCCTGAATACTATGAGTGGGTTTTATCATGCGTGAATGATATTGTTTAAAACGAGAGAATACTTTGGTCTCCTCCACTGAAGACGCGACGTTATAAAACGTTTCAGAATTTAGGGATAGGATTGGTAAAAACCCCCAAAATCTTTCAGTTTAGTTGTGGTGAATATAAATTAACGTAGTCTGCTTACAAATAAAGAATGGTATGGCCTAGAACGGGGGTCCGCAACTCGCGGCTCTCAAGCCAAAGGGGGCTCTTTAGTACCGCCCTAGTGGCTCCCTGGAATGAAGGGAAAATATTTTTTTTGTTTTAGTATGTTTTTTGTTTGAGGACAAACACGACACAAACCTTCCCAATTGTTAGAAAGCCCACTGTTTAATATGTTTGTGCGTATGCTTCACTGATGAGAGTATTTGGTGAACATCGTTTTGTCCTACTAATTTCGGCGGTTATTGAACTCCCCATAGTGTTTACATGCAACAGTTTGTTTACATGTAAAATCTTCCACTCCTTCTTTGTCTCATTTTGTCCACCAAATGCTTTATACTGTGCGTGAATGCACAAAGATGCGCTTTGTTGATGTTATTGACTTGTGTGTTGTGCTAATCAGGCATATTTGGTAAGTGCATGACTGCAAGCTAATCAATGCTAACATGCTATTTAGGCTAGCTGTATGTACATATTGCATCATAATGCCTCATTTGTAGGTATATTTGAGCTCATTTAATAATCCTCTACTTTACACCTCTTTGTAAACAATTTAGTTTTGCATATCTCATGACACATTATCTGCATGTAATATTGGCTGCATTTCAGATAGTTGTTTGTGTTCCATGTTGTTCCAGACCACAGCAAACATTACCCAGCTTGCCAAAGATTGTAATAAATCTATTAAAAGAAGACAGCCTGCCGGTTCCTTTAACTTGAACACACACATCTATACCTTTGGCCATAAAAGCCAGTCATTTCCAGGAGTTATCTCACCTTCTGTGTAGCCTCTGATTTACTAATGGTTTCTAATGTTGTAAAAATGTGTAGAATAAATATTACATTTCAACATTTCTGTCAACAAAGATTTGCGTCAGTCAGCAACACATAGTCATTTTGATAGTAGGCTATTATAGCTAATATAGACACTTAAGTCATGTGTTGCCTTCATTATAACATTTACATAGGACTTTTAAAGTCATTTTGTTAGTAAACTAATATAGCTAATATAGACACTTACGGCGTGTGTTGCCTTCATTATAAGACTTATACACGCCGTGACTTATTTTGAGTTTTTTGCTGTTTTCCTGTGTCGTGTTTTAGTTCATGTCTTGCGCTCCTATTTTGGTGGCTTTTTTCTCTTTTTTTGGTATTTTCCTGTAGCAGTTTCATGTCTTCCTTTGAGCGATATTTCCCACATCTACTTTGTTTTAGCAATCAATATTTCAGTTGTTTTTATCCTTCTTTGTGGGGACATTGTTGATTGTCACGTCATGTTCGGTTGCACACTGTGGACGCCGTTTTTGCTCCACAGTAAGTTTTTGCTGTCGTCCAGCATTCTGTTTTTGTTTACATTGTAGCCATTTCAGTTTTAGTTCCCTTCTGCATAGCCTTCCCTAAGCTTCAATGCCTTTTCTTAGGGCAGGCCTGGGCAATTATTTTACTCGGGGGGCCAGATTTAGATAAAAAGTGTGTCTGGGGGCCGGTATATCTATTTTTAGGAACATTAATACAAAACATCACAATAATGATTGAAAGCTAAAAACGTTATGACAGACCGCTTTAACAAACGGAATGGAATTATAATTTTTTTTTACTGAATGAGACACCCAGAGTGTACATGAAAATAAATAATGTGGGATTTACAATGAATAACTATGAATGATAAAACACCGAATATTGACAACATATTTTACAATCAACCGAAACGCAACCAAAATGCAACAAACATAGTGAAAAAAACCCCACCTACAATCTGAGATATCTCATAGTGACCATAGTAAGTAATTAGATGACCATAGTAACTAATTAGATGACCAGAGTAACTAATTAGATGACCATAGTAACTAGTATATGATGCAGATTCCAAGCATTGAAAGACTTTGTATCGTTGAAGACTTCCGGTCATTAGAAAACATCACTGCACATCATAATGGCAGCTACACTTTACATCTTAAACATTTAAAACAATTATTTGGGAATGTCCGGCGGGCCAGATTGAAAAGCTCAATGGGCCGCATGTGGCCCCCGGGCCTTAATTTGCCCAGGTCTGTCTTAGGGGCACTCACCTTTTGTTTATTTTTGGTTTCGGCATTAGATACTTTT
Source organism: Entelurus aequoreus (assembly GCF_033978785.1). Taxonomy (NCBI): domain Eukaryota; kingdom Metazoa; phylum Chordata; class Actinopteri; order Syngnathiformes; family Syngnathidae; genus Entelurus; species Entelurus aequoreus. Next base: position 23,129,785 of record NC_084731.1, on the reverse strand, counting down.
TTACCTGCACCCTGCCTCCCGCTGTTTCCGACATCTACAAAGCAATTAGCTACCGGCTGCCACCTACTGATATGGAAGAGCATTACACGGTTACTCTGCCGAGCTCTAGACAGCACCAACACTCAACAACACATCATTTGCAGACTATAATTACTTGGTTGGTGCACTAATTGTAAGTGTATCTTGTGTTTTTTATGTTAATTTAATAAATTTAAAAATAAAAATAAAAATAAAAAAAAACGATACGATAATAAAAAAAATTATATAGATAATTTCCGATATTACATTTTAAAGCATTTATCGGCCGATAATATCTCTAATTGAAATTGAAATCTTTTACTTCTCAGACCAGATCCTCGATAGTTGTGTATTTTTGACGTACATTACCGTAATAACTCGTATAACACCCAAAAGCGCAGATTTCAACCATTGAAATACTTTCTGTAGTTCTAGACTTACGGTCATTTGAAAACATCACTGCAAAGATCTAAAAAAATTATTTGGGAATGTCTGGCGGGCCAGATTGAAAAGCTTAAGGGTGGCCCATGGGCCTTAATTTGCCCAGGTCTGGATTAGCTCATGAAAAACAGGAGCTAAAACAAAAGTGTTGCTTTAAAATCCTAAAAAATGGGGAAATCATGCAGACAGTCGAAGTTCTCCTCACTTGTAAATCGTTGAATGTTCCGTGTATTATTCACTTTTTTCTGATGTCGAGATTCCAATAATGAAATCAAGAAAGATCAAAAAGCTAAGACCACCGCAAGTCTACCTTTGAGACTGTAATACATTACACTCCAGCGTGACGATTGATATGTCTAGACCTCGTTGTAGATTGTTTCTCTGCGTGGCTGAAGCAATCAGATTCCCCCCCCACTCCTTTTTTCCCTTCCGTTTATTCCTGTCGGCAAAAGGATCATATTACCCATCTTGGAATGGCTTCAACAGAGACACTTGCTATTCCCAGGGAGCTGCCTCTCACCGCTGCAACTCAATCCATGGCCAATTGGACGTGGCTGTGATTTATACCAACTCCTCAGCCCTGGCTGCAAAGACACAGTGGGAATTCTTCTCCTGGCATCTCATGATGTGGACGGTCTCAGGTCAGGAGAGGGTTAAGACAGTGAGCATCACTAGGGAACCGTGGAAAAAAAGACCGGAATATTTGAATTCAGGGTACCTAAATTGCTTTGAAGAGGAAATAGTTGTACCTGCATAGGTTGGTTTATTGGTTAATTTGCAATGTTTATCACTGGTGATCTAATTGATTAAATATAAGTTTTGAGCACATATACACTAGGGCAGTGTTTTTCAACCACTGACCCCGAACAGGACAAGCGGTAGAAAATTGATGGATGGATGTGCCGCGGTGTGCCGTAAGATACAGTCTGGTGTGCTGTGGGAGATTATCTAATTTCACCTATTTGGGATAAAAATGTTTTTTGCAAATAGTCTGCAAATGATGTGTTGTTGAGTGTTGGTGCTGTCTAGAGCTCGGCAGAGTAACCGTGTAATGCTCTTCCATATCAGTAGGTGGCAGCAGGTAGCTAATTGCTTTGTAGATGTCGGAAACAGCGGGAGGCAGGGTGCAGGTAAAAAGGTATCTAATGCCGAAACCAAAAATAAACAAAAGGTGAGTGCCCCTAAGACAGACCTGGGCAAATTAAGGCCCGGGGGCCACATGCGGCCCATTGAGCTTTTCAATCTGGCCCGCCGGACATTCCCAAATAATTGTTTTAGATGTTTAAGATGTAAAATGTAGCTGCCATTATGATGTGCAGTGATGTTTTCTAATGACCGGAAGTCTTCAACGATACTAAGTCTTTCAATGCTTGGAATCTGCATCATATACTAGTTACTATGGTCATCTAATTAGTTACTATGTCTACGCATAATGTACAGCAGATTTTTTCATCTAAATGTGTATATATAATTTATACACCCATTTTTTTCTCTCAATCTTGCCCCCCAGTCAAAATATTTGCCGAGCTCTGCAATAGGCTTCAGTTCACTGCAACCTTTCACAAACTAAGATGTAATAACGATGGATGGAAATCTTGTTGACGACAGAAAGACTGCAATACGACGGTTCTAAGAATCGTGAAGAAAGAGATAAGCTCCGAGCAAAATGCAGGTGGGCAGAAGTTGTCCAAACAACAAACACCGCAGGAACCAAGGGCATGTGGGCTATAGAGCCGGTGGGGTGGTGGGAGTGGGGATGACAGACTGCTGTTCGACTCCATTAGCTGCTATGTGAGAGGGGCGCATCTAGCAGCACACGACCTGTGAAGAATCTTAGATCTCGCTCCATCTTGGAATGGGGACTGCCGCATTAATTCTAGGGACCGTAATCTCTCGAGCACGTCAAATTACTCTCATTAAGCGCAGGAAGAAAACTGCCTCTGTAATAAGTATGTATTAAAAAAAAAGTATTCATTGCCAATAATCACCGCTTTAATACCGGCGCGCTTACAACAGCTTTATTTTTGCTGATTGAGTCCAAAAATGGCGAAACAAGGAGTGTGAGTGTGTGTCGCCTACACACAATACACAGCTCACGGAGTTTACGAGAGGAGTTGATACCGTGATTAAGGGGGAAGGTAGAGGGACGCGGTGCTGGAGGGCCTTGGAAAGGACATGCCTCGCCTAGTCATAAAGAACACACCTCTGTCTTGGAGCTAGTGCCGGAATCACTCTGGGTAAGGTTCACTCGGAGGTGAATCACTGGAGAATGGACATGCTAAGTGGCACGTGGCATCACCAGGAAACATAACGTGAAGTAATGGAAGTCAGACATCATTCTCTGACCGCCACACATCGCGTGTGCCACGGTGTCAAGAGGTTGACAACCTGTTTAAGGCTGTTCTAGGTAAGTATTAGCGTATTTTCCGGATCCATAGGGCAGTAGTCCGCAACCTTTTTTCAGTGATGTACCCCCTGTGAACATGTTTTTAATTCAAGTACCCCCTAATCAGAGCAAAGCATTTTTGGTTGAAAAAAAGAGGTAAAGGAGTCAAATACAGCACTATGTCATCAGTTTCTGATTTATTAAATTGTATAACAGTGCAAAATATTGCTCATTTGCTGTGGTCTTTGGAAAAAAACAACAAAAAAAAACTAAAAACTTGTTGAAAAATAAACAAGTGATTCAATTATAAATAAAGATTTCTACACATAGAAGTAATCATCAACTTAAAGTGCCCTCTTTGGGGATTGTAATAGAGATCCATCTGGATTTATGAACTTAATTGTAAACATTTCTTCACAAAAAAAGAAATCTTTAACATCAATATTTATGGAACATGTCCACAAAAAATCTAGCTGTCAACACAGAATATTGCATTGTTGCACTGTAATGAATGGAATAGCCTACCTGATTTGATGTTCAGTTTATGAACTTACATTCATATTTTGTTGAAGTATTGTTCAATAAATATATTTATAAAGGATTTTTGAATTGTTGCTATTTTTAGAATATGTAAAAAAAATCTCACGTACCCCTTGGCATGCCTTCAAGTACCCCCAGGGGTACGCGTACCCCCATTTGAGAACCACTGCCATAGGGCACACCGGATTATAAGGTGCACTGCCGATGAAAGGTCTATTTTTGAACTTTTTTCATATATAAGGCGCACCAGATTATAGGGCGCATTAAAGGGGTCATATTATATATATTTTTTTCTAAATGGAAAACTCTTCCTTGTGGTCTACATCAGTTTTTCTCAACCTTTTTTGAGCCAAGGCACATTTTTTTTGCGTTGAAAAAATGCGGAGGCACACCACCAGCAGAAATCATTAACAAACAAAACTCAGTTGACAGTAGAAAGTCGTTGTCGCAACTGATGGATATGACTTTAAACCATAACCAACTAGGGCTGCACTAACAACTAATTTGATAATCGATTAATCTGTTGATTATTACTTCGATTAATCGATTAATGATCGGATAAAAGAGACAAACTAAATTTCTATCCTTTCCAGTATTTTATTGAAAAAAAACAGCATACTGGCACCATACTTATTTTGATAATTTTTTTCTCAGCTGTTTGTAAATGTTGCAGTTTATAAATAAAGGTTTATTAAAATTTTTTTTTTTTTTTTTCCAAAAATACAAATAAAAAAAATAAATAAATAAATAAATAGCCTCTGCGCATGCGCATAGCATAGAGCCAATGAATCAATGACTAAATTAATCGCCAACTATTTTTATAATCGATTTTAATCGATTAGTTGTTGCAGCCCTATAACCAACCATGCATCAATATAGCTCTTGTCTCAAAGTAGGTGTACTGTCACCACCTGTCACATCACACCGTGACTTATTTTGAGTTGTTTTGCCGTTTTCCTGTGTAGTGTTTTTGGTTTTTGTCATTTTGGTGGCTTTTTCTCTGTTTTTGGAATTTTCCTGTAGCAGTTTCATGTCGTCCTTTGAGCGATATTTCCCGCATCTACTTTGTTTTAGCAATCAAGAATATTTCAGTTGTTTTTATTCTTTTTTGTGGGGACATTGTTGAAAGTCATGTCATGTTCGGATGTACATTGTGGACGCCGTCTTTGCTCCACAGTAAGTCTTTGCGGTCGTCCAGCATTCTGTTTTTCTTTACTTTGTAGCCAGTTCAGTTTTAGTTTCGTTCTGCATAGCCTTCCCTAAGCTTCAAAGCCTTTTCCTAAAGGCACTCACCTTTTGTTTATTTTTGGTTTAAGCAATAGACACCTTTTTACCTGCACGCTGCCTCCCGCTGTTTCCGACACCACCTACTGATATGGAAGAGTATTACACGGTTACTCTGCCGAACTCTAGACAGCACAGACACTCAACAACAACATATAATTTTCAGACTATAATTACTGGTTTGTAAAAAATATTTTTAACCCAAATAGGTGGAATTAGATAATCTCCCACGGCACACCAGACTGTATCGCACAGTGGTTGAAAAACACTGGTCTACATAACATGTAATGGTGGTTCTTTGGTCAAAATGTTGCATGGATTATGTTTTACAGATCATCTTCAAGCTGCTTTCTGACAGTCGCTTCCGGATGCGCCGTTTTGTGGGCGGTCGTATTTACGTGGCTCACCTTTGACAGCGTCTTCTCCCCGTCATCTTTGTTGTAGCGGTGTAGCGTGCAAGGACGAGAGTGGAAGAAGTGTCAAAAGATGGAGCTAACTGTTTTAATGACATTCAGACTTTACTTCAATCAATAACGTTATTGAGTCTGTTTAGCTGATTGGAGAGCTAGCTTCCACAACTAGTGGGTCCATGACGATGACATGTGTTTTGTTTGATCAGCCGCTTTACTGCCGTAATACAGGCACCAATTGGAAACAATTAAGGTATATAAAAATAAATATAAGACCTTCTGGAGGAAATTTATGTGGTCAGATGTAACAAAAATTTAGCTGTTTGGCCACAATACCCCACAATATGTTTGGAGGAGAAAAGGTGAGGCCTTTAATCCCAGGAACACCACGCCTACCGTCAAGCACGGTGGTGGTAGTATTATGCTCTGGGCCTGTTTTGCTGCCAATGGAACTGGTGCTTTGCAGAGAGTAAATGGGACAATGAAAAAGGAGGATTACCTCCAAATTCTTCAGGGACAACCTAAAATCATCAGCCCGGAAGTTGGGTCTTGGGCGCAGTTGGGTGTTCCAACGGGACAATGACCCCAAACACACGTCAAAAGTGGTAAAGGAATGGCTAAATCAGGCTTCCCAAAGTCCTGACTTAAACGTGTGGACAATGTTGAAGAAACAAGTCCATGTCAGAAAAACCAACAAATTTAGCTTAAATGCACCAATTTTGTCAAGAGGAGTGGTCAAAAATTCAACCAGAAGCTTGTGGATGGCTACCAAAAGCTCCTTATTGCAGTGAAACTTGCCAAGGGACATGTAAGCAAATATTAAAATTGCTGTATGTATACTTTTGACCCAGCAGATTTGGTCACATTTTCAGTAGACCCATAATAAATTCATAAAAGAACCAAACTTCATGAATGTTTTTTGTGACCAACGAGTATGTGCTCCAATCACTCTATCACAAAAAAATAAGAGTTGTAGAAATTATTGGAACTAGGGCTGCAACTAAGGATTAATTTGATAATCGATTAATCTGTCGATTATTACTTCGAATAATCGATTAATAATCGGATAAAAGAGACAAACTACATTTCTATCCTTTCCAGTATTTTATTGAAAAAAAACCAGCACACTGGCACCATACTTATTTTCATTATTGTTTCTCAGCTGTTTGTACATAACACAAATAAAGGTTTATTAAAAAATGTTTTAAATAAATAAATAAATAAAATAAATAAAATAAATTGCCTCTGCGCATAGCATAGATCCAACGAATCGATGACTAAATTAATCGCCAACTATTTTTATAATCGATTTTAATCGATCTTAATCGATTAGTTGTTGCAGCCCTAATTGGAACCTCAAGACAGCCATGACATTATGTTCTTTACAAGTGTATGTAAACTTTTGACCACGACTGTATATCTGCGGCTTATAGTCCGAACAAAAATACTTTTTTTCCCCTAAAATTTAGTTGGTGCGCTCGAGAGTTCGGTAAATACGGTATTTGACTTCTCGTTAGAAGCAACTGAATCACAGAGGAATCCTGAAAGTTGAAAAAAAAAACCCACATCAAAACAGGCATAACAATCATTTCCCTCTACAAAATCAATTAGAGCAAGTGCCAGTAGGTCATTCATTTACTAGTTCAGCATAATTACCTGTTTTCCCCCCCCCTTATACTCATTTACTTCTTTATTCATCTGGGGCACTAATGTCCCCGCAAACCAAAAAGAACACATTTTATGTAATTATTCAAATTAAACATTGATTCCTGGGAGAAAACGTCTTGACAGACCACAATGCAGCCGGGCTAATGTGCTCCAAAAAACAAAACTCCCCTGAAGCCAAATGAAGGATTCTATTAGACTCTGTAAATTACAGCATACTTGCTGCATCGAGTAATGCATGCAGACACTTGGTAAATAGAAAATACAGAAAAAAACGGAGAAAAAAAACAGGTGAGTAATGTGACTAAAGATGAAACCTTGCCGCTTGTACCGGAGGCTCTATTTGATAAGATCACTTGGCAACAGTACAAGCTATGACAGCGCGTTAGCCCGTGGCAACATCACAATCTGCCACTTCTTGACTGGCTATCAAAGGAGCCACATCCACTTCTGTGGGCTGTGATTCACAGCAGTGGATTGTTGGTGCGAGCAAGCGAGAGAGAGAGAGAGAGAGAGAATGCAGAGGTGGAATCATCATTGTGGACAAATACTGTTAAAACGGCATAATTAAGTTAATAAATCATACTGTATTTTCCAGACCATCGGGCGCACTGTCGATGAATGGTCAATTTTCGATCTTTTTCATATATAAGACGCATTAAAGGAGTCATATTTAATTTTTTTAATGTAAAACACTTCCTTGTGGTCTACATAACATGTAATGCTGGTTCTTTGGTCAAAATGTTGCATAGATCAGTGTTTTTCAACCACTGTGCCGCGGCACACTAGTGTGCCGTGAGATATTGGTTGGTGTGCCATGGGAGATTATGTAATTTCACCTAATTGGGTTAAAAATATTTTTTGCAAACCAGTAATGATAATCGGCAAATGTGCCGTTGTTGAATGTCGGTGCTGTCTAGAGCTCGGCAGAGTAACCGTGTAATACTCTTAAATATCAGTAGGTGGCAGCAGGTAGCTAATTGCTTTGTAGATGTCGAGAACGACGACGATGGTTTGCAGGTAAAAAGGTATCTAACGCTTAAACCAAAAACACACAAAAGGCGAGTGCCGCTAAGAAAAGGCATTAAAGCTTAGGGAAGGCTATGCAAAACGAAGCTAAAACTGAACTGGCTACAAAGTAAACAAAAACAGAATGCCGGACGACAGCAAAGACTTACAGCGTGTGGAGCAGACGGCGTCCACAAAGTACATCCGTACATGACATGACAATCAACACCAAGATAGAAGCGCAAGACAAGAACTAAAACACTACACACAGGAAAACAGCAAAAAACTCAAAATAAGTCAGGGGGTGATGTGACAGGTGGTGACAGTACACCTACTTTGAGACAAGAGCTATATTGATGCATGGTTGGTTATGGTTTAAAGTCATATCCAACAATTGCGACAACGACTTTTTACTGTCAATATCGGCTGCTGAGTTTAATTTTTTAATGTTTTCTGCTGGTGGTGTGCCTCTGGATTTTTTAAATGAAAAAAATGTGCCTTAGCTCAGAAAAGGTTGAAAACACTTGCGTAAATTATGTTTTACAGATCATCTTCAAGCCGCTTTCTGACAGTCGTTTCAGGATGTGCCGTTTTGTGGGCGGTCTTATTTACGTGGCTCACCTTCGACAGCGTCTTCTCCCCGCCATCTTTGTTGTAGTGGTGTAGCGTGCAAGGACGGGAGTGGAAGAAGTGTCAAAAGATGGAACTAACTGTTTTAATGACATTCAGACTTTACTTCAATCAATAACGGAGCAGCATCTCCTCATCCGCCGGAAATGTGTCCCGTGAGAAAGCGTCCGACCGGAACTCTCTAATAACTAAAGTTCCTTGGGTGAATAATGGAAACTCACCACACCGGTATGTTTTAGCGCTTTCATGGCGAGTTTACTGACAGATATAAGTAAGAACTTTACACTACTTTATATTAGAAATGGCAACAGCGGAGGATGAATGTCCCATAACAAGAAGATAGAGAAAAAGAAGAAGCTATTCGACTACGGACTACAAAGGCGGACGCGCACAATTTTTCAGGACTTATGCAGATCCCAAATACAGATCAGCAGGTACCAGAAGGTAAGAAAAGTTGCTTTTGCCTTATATACACACCATAATAATACTCGTATGTTGAAGCACAGTACAATCCATCAAGCGGTGCGGCTTCATAGCTTACCAAAGTCGTACTAAAACATTTTGATGAATTTTTGAGCGCCGTGTGTAATGTTCTATATTTTCAATGGAACATATAAAATGTTGGTGTTCTTTACTTGAGTCATATTGCCATCATATCGCGGTCTACCATATCTCTTATGTTTGACTGCCATCTACTGGTCACACGTATCATTACACCATGTACCAAATAAAATTGCTTCGAGGTTGGTAAGCAAAACTAGAATTATTCCGTACATTAGACGCACCGGGTTATAAGGCGCACACTGCAAAAACTGAAATTTAAGTAAGATGAAATATCTCAAATAAGGGTAATATTTGTCTGATAAGATAAGATAATTCTTCTCACTAAGCAGATTTTATGTTAGAGTGTTTTACTTGTTTTAAGGGTGTTGGTCCTAAATGATCTCAGTAAGATATTACAGCTTGTTGCTGAGATGTTATGACCTATATTGAGTAAAACATGCTTGAAACTAGAATATCAACTGTTGCAAAGCTGTGTCATCAACACTCACAAGTATAAAACTAATAATTTCTTATTTCAAGCATGAAAAAAATATCATGATGCCGAGCGCATATCATTATGTCAAGATAATGGCACTAGCATGTACTTAATTTAAGAATATTTTTCAACATATTGAGCAAAAAGGTCAATTTTTTTTTCTATCAAGAAAAGTGCACTTGTTATTAGTGAGAATATACTTATTTTAAGGTATTTTTGGGTTCATTGAGGTTAGCTAATTTCACTTGTTTTGGAAAGTCTTGACAAGCCGAATGTTCTTGTTCTATTGGCAGATAATTTTGGTTAGTTCAAATAAAAGACCCCTAATTTAAAAAAAAAAAAAAAAATCTTGTTTTTGAACACTGACTTTTTGCATTGCACTGTCGAGTTTTGAGAAAAAAATGTGATTTTAAGTGTGCCTTATAGTCCGGAAAATACGGTATGTATATACATTAATAAATGAATTCATCATCTCAGTGATTTCCGCACATCTAAAGTGATGCTGTCCTTCCTTTTCTCGTGTAGTGAGGCAACTTGAAACGTGGCCTGAAGAGTGCAGGAACCTGAGATAATTGATCAGGTTGCTCTGACGACCAGGTCTCTTGTCTCCTGACTTTTAAATCCCATTAGCCGCTTTGTGTCACTTCACAGAGGACCTAAGCAGGTCTCACTCATTACAGGGCTGAGACACATCAGTGACACTTTTTTTTTTTTACATCTGAAGTGAAGCTTTGTGCTGTTCAAAAGCAAACATTTTCTCTCTTGCAATGTGAGGTGGACATCAATTTCCTGTGTCTACTTCCTCACCAAATCAATCCCATATAATCCGCAGCCTGCAGCCTCCTATCTTGATTCCGCTCCTGAAGATAAGGACGCCGTTTATTGTTTTCATTGAGCACGAGTGCGAAGACAGTGAGCACCAAATTACTCTCGGATTGAGATAAATCCGCCACAAATCACTAATTCAATCAGTCTTCGATGCTGGTTATATTTTGAAGTGAGGGGATTATCAAAACATCACAGAGTCAAATTGGGGTCTAATGCCTGCATTCCTTTTTGAGACACAGTGAGGAGGTGCAGTGGTGATGTATTAAATATGAAAAGTGTCTTTATGTCCACCAGGCTTGTGCAAAGTTATGCATTTGGCAATTCAATTAAGTTAATTTGAAGTGTTAAAAGTTGTATTAAATTGGCTTCACCCTAAAGGATATTGAATTTGCATTATATATATATATATATATATATATATATATATATATATATATATATATATATATATATATATATATATATATATATATATATATATATCAATTATATATATATATATATATATATATATATATATATATATATATATATATATATATATATATATATATATATATATATATATATATATATATATTATATATAATATATATATATATATATATATATAAACCCCAAAACCAGTGAAGTTGGCAGGTTGTTTAAATTAAAAATAAAAACAAAATACAATGATTTGCAAATCCTTTTCAACCTATATTCAATTGAATAGACTGCAAAGACAAGATGCTTAACGTTCGAAACTGGAAGACTTTGTTAATTTTTGCAAACATTAGCTCATTTGGAATTTGATGCCTGCAACATGTTTCAAAAAAGCTGGCACAAGTGGCAAAAAAGACTGCGAAAGTTGATGAATGCTCGTCAAACACTTATATGGAACATCCCACAGGCTATATGGGAAAAGGTGGGTGCCATGATTGGGTATAAACACAGCTTCCATGAAATGCTCAGTCATTCACAAACAAGGATGGGGCGAGGGTCACCACTTAGTGAACAAATGCGTTTAAGAACATTTGTCAACGAGCTATTGCAAGGAATTTAGGGATTTCACCATCTACGGTCCGTAATATCATCAAAAGGTTCAGAGAATTTGTAGAAATCACTGCACGTAAGCAGCAAGGCTGAAAACTAACATTGAATGCCTGTGACCTTCAATCTTTCAGGCTGTACTGCATCAAAAAGCGACATCAGTATGTAAAGGATATCGCCACATAGGGTCAGGAACACTTCAGAGAACCGCTGTCCGTAACTACAGTTTGTCGCTACATCTGTAAGTGCAAGTTAAAACTCTACTCTGCAAAGCGAAAGCCATTTATCAACAACACCCAGAAACGCCACCGGATTCGCTGAGCCCGAGCTCATCTAAGATGGATGCAAAGTGTCAAAGTGTTCCGTGGTCTGACGAGTCCACATTTAAAATTGTTTTTGGAAACTGTGGAAAATGAGGTAAAGAACCATCCGGATTGTTATAGGCGCAAAATTGAAAAGCCAGCATCTGTGATAGTATGGGGGTGTATTAGTGCCCAAGGCATGGGTAACTTACACATCTGTGAAGGCACCATTAATACTGAAAGGTAACATATGTTGCCATCCAACGTTATCATTTCTTGATATTTGATACCATTTCTGGACTTCCAAGATGGCTGCGCTTCAGAGCAGCGGCTTCGTGCGAGCGCTCCTGGAAGTGAGGGCAAAAATACCCCTCAATTCAGTCAATTTCATGGCTGGCTCACAACGTGTTCACTCCGTGATCACTTACGACCGACTTACGATTCTGGATGTGGAGAGATCGGGCCATTTTGGGCTGATAGATGCGTGTACGATGGACCTGCTCGCTAGCTTGGGAATTCTTCGCGAGCTACATCCAGCAGTGGCCTTTGAAGCAGCGGCGTCGACTTCCAGCGGAGACGGTCAGCGAAAGAGACGTAAGCGGTGCGCTCGGAAGCAGAAGCGGGGGTGTCGGGCGGGGCTAACAACAAAGCTAAATGCTTTGTTGTTAGCGGGGCTAACGAAAAAGCTAAATGCTAATCCACAAAGAAGCGCTAATAAGGAGTCTGTTAAGCTAGAACTAGCCAGCGCCAGGCTGGATAATCCCTGCACACATAGCAATTCTTCTAGAATAATATACAACTCACATAATGTTTTTTCTGCGTCAGAGGTGGACATGCATTTTACTGAGGTGGCAAACAATCTAAAAATTCCTGTCATATCAATTCCTAGATATGGTCGAAATTATTTAAAGTGCACTATGCATAATAAACGTAACATTATTAATATTGCTACTACGGATACTTTCAACAAAAACTCCTCAAAACAGCCCACTACCTATAATATGGGCTTTTTAAACATAAGGTCATTGTCTTCCAAAACGTTATTAGTTAATGAAGTCATCAGAGACAACAATCTTGATGTCGTTGGTTTAGCCGAGACCTGGCTCAAACCAGACGAATTTTTTGCGCTGGGTGAGGCGTCTCCTCCTGGCTATGCGGGAACGCATATTGCCCGCCCCATTAAAAGGGGTGGGGGTGTTGCACTAATATACAACAAAAACTTTAGCCCTACCTCGGACCTAAATAATAAATATAACTCGTTTGAGGTGCTCACTATGAGGTTTGTCACACCGCTGCCTCTCCACCTGGCTGTCATCTACCGCCCCCCTGGGCCCTATTCGGACTTTATCAATGAATTTTCAGAGTTCGTTGCTGATCTAGTGACGCACGCCGACAATATAATCATAATGGGAGACTTTAACATCCATATGAATACCCCATCGGACCCTCCATGCGTGGCGCTCCAGACTATAATTGATAGCTGTGGTCTTACACAAATAATAAATGAACCCACGCATCGCAACGGTAATACGATAGATCTAGTGCTTGTCAGGGGTGTCACCACCTCTAAAGTTACGATACTCCCGTACACTAAAGTAATGTCCGATCATTACCTTATAAAATTCGAAGTTCTGACTCATTGTCAACAAACTAATAATAATAATAATAACTACTATAGCAGCCGCAACATTAATACTGCCACAACGACGACTCTTACTGACCTACTGCCTTCAGTAATGGCATCATTCCCAAATTATGTCGGCTCTATTGATAACCTCACTAACAACTTTAACGACGCCCTGCGCGACACCATTGATATTGTAGCACCGCTAAAGCTAAAAAGGGCCCCTAAAAGGCGTACCCCATGGTTTACAGAAGAAACTAAAGCCCAGAAATTATCATGTAGAAAGCTGGAACGCAAATGGCGTGCGACTAAACTTGAGGTTTTCCATCAAGCATGGAGTGATAGTTTAATAACTTATAAACGCATGCTTACCTCAGCTAAAGCTAAATATTACTCAAATCTCATCCACCTTAACAAAAATGATCCTAAATTTTTGTTTAGTACAGTAGCATCGCTAACCCAACAAGGGACTCCTCCCAGTAGCTCCACCCACTCAGCAGATGACTTTATGAATTTCTTTAATAAGAAAATTGAACTCATCAGAAAAGAGATTAAAGACAATGCATCCCAGCCACAACTGGGTTCTATTAACACAAATATGACTGTATATACGACGGACACTGCCCTCCAAAATAGTTTCTCTCTCTTTGATGAAATAACATTGGAGGAATTGTTAAAATGTGTAAATGGGACAAAACAAACAACATGTTTACTTGACCCAATTCCTGGGAAACTTATCAAGGAGCTTTTTGTTTTATTAGGTCCATCAGTGTTAAATATTATAAACCTATCACTTTCCTCTGGTACTGTTCCTCTAGCATTCAAAAAAGCGGTTATTCATCCTCTACTCAAAAGACCTAACCTCGATCCTGACCTCATGGTGAACTACCGGCCGGTGTCCCACCTACCGTTTATCTCGAAAATTCTCGAAAAAATTGTCGCACAGCAGCTAAATGAACACTTAGTGACTAACAATCTCTGTGAACCTTTTCAATCCGGTTTCAGGGCAAATCACTCTACGGAGACAGCCCTCGCAAAAATGACTAATGATCTATTGCTGACGATGGATTCTGATGCTTCATCTATGTTGCTGCTTCTTGATCTTAGCGCCGCTTTCGATACTGTTGATCATAATATTTTATTAGAGCGTATCAAAACGCGTATTGGGATGTCAGACTTAGCCTTGTCTTGGTTTAACTCTTATCTTACTGACAGGATGCAGTGTGTCTCCCATAACAATGTGACCTCGGACTATGTTAAGGTAACGTGCGGAGTTCCCCAGGGTTCAGTTCTTGGCCCTGCACTCTTTAATATTTACATGCTGCCGCTAGGTGACATTATACGCAAATACGGTGTTAGCTTTCACTGTTATGCTGATGACACCCAACTCTACATGCCCCTAAAGCTGACCAACACGCCGGATTGTAGTCAGCTGGAGGCGTGTCTTAATGAAATTAAACAATGGATGTCCGCTAACTTTTTGCAACTCAACGCTAAGAAAACGGAAATGCTGATTATCGGTCCTGCTCAACACCAACATCTATTTAATAATACCACCTTAACATTTGACAACCAAACAATTAAACAAGGAGACTCGGTAAAGAATCTGGGTATTATCTTCGACCCAACTCTCTCGTTTGAGTCACACATTAAGAGTGTTACTAAAACGGCCTTCTTTCATCTCCGTAATATCGCTAAAATTCGTTCCATTTTGTCCACAAGCGATGCTGAGATCATTATCCATGCGTTCGTTACATCTCGTCTCGATTACTGTAACGTATTATTTTCGGGTCTCCCTATGTCTAGCATTAAAAGATTACAGATGGTACAAAATGCGGCTGCTAGACTTTTGACAAAAACAAGAAAGTTTGATCATATTACGCCTATACTGGCTCACTTGCACTGGCTTCCTGTGCACCTAAGATGCGACTTTAAGGTTTTGCTACTTACGTATAAAATACTACACGGTCAAGCTCCTGCCTATCTTGACGATTGTATTGTACCATATGTCCCGGCAAGAAATCTGCGTTCAAAGAACTCCGGCTTATTAGTGATTCCCAGAGCCCAAAAAAAGTCTGCGGGCTATAGAGCGTTTTCTATTCGGGCTCCAATACTATGGAATGCCCTCCCGGTAAAAGTTAGAGATGCTACCTCAGTAGAAGCATTTAAGTCTCATCTTAAAACTCATTTGTATACTCTAGCCTTTAAATAGACTCCCTTTTTAGACCAGTTGATCTGCCGTTTCTTTTCTTTTCTTTTCTACTCTGCTCCGGGGTGGACCGCCAGCCTGTCCATCAGATGGGGACATCTCTACGCTGCTGACCCGTCTCCACTCGGGATGGTTCCCGCTGGCCCCACCATGGACTGGACTTTCGCTGATGTGTTGGACTTTCACAATATTATGTCAGACCCACTCGACACCGAGGATGTCGTTGTGGCTTGTACAGCCCTTTGAGACACTAGTGATTTAGGGCTATATAAATAAACATTGATTGATTGATTGATATCATGGACGCCCCTGCTTATTTCAGCAAGACAATGCCAAGCCACGTGTTAGCCAGTGTGTAAAATTATACTTCCGTCAATTCTAATTGGATTTGCAGTCGTTCTTCCTGTTGCAAGCTCAATTCAAATGAATTCATGTTTTCTATACCTGTATTTCAAATAATGTCTTTAAAACATCAAAAAAATGGTAAAAAAGTAACTTGTTTTTTCAATAAAGAGTAGTCAATTTAAAGTTGAGTGCACACACACATATATTAGTAATTAAAAGTAGGTATAGATGGTGGAAATCATTTGAAGAATCCACTTGGGCTAATTTGATTCTTTCCCTGCTGCCCTACAGATATTTTACATTATTCAATACAAAATAACCATCTTTCGAGTTCTAACTTTTTTCTTTTGCATTTTAATGTTTAATTTGGGCCCTCGGCTATCCATGGACAGAATTATTCGATATCTGCAGAGGGAGTAAAAAAGTAATTTTCTCCAGCATGCACTTGTAAGATCCATTGGAAATACCTGTAAACTAGAATGCTTCTTTCCTGTCACAGGTTTCAGCCATACAGCATCAACATAATGACGCCCAGAGTACTGGAATACTGCATACTGGAATTAAAACTATCATGGCTGTAAACGGTATTAATGTTAACTTTGGTAAAACTCTCAGTGGTTCGGATTACCGTTGTTTAAAAAAAAAAAGATAGAAAAAACAGGTTAGATAGCCTGACTTTGACAAAGTCACGGGCGGACTAGCGCTAGTTCGCCAGCTAAAATGCTAACATGAATACAAGTTACAATCAATCTAAACTTGTATGAACACAACTAAGCTACACAATTGTAGACTTTGAACCTACAGGCTGTGCTCTCTTAAAACAGCGTGATCGATATACAGTAGGGATGTCCGATAACTGCCGATATTATTGGCCGATAAATGCTTTAAAATGTAATATCGGAAATTATCGGTATCGGTTTCAAAATTATCGGTATCAGTTTCAAAAAGTAACATTTATGACTTGAAGTACAGAGCGCCAATAAACCTTAAAGGCACTGACTTTGCGTGCCGGCCCAGTCACATAATTTCTACGGCTTTTCACACACACAAGTGAATGCCATACATACTTGGTCAACAGCCATACAGGTCACACCGAGGGTGACCGTACAAACAACAACACTGTTACAAATACGCGCCAAACTGTGAACCCACACCAAACAAGAATGACAGACACATTTCGGGAGAACATCCGCACCGTAACACAACATTAGGGTTCCAGGTTCGATCCCTGCTTCCGCCATCCCCAATCATGTGTGCTTACGGACTGTATCCCTGCAGACTGTATTGATCTATATTGATGTATAATGTAGGAACCAGAAATATTAATAACAGAAAGAAACCACCCTTTTGTGCGAATGAGTGTAAATGGGGGAGGGAGGTTTTTTGGGTTGGTGCACTAATTGTAAGTGTATCTTGTGTTTTTTATGTTGATTTAATAAAAAATAAAAATAATTTTTTTTTTTTTTCATTTTTTTTTTTTTAATTTCTTGTGCGGCCCGGTACCAATCGATCCACGGACCGGTACCGGGCCGCGGCCCGGTGGTTGGGGACCACTGATCTAAGTTACCGTATTTTTTGGACTATAAGGCGCACTTAAAATCCTTTCAGTTTCTCAAAACTTGAAAGTGCGCCTTATAGTCCGGTGTGCCTAATGTACAGAATCATTTTGGTTGTGCTTAGCGACCTCGAAGCTATTTTACTTGGTACATGGTGGATTGATAAGTGTGACAAGTAGATGGCTGTCACACATAATAAATATATATATATGTGTAGACTGCAAAATGACAACACAAAAATGTTATATGTTCTATTGAAAATATAGAACATTACACACGGCGCTCAGAAATCTGTCAACATGTTTTAGTATGACTTTGGTAAGCTATGAAGCCGCACCGCTTGATGGATTGTACTGTGCTTCAACATACGAGTATTATTATGGTGTGTGTATAAGGTAAGACATTATCTGGCGTTTTGTTTCACAATATTATGCAAACGAGACTTTTCTTACCTTCTGGTACCTGCTGATCTGTATTTGGGATCTGCATAAGTCCTGAAAATGTGCGTGTGTCCGCCTTTGTAGTCCGTGACGACACTGTAGTCGATAAGCTTCTTCTTTTTCTCTATATTCTTGTTATGGGACATTCATCTTCCGCTGTTGGCATTTCTTTTAAAAAGTAGCGTACAGTTCTTATATCTGTCAGTAAACTCGCCATGAAAGCGCTAAAACATACCGGTGTAGTGAGTATACATTATTCACCCAAGTAAGGTTAGCTATTAGAGAGTTCCGGTCAGACGTTTTTTTACGGAACACATTTCAACGTTATTATTGCATTAGTGAGCCACGGATGAGGAGATGCTGCTCCGTTATTGATTGAAGTAAAGTCTGAATGTCATTATAAAAAGTTAGCTCCATCTTTTGACACTTCTTCCACTCCCGTCCTTGCACGCTACACCGCTACAACAAAAATGACGGGGAGAAGACGCTGCCGAAGGTGAGCCACGTGAATAAGACCCCCCACAAAACGGCGCATCCTGAAGCGACTGTCAGAAAGCGGCTTGAAGATGATCTGTGAAACATCATATATGCAACATTTTGACCAAAGAACCACCATTACATGTTATGTAGACCACAAGGAAGTGTTTTGCAATTATAAAAAAAAAGACTCCTTTAAAGCGCCCTATAATTTGGTGCGCCTTATATATAAAAAAATATCGTCAGTGCACCTTATAATCCGGTGCGCCCTATGGTCCGGAAAATATGGTACATTCAAACCAGTGTGGGTGGCACTGGGAGCAGGTGGGTAAAGTATGTTGCCCAAGGACACAACGGCAGTGACCGGGGATCTAACCTGGAACCCTAAAGTTGCTGACACGGCCTCTCCACGAACCCAGTTTGGGTTATAGCCTCCTGAGAACAAGCCTTCTCCGCAATGGACATTTGTGTTGTGCATAACTGGGCTATTCATTTTGACAAAATAAATAGACCAAAAAAACAACTGGTTCTCAAAAGAATAGTCTCAAAGTTGTTACTGACAGATTACTAAACTGAAGATTACCTTTTGATTGAATGATTGATTGAAACTTTTATTAGTAGATTGTACAGTACAGTACATATTCCGTACAATTGACCACTAAATGGTAACACCCGAATAAGTTTTTCAACTTGTTTAAGTCGGGGTCCACGTTAATCAATTCATCAAAAGTCTCTTTATCTAAATTACAGGGAAAGAAAACCTATCCAACCTCCATAAATTCTCTTTCAGTTTAATCCTTCCTGTTATTTGTTTTACAAAAGATGTGTCAGTTGGACATGCCGAGGCTTTTAAGGTGTACTCCTACTGGGGCATTTGAACCGTGACAGAACTGCGTACTGAACTTGAGTAGGAATCCAAGCACTTACAGGAAGTGTCAAGAAAACCCGATTGTGCTAAGAATGGACTCGTGCAGAGGTATTCAGATACGGATCTTAAAAGTCTATAAAGAAATGGTTCAATGATTCAAAGGTTTATTTATTAAAGTCGGTAAAACTACAAGCTTTTCTTCAATAAGGCATACTGGGAATGAAATAAAATGCTATTTCCATTTTGACAGTTTTCTTTTTAAATGACCACGTGAATGACCATGGATGAAACATTTCCGTTGTTCTTGGGTGAATCAAAGATCCCAGGAATTCAAAAATACGCTATAATAAATCAACATGATGCTAGAGCTTTTATTTTGAAGGGGTTATATGTCAAACGGATTTAAAATATTCAATATATTATGAATTTACACTAAATAAGTTTGCTTGCAATTTGGTTGTAGAATGACAATAAAGATATGTTCTATTCTATATATTATATACATATAAAGACGGAATAAACAGGAGGTTTTTTGGGGGATACAAGCTATCTCACTGCTGATTGTTATGCTTTAGGTCGCAAACAACAATTGGGGTTATACGCCTCCCCAACACTAGTTGGCGTAGCAAATGCCACATTGAACCCTGTAAGGTCTGACCAAAACAACCAGTGTCCAACTCCCTAGCATCAACTAAATGCTAGAGAACAATCATCGACAATAACATTTGTGGCCGACCAATTAACTTGGCGATAATAGTCAGTGATATCATCGCTCGTGTTTTTTTACGGACGGATACAAACATGCGCTAGTCAGGGTTGAAAACTCGGAAAGTATTTAAACATTTCCCTTAAACACGTCAAAGTGGACCTTGCTTTTTAGGGCAGTACTTCTGTGATGTGGGAGCGTTTTAAAGCGGAAGTACGTCGAATCTGGAGGATGCGGTCTGTGACTCTACTCGCTAAGATAATTAGCTATCTAGATAACAACATAAATATGAAAAAAAAAAAAAAAAACAAGATTATACTATAACTTTCATGGGCTCAGAAACACTTCAGAAAACCACTGTCAGTAACTACAGTTGGTCGCTACATCTGTAAGTGCAAGTTAAAACTCTACTGTGGAAAGCCAAAGCCATTTATCAACAACACCCAGAAACGCCGCCGGCTTCGCTGGGCCCAAACTCATCTAAGAAGGACTGATGCAAAGTGGAAATGTGTTCCGTGGTCTGACAAGTCCACATTTCAAATTGTTTTTGGAAACTGTGGACGTCATGTCCTCTGGACCAAAGAGGAAAAGAACCATCCGGTTATAGGACTAAAGTTCAAAAGCCAGCATCTGCCCAAATCATGGGTAACTTACACATCAGTGAAGGCACCATTAATGCTGAAATGTACATACAGGTTTTGGAGCAACTTATGTTGCCATCCAAGCAACATCTTTTTCATGGACGCCCCTGCTTATTTCAGCAAGACAATGCCAAGCCACGTGTTACAACAGCGTGGCTTCGTAGTAAAAGAGTGAGGGTACTAGACTGGCCTGCCTGTAGTCCAGACCTGTCTCCCATTGAAAATGTGTGGCGCAATATGAAGTCTAAAATACCACAACGGACCCGGACTGTTGAACAACTTAAGCTGTACATCAAGCAAGAGTGGGAAAGAATTCCACCTGAAAAGCTTCAAAAATGTGTCTCCTCGGTTCCCAAACGTTTATTGAGTGTTGTTAAAAGGAAAGGCCATGTAACACAGAGGTAAAAATGCCCCTGTGCCAACTTTTTTGCAATGTATTGCTGCCATTAAGTTTCTCAGTTCGAACATTAATTATCTTGTCTTTGCAGTTTATTCAATTGAATATAAGTTGAAAAGGATTTGCAAATCATTGTATTCTGTTTTTATTTACCATTTACACAGCGTAACAACTTCACTGTTTTTGGGTTTTGAATATAAAATGTTTTGGGTTTTTTTCTAAAATTTGGTGGTTGCTCTATAGCAGGGGTGTCCAAAGTGCGGCCCGCAGGTCATTTTTTAATGGCCCCACGACACATTCTAAAAATACGATAAAAAAACCCAAACAAACGTGGTATAAAAGAGCAAACAGGTGAAATGTAACAAGAAAATGTTGCAATGTTTACTCTAATAACACAAAGCTGCCATGTAGGCTGTTTCTTTCTTTAAAAAATAATATTTAATCAAAATCAACGTCATTATGAATTATTGACCTATTCAAGGCTCCAATTACGTCACATTAAATATTCCATTTGAGATATTCTTTGGGGAAAATGTTTGCCATATAAAAAACTGAGCTGTTGTTTTTTAAAAGAAGGGCCTAAAACGAACAAACAAAAAACATAAACAACAATAAAACTTAGAATTGACGGACAGATCTGAAGTTGATCTTGAGATTATTGTGTTAAAAGTAATCAGTAAAAAAAAAAAAGTACAATTTATTTTTTAACACTTTAATGAGTAGGACCCTTTTGGATTCCCAATAATTTTAGTGGGGTTTTTTTTGCGTGTGTCATTGCTCAAAAAATGTCAATGTTTTTATGAGTTATTGACCTTTTTAAGGCTCCGATTATTTTATAATCTCAAATATTCTACTTTAAAATTTAATTGGGGGAAAATATTGCATATTTGGTGTTTTTTTTCCATAAAAAACCTGGGTTTTCTTTGACAAAAAGGGCATACAACTTAAATGTTTAAAAACATTTTTTTGACAGATAGACCTAATATTGATCTAGAGATTTAAACTTTGAATAATAATAATAACAATAAATAATGACACATTTTTTTATATTTTTTTGACCAAAACTCTTTGGGTTCACCGGGATCAAGCCTGAGTGGCGGCCTAAATGTGTATCTTTTTATACATTTATTGTATTGGTTTTTAAAATAAAAAATATAAAAATGGCCCCCGCTTGCTTTGATTTTTCAGTGTGCGGCCCTCAGTGGAAAAAGTTTGGACACCCCTGCTCTATAGTACTTATCACCTGGAATGTACTCCATAGTTAAACACAACACTGATCACAGAGCTGTAGATCAATAACTAACACTCTCTCGCTCTATAGTCCTTGAAATAAGAAAAAAAAACAGCGTTTCAAATAAAGATGTAATAGTTCACGTTTTCCATGACTGGAACAATGCTCAATCCTTTTTCCAGGATTTCCAGGGCTTTTTCAATCCAGAGTACAGTAGACTCACCATGCAATTGTTGTCTGTCAACTGTTATTAGAGTGCACATCCTTGAACAGACAGTTCAAGTTGTTGTTGTCACGTAATTGTGCATAAAGACACACAATTTCACTCTTCAGGACAGAATTTATTTGGTACGTTCGAGGGGAACTGGCCTTTGGCCGCTGCTTCGGCAACTCAAAGGCTTACAATTCCGATCCTATTAAGCGTGACATGTGGTTTTCCACCATCATTTTCACTCGGCGGTCTGCATAAAGTCTTACAAACGCTCTCTGTATGAATTGCTGTGATCACACGTGAGCGCCTGTTTTACACTATTTGAGTACATCAGCTAATAACGACCAATATAATTACTTGATATCCTGCAGATTGCGGAAGTTTATCCCCTGACAAAGACATTGACAGCGGACAATATAATTTACATTTATTTGAACAGGGAGCCCGACTATAGACAAAAAAAAGTTGCATAATTTCCCACGGCAGACCAGACAATATCTCACGGCACACTGGTGTGCCGCGGCACAGTGGTTGAAAAACACTGATCTATATGACAGTGCTGTAGTGTTTTTGTCATGTTCTGTGGTCATGTTTTGTTTTGTTATTTTCTGGTTGTTTAAAACTCTTTTAGTTCCTGTTTACGCTCCCTTGTTTGGTCACCATGTCAACTTATTAGTTTCACCTGTCTCACGCACCTTTTTAATCAGGAAGAGACTATTTAAGCCTGTAGTTGCCAGGTAGTCGGCCTGGCGACATTACTCTGTATGATACTCTGTTCTTGCTATGTGCTACTCTGATTACTCTGTCCATGCCATAGTTCATGCTGCTCTTTTCATGCTCGTTTCACGTCACAGTAAGTGTAGTTTTGTTTCATGTCCATAGTTTCTGCCCATGTGTTGGTTTTGTTACCTGCGCCAAGTTTTGTTCCACCGCTGTGAGCGCTTTTTGTTTGTACCCTTTTGTAGCTTTTGAGTTAAAGGCCTACTGAATTGAATTTTTTTTATTTAAACGGGAATAGCAGATCCATTCTATGTGTCATACTTGATCATTTCGCGATATTGCCATATTTTTGCTGAAAGGATTTAGTAAAGAAAATCGACGATAAAGTTCGCAACTTTTGCTCGCTGATAAAAAAAACCTTGCCCCTACCGGAAGTAGCGTGACGTCACAAGCGGTAGTGCTGCTCACAATTCCCCGTTGTTTACAATGGAGCGAGAGATATTAGGAGCGAGAAAGTGACGATTACCCCATTAATTTGAGCGAGGATGAAAGATTCGTGGATGAGGAACGTTAGAGTGACGGACTAGAATGCAGTTCAAGAGACATCTTTTTTCGCTCTGACCGTAACTTAGGTACAAGCTGGCTCATTGGAATCCACACTCTCTCCTTTTTCTATTGTGGATCACGGATTTGTATTTTAAACCACCTCGGATACTATATCCTCTTGAAAATGAGAGTCGAGAAGGCGAAATGGACATTAACAGTGACTTTTATCTCCACGACAATACATCGACGAAGCTCTTTGGCATGAGCTAACGTGATAGCATCTGTCTCAAATGCGGATAGAAACTAAATAAATAAATCCCTGACTGGAAGGATAGACAGAAGATCAACAATACTACTATCAGGAGACACCGAACCAAACACTGGACATGTAAATACACGGTTAATGTGTATTCGACGCCTGTCGAAGCCTAGCAATGCTGTTGCTAACGACGCTAACTTAACAACGGGACCTTGTCAGAGCTATGATAAAAACATTAGCGCTCCACCTACGCCAGCCAGCCCTCCTCCGCTCATCAACACCCGTGCTCACCTGCGTTCCAGCGATCGACGATGCAGTCGGCGGCCCGGAGACGTAGGAAGTCAAGGTGAGTTCGCCGCTAGCGCGTCTTCTATCCAACAAAGTCCTCCTTGTTGTGTTGCTACAGCCAGCCGCATACACCGATCCCACCTACAACGTTCTTCTTTGCAGCCTCCATTGTTCATTAAACAAATTGCAAAAGATTCACCAACACAGATGTCCAGAATACTGTGGAATTTTGTGGAAGAAAACAGAGCTCTGTGTATTGTGTCCAAAAGGGTCCAAACACTTCCGTGGACCTCGCGACGTCACGCGCATACGTCATCCTCCAAAGGCGTTTTGAACCGGAAGTTCCCCAGGAAATTTAAAATTGCACTTTATAAGTTAACCCGGCCGTATTGGCATGTGTTGCAATGTTAAGATTTCATCATTGATATATAAACTATCAGACTGTGTGGTCGGTAGTAGTGGCTTTCAGTAGGCCTTTAAGATTAAATCATGTATTTACCTGCAAGCCTTGTCCGATCCTGTCCGATTACAATCCTCGCAGTAATTTGCGAAATAATCCACGTCAGTTTTTAAGAATCTCCTGCAAAAAATGTTTGTTTTTAACTGAAAACGCGGGCCGGAACCTGCTTGCACGACGACAGTTGAACAACCCTGCCTTAAGCCTACAACACTTATTTAGTGCGAAAAGATATTTAAAAACAAACACAAATGGGATTCTTATCTATCTGCCTGAAGATTAACAATCAATGAACCCCACAATTTCCAGACAATCACCAAAACAAACAAAAGCCACAAAGTTGCGTCCCCTGCGCTGTCTTTAACATCAGCCCTGCGGCAGAACTCTGTCCACTCTGTGGCTTCTAAGGCTCATCATGCGGCTTTAATCAAGCAGAAAAACGGTCATAAATATTTCTTTCTGCAAGATTTCACATTTACATTTTACGCACTTCCATGATATTTCCCTCTGACCTCCAGGGAGCACCTAGTGCAAAAAAAAACAGTGACTTATGTTCAAGGCTCATGTTTCTTCAGTCAAATGCAGAACAGACGCAAGCTCCTTCAAGGCAAATAAAGAAGAGTAGGGTGGAAAAAAAAAAAAAGACATAAGGGTCTTATTTTCTGTGTCATTTAGCAGCGATTGCTTTCAGCCGAGCCATCACGTTACACAAAACTGATAAGTAAATAACACCGTCGTCAAGTGCATTGTTCTTTTGGTTTGCTGCTAAATGAGGTAAACATGTCGTTATTTATTTCAACACGACATTTGATGTGGAAGGAAATAAGGTCACGGGAGGATTTATATGAACCCGTATTCTCAAGCCTGACTAAGTATTTATGGCTCATGTCATTCAGAGGATGCAGCGCTAACATCGCCGTTATTTATGACGAGGCGTCCTATTATTCAGTAAATGGAAGGCGGCTATTGCTCAGTGAACACCGACCTGCGCCATCTTTCTCGCAAATAAGGAGCGTGTCACTGCTAAACACGGCGGGGAAATGCCATTCATCACTCGTACTTTCTGAATCAACATCAAACAATGTCATTTACTCCAGGATGAAGACTGTTTCTTGTAATGCAGTCAATATAAGAACTAACAACTAGAGATGTCCGATAATGGCTTTTTTGCCGATATTTCGATATTGTCCAACTCTTAATTACCGATTCCGATATCAACCTACCTGAGGTCACCTACCTAGGTTCCATTCTAGAGGCTAACCTTTCCTGTGATAAAATGGCAACCAAGGTAATCAAAAAGGTTAACCAACTGTCATGTCTGTGTTGATCATGTTTTTGTTTTGCTTGGTTTTTTGGACACTTTTTAGTTCTTGTCTTCACTCCCTTGCTTTGTCACCATAGCAACCATTAGTTTCACCTGTTCACGGTTAGTCACGCACCTGTTTTCACTTATCATGTCACTATATAAGCTTTTCTGTTTCTGTTGTTCGTCCTGGCGACATCACACCTTCTCCACACAAATTTATGCTCTGCACCTGTTTACCATAGTTCTTGTTTCATCTCATGCCAAGTAAGTTTTGATTTAATGTTTATAGTTTTTATGCCCAAGTGCATGTCTTTTGTTTCATAGCCAAGTTTGTTACCTCCTCTGTGAGCGCCTTTTGTTTATTCCTTTTTATTGTCCTTATATTAAATAATGTACTCACCTCCAAGCCGTGTCCAGTCAAGTTGCTTTGCACCTCGGAAAAACAATCCACGCCAAGGACCAAGTCGTGACACAGAGTATAGTACTGTTTTTGATTCATTAGTACCGCGATACTATACTACCGTAATTTCCGGACTATAAGCCGCACCTGACTATAAGCCGCACCAGCTAAATTTAGGGGAAAATACAGATTGCTCCATATATAAGCCGCACCCGACTATAAGCCGCAGGGTTTTGATGTGTAATTACCGTAGTATATAGGGGTTCCTGCTACCACGGAGGGGATTGTCGGGACAGAGATGACTGTTTGGGAATGCAAAGCGTCCCATTTATTAACAATAAATCTTTCAATCATTCAATCAAACTTTCACATCTTTGACATGGCGAACAGCATTCGTGCAGAGTACAAATAATACAACGGTGCAAAGTAATACAAAGTGCTCGCCTGTACGTTATCAAAATAACCAGCCTACCGGTATATGAAAAGTCAGTCTTTAATCATTGTGTGATCGTCTTCTTCCTGCGTACTAAAACCACCAAAATCCTCTTCGTCTGTGTCGGAGAAGAACAGGCCGTAAATAAGCCGCACCCTTGTATAAGCCGCAGGGACCAGAACGAGGGGAAAAAGTAGCGGCTTATAGTCCGGAAATTACGGTAGTACCGATATACCGTACAACCCTATACAGTACTTGCAAACGAAAACAAGATAAGAACTGGACAGCACAACTCAGTGTTAAATATTGAATACAAAAAAATGTATATATTTTTTTTGTATAACTAACATTTATTAACACATTTGACCACACACAAATGTACCAAAAACTGCTACCTTTGAGTAACTACCGTATGTTTCAGAGTATAAGTCGCTCCGGAGTATAAGTCGCACCTGCCGAAAATGCATAATAAAGAAGGAAAAAAACATATATAAGTCGCACTGGAGTATAAGTCGCATTTTTTGGGGAGATTTATTTGATAAAACCCAACACCAAGAATAGACATTTGAAAGGCAATTTAAAATAAATAAAGAATAGTGAACAACAGGCTGAATAAGTGTACGTTATATGAGGCATAAATAACCAACTGAGAACGTGCCTGGTATGTTAACGTAACATATTATGGTAAGAGTCATTCAAATAACTATAACATATAGAACATGCTATACGTTTACCAAACAATCTGTCACTCCTAATCGCTAAATCCCATGAAATCTTATACGTCTAGTCTCTTACGTGAATGAGCTAAATAATATTATTTGATATTTTACGGTAATGTGTTAATAATTTCAGACATAAGTCGCTCCTGAGTATAAGTCGCACCCCCGGCCAAACTATGAAAAAAACTGCGACTTATAGTCGGAAAAATACGGTATATCGATTCCCAGGTTGGTACCGTATCGATTCCAATGCGAAAGGTACCCATCCTAATTCTGGGGGAGAAATATCAGCAACAGTCTGACATCCTTTTAGACCTACAGCACTTCTTCCCGTGATACTCAGCACGGCCAAAAACTTGTAGGAGCAAACATTGATGTCTATTACCCACACAGTGGGGGAAATTCTGAATAAAATCTACAAGCTTGACGGATTCCAGAAGTTGTACATTAGACTGGCTATGAAGGGGGATTCCCTCTATGCATACATGGTTATGACTGGCGCACACACACATACACACACACGCGCGCGGACACAACACTACTTTTGTACTCTTTCCCGGGTCCCAAACTGTGCCTTAATTGGACAAGGATTAGGGCCTAATGAAACAAATAACTGTTTTAAAAGAAGACGGCCCCGCTATCAGTTTCAATGGCTTACAGTATCCGGCCGATTCCTTCGGGTCCATTCTATGTTAATTGGATCTACGTTGCACTAGCACTGGGGTGTTAACAAGCACAGTCTATGAATATTAATTACCCTGAAGTTTTATGCATAGGAAAAGACTTCACTGATACATATTAATTCTATGAAGTTTTCAAAGTAGTGTGCTCATTAAAAATGAATAGGCTGTGTGCTTCAGTGTTTTCCCGAGAGGGAGCTCGTGCATTCCGACGTCTCTCAAGTGGCAATCCTTGAAGACTGACCTCCCTAAAATGGCATTATTATTCAACTAAATGTAAACATTGAAAGTGTTTTGACGACGGCAATTAAAACCACTCATGTTTGAGTGCGTGCTTTAACTCCCGAGGCTCGGTTCAAACAATTACGTATTGACAACGTAGAACAGTGTACGTGTACACGTACATCTTGATGTGGTGCATGGAGGAATAGCGGGTTGTACTTAACAGACTGATCGTGGATTAGTTCTACTAACTCGTCATGACCTATAAGACATTTCAATTAGGCTCTCATCCACGTATAAAACGTTTTTGTAAACATTTATTGGTGGTGCAATTCCGGCATTTGTAAACGTCTCCCAGAGTGGAGAAAACCTTGAATCTTTTTGTGAGCGTCTCTGTGTGGATATCAAATCTGCAATCCCCGTCTCTCGACACTCTGCAATTGACAACACTGCTATACAAAGCTGTAGCTGTCGGTTATTATAGTAGTATAGCACAGAGACGGCCCTTCTTAAAGGCCTACTGAAACCCACTACTACCGACCACGCAGTCTGATAGTTTATATATCAATGATGAAATCTTAACATTGCAACACATGCCAATACGGCCGGGTTAACTTATAAAGTGACATTTTAAAATTCCCGGGAAATATCCGGCTGAAACATCGCGGTATGATGACGTATGCGCGTGACGAAGTCCGAGTAACGGAAGTTATGGTACCCCGTAGAATCCTATACAAAAAGCTCTGTTTTCATTTCATAATTCCACAGTATTCTGGACATCTTTTGCAATTTTTTTAATGAACAATGAAGGCTGCAAAGAAGACAGTTGTAGGTGGGATCGGTGTATTAGCAGCGGACTACAGCAACACAACCAGGAGGACTTTGTTGGAGCGCTAGCCGCGCTAGCCGCCGACTTCACCTTGACTTCCTACGTCTCCGGGCCGCCAAACGCATCGGGTGAAGTCCTTCGTCCTTCTGCCGATCGCTGGAACGCAGGTGAGCACGGGTGTTGATGAGCAAATGAGGGCTGGCTGGCGTAGGTGGAGAGCTAATGTTTTTAGCATAGCTCTGTGCAGTCTGGTTGCTAAGTTAGCTTCAATGGCGTCGTTAGCACAGCATTGTTAACCTTCGCCAGCCTGGAAAGCATTAACCGTGTATTTACATGTCCACGGTTTAATAGTATTGTTGATTTTCTATCTATACTTCCCGTCAGGGGTTTATTTCTTTTGTTTCTATATGCAGTTAAAGCAAGATGCTATCACGTTAGCTCGTAGCTAAAGCATTTCACCGATGTATTGTCGTGGAGATAAAAGGCACTGAATGTCCATTTCGCGTTCTCGACTCTCATTTTCAAGAGGATATAGTATCCGAGGGGGTTTAAAATACAAATCTGTGATCTACAATAGAAAAAGGAGAGTGTGGAATCCAATGAGCCAGCTTGTATCTAAATTACGGTCAGAGCGAAAAAAGATACGTCCATCGCTGCCTCTCAAGTCATTCACTGTAACGTTCCTCATCTACGAATCTTTCATCCTTGCTCAAATTAATGGGGTAATCATCACTTTCTCGGTCCGAATCTCTCTCGCTCCATTGTAAACAACGGGGAATTGTGAGGAATCCTAGCTCCTGTGACGTCACGCTACTTCCGGTACAGGCAAGGCTTTTTTTTATCAGCGAGCAAAAGTTGCGAACTTTATCGTCAATTTTCTCTACTAAATCCTTTCAGCAAAAATATGGCAATATCGCGAAATGATCAAGTATGACACATAGAATGGATCTGCTATTCCCGTTTAAATTAAAAAAAATCATTTCAGTAGGCCTTTAAAGTCATAAATGACATCCGTCTAAACACAGACTCTGGCAAAACTTCAGTATTAATGCTTTTGGACCTCAGTGCTGCATTTGACACTGTCGACCACTCAATACTTTTGGACAGGTTGGAAAACTGGGTGGGGATCTCAGGCACAGTTTCAAGCTGGTTCAAGTCATAACTACAAGATAGGAACTATTTTGTTTCCATTAGTGACTTTGTATCAGAACCAACCAACGTAACGTGTGGAGTCCCCCAAGGTTCAATCTTGGGGCCGACTTTATTTAACATCTATATGCTCCCACTAGGACAAATAATAACATTGACCATCATTGCTATGCCGATGACACCCACATCTATGTAGCGCTATCACCAAATGACTATCGCCCCGTAGATCTTCTGTGCCAGTGCATTGAGCAAGTCAAACACTGGATGTGCCAACATTTCCTACAACTAAATGAAGATAAAACTGAGATCATTGTTTTTGGTGCTAAAAAAGAAAGGTTTAAAGTCGTCCAACACCTTCAATCACTGTCCCTGAAAACCTCAAATAAAGCCAGAAATCTTGGGGTTATTTTAGATTCTGATTTACATTTCAACAGTCACATCAAATCAGTAACAAAATCGGCCTACTATCACCTCAAAAATGTAAAAAAAGACTTAGAGGGCTCATGTCAGCTCAAGACTTTGAAAAACTCTTACATGCCTTTATTACCAGTAGGCTAGACTCCTTGCAGGTCTTCCCAAAAAAAACTGTCAGGCAGCTACAGCTTGTTCAGAACGCTGCTGCTAGAGTTCTAACAAAGACCAAAAAATGTGAGCACATTACACCAATTCTTAAATCCTTACATTGGCTCCCTGTACATCAGAGAATTGATTTGAAAATCCTCCTGCTCACATATAAATCACTACATGGTCTAGGGCCCAAGTATATCACTGATATGCTCCCACTATATAAGCCCTCTAGATCACTAAGATCTTCTGAGACCAATCTGTTAGCGGTTCCCAGAGTAAACTCAAATCAAGGGAGATCATCATTCAGTCACTATGCAACACATAGCTGGAGTAAACTTCCTGAAGATGTCAGACTTTCCCCAACTCTGACTACTTTTAAAACTAGACGAAAGACTTTTATGTTCACCTTAGCTTTCAGCCAAATCGTTAATCTTTTAACTTTTAACGTCTGCACTGTTTTTATTTTTATTGTCTGCATTTTAATTTTGCTTTTATTTTCTTTCATTTCACTTTGTTGTCTGTGAAGCACTTTGAGTCTGCCTTGTGTATGAAAAGCGCTATACAAATAAAGTTGCCTTGCCTTGCCTAGTATCCTTTCACTTTCTCAAAACTCGACCGTGCGCCTTATAACCCGGTGCGCCTAATGTACGGAATCATTTTGGTTGTGCTTACCGACCTCAAAGCTATTTTATTTGGCACATGGTGAAATGATAAGTGTGACCAGTAGATGGCAGTCACACATAAGAGATACGTGTAGACTGCAAAATGACTCAAGTAAACAACGCCAAAATGTTATTGTCATGATCTGTGGTCTGGATCATGTTTTTGTTATTTTCTGTTAGTTTTAAGACTCCAGGAGTTCCTGTTTTTGGGCAACCTTGTTTGTTTTAGTTTCCATGGCAACTTATGATTTCCACCTGCCTCTTGTGTTCGGGACACACCTGTTTCTAATCAGGAGACCGTTATTTAAGCCTGTCTTTGCCAGTTAGTCGTCCTGGCGTCATTGCTTGTTTTCATGCGTTACCATAGTTCACGATGCTCGTTTCTTACCACAGTAAGTTTTGTTCTTGCTATGCCATAGTTCATGCTAATTTTTAACGTCTATATTTTCTGCGTTAAGTATTTTGTTCTTTAGCCTCTCGTGCGTACGGCACGCTTTCCTTTTGTTTTTGTCTTTTGTGATGTGTTGGACTTTGAATAATTAAATATGTCCTTACCTTCACGCCTTGTCCGAAATAGTCTGATTGCATCCCGGGAGAACAATCCTCGCAGTAAACTGCAAAAAAACCCTCGTTATGACAGTTATATGTTCCATTGAAAATATCGAACATTACACACGGCGCTCAACAAGCTATCGAAATGTTTTAGTACGACTTTGGTAAGCTATGAAGAAGCACCGCTTGATGGATTGTACTGTGCTTCAACATACGAGTATTATTATGGTGTGTGTATAAGGTAAGACATATTATCTAGCGTTGTGTTTTGCAATATTATACAAAAGCAACTTTTCTTACCTTCTGTTACCTGCTGATCTGTATTAAGGGATCTGCATAAATCCTAAAAAATTGCACAAGTACACCTTTGTAGTCCGACCTCAAAGCTATTTTATTTGGTACATGGTGAAATGATAAGTGTGACCAGTAGATGGCAGTCACACATAAGAGATATATGTAGACTGCAATAGGACTCAAGTAAACAACACCAAAATTGTATATGTTCCATTGAAAATATCGAACATTACACACGGCGCTCAACAAGCTATCAAAATGTTTTGGTACGACTTTGGTAAGCTATGAAGACACACCGCTTGATGGATTGTACTGTGCTTCAACATACGAGTATTATTATGGTGTGTGTATAAGGTAAGACATATTATCAGGCGTTTTGTTTCGCAATATTATGCAAAAGCAACTTTTCTTACCTTCTGGTACCTGCTGATCTGCATTTGGGATCTGCATAAGTCCTGAAAATTAGCGCCCGTCCGCCTTTGTAATCTGTGCCGACCCCGTAGTCGATAAGCTTCTTCTTTTTCTCTATCTTCTTGTTATGGGACATTCATCCTCCGCTGTTGCCATTTCTAATATAAAGTAGTGTAAAGTTCTTACTTATATCTGTCAAGTAAACTCACCATGAAAGCGCTAAAACATACCGGTGTAGTGAGTTTACATTATTTACCCAAGGAACTTTATTTATTTGAGTTCCGGTCGGACGGTATCCTCCTTATAATCCGGTGCGCCCAATGGCCCGGAAAATACGGTAATCTATCGATTAATTGGGTAATATGATAAAACACACTTTGTCGCCTCAATGCAAATTTTAGGGAAAAGAGTTGAAATAAAAGATGTTGCTGCTTTCCATAACATTAAATAATTTTCTAAAAAATGCACATCAATTCTGAAATTGCAAATATAACATGTGTGCATTAATAGGAATTTTAAAAAAATAATGATAATAATATCCACTGTTCGCCGCCACACATATCATGGAACCCACACACCACCGGTGCCAGTTCTATGATTAACTACATTCTTCCATAAAATAGATAAACAGCTCTGGTAAATTTCTATATTATTCAAAATAAATCTTGTTTTGTTTAATAAAATTCTACCAAAACATTTAATAAATAAAGACAACAAAATAAATATCCAACACTTCTTGTTTGTAAAGTAAATCTGAATTTACATTTTTTTAAATGTTGGATTTTTTTTAATCAGTTAAGACTCGTTACAGGTAAGGATCATGATTCATTCGAAAATCGATTTTTTTTTAACACCCCTATTAAACATACATAAATATTGTGGCCATTTTTCACGATTAATTTGCAAGCAAGTAATATACTGTGATTAATCGTGATTAATAAAAATCACATAATTAATCTGGTTTCACTAATCACAGTATAATGCGCGACCAAGTCTTTTGCGATATGCCAAAATGTGCACGGCGACCGGCGAATGTGTTACATGGTCCGAGATCTTTAACACTAAAATGAGGGGATTTATCTATTTATTTCGGTGCCGTATTGATTTTATTTCGACAAAAAAAAACAAAAAAAAACAGTGAAATGAGGCCTTTAAAAAATCAAGTGTTTGTAATAACTGGGGTAGCGTTTAATTATATTGAAATATGTTTAATTTTGCGGGTTTTGAAGGCCATCAGTTGTGAAGTTAATGATGTTTGTTTGATTCCCAGACACTTAAACATCACAAACAAGCACAGATGACCAATAATATCAGACTGCCGATATATGCTTTAAAATGTAATATCGGAAATTATCGGTATCGGTTTCAAAAAGTAACATTTATGACTTTTTAAAACACTGCTGTGTACACGGACGTAGGGAGAAGTACAGAGCGCCAATAAACCTTAAAGGCACTGCCTTTGCGTGCCAGCCCAGTCACATAATATCTACGGCTTTTCACACACACAAGTGAATGCAATGCATACTTGGTCAACAGCCATACAGGTCACACTGAGGGTGACCGTATAAACAACTTTAACACTGTTACAAATATGCGCCACACTGTGAATCCACACCAAACAAGAATGACAAACACATTTCGGGAGAACATCCGCACCGTAACACAACATAAACACAACAGAACAAATACCCAGAACCCCTTGCAGCACTAACTCTTCCGGGAGGCTACAATATACACCCCCGCTACCCACTACCCCCAACCCGCCCACCTCAACCTCCTCATGCTTTCTCAGGGAGAATATGTCCCAAATTCCAAGCTGCTGTTTTGAGGCATGTTAAAAAAAAATAATGCACTTTGTGACTTCAATAATAAATATGGCAGTGCCATGTTGGCATTTTTTTCCATAACTTGAGTTGATTTATTTTGGAAAAACTTGTTACATTGTTTAATGCATCCAGCGGGGCATCACAACAAAATTAGGCATAATAATGTGTTAATTCCACGACTGTATATATCGGTATCAGTAGATATCGGTATCGGTAATTAAGAGTTGGACAATATCGGAATATCGGCAAAAAAGCCATTATCGGACATCTCTACAAACAAGCAAACTAAATCTTCCTTTTGGAAAATAAATTAATATTATAAATACAGAGTATGAAACAAGAAAATTGCAAGACAAAATAAATTCGGCAATGGAAAAAAAAAACACAACAACTGACTTTCATTTCATTTCCTTTTGCTATTATTCTGAATGAATTTGTACTGACCAGCCAGGACAGAGACGCCCTCCATAATTGATGCATTTAGTACAACCTTAAATGTGTTTTGAAGTTTAGAATTCCTCAATGTTTTTCAAATAATTATTCATTTTTCACTGTGCATCAATTTCCATTCATCTGTGATTAATAATCAGATCACACATCAGTTGCCAGAACCCACAGAGACATTTTTTGCGTGTAATAAAACTGTCATGTGCTTGCGTATAAAGACAGATGTTGCCAGTTGTGTGATAACATAATTAAACTGTTCTGAGAGGGATTCCGTGAAATTATTCAAATTGGACGAGTCCTATCGTTTTACCAATAAAGCAGTTCGAGGCAGGATGCAGTGTCATAACACTGATCTTATCCTCTTTCACTGATCTTTCCAATAAGCAGGAGAATATGACCGCGACGCATGGAGTCGCACATCAAGACTGGCGACAAATTCCTGCAGAGCGATCGGGTCTGTGTGGGCAAACGTGAGTCAGATGGTAAGCAGATCGAGCAAGGGTTTACAACTGAGCCATGGAAAGCTCGACGGGATGGCGGTGGCTGAGAAGTGCATCTCCACCGTCTCAAAGCTCCGCGGGGGACCGTTCATGACTTGCATTATGCAAACAGGAAACCTTTGCCCGCTCAGCTCCTTCTGTGATGCGTGTTCTCTCCACACGCGACACTATGGGCATTTCACACGTGCACTTAGAGCAGGAGAAAAGAGAGTAATGCAAATGTTTTGCACAGGTTTGACAGAACACCTGTGACTGTTTTAAGTCCGATTAACAGTAATATTGTGTGACGACCATAAACAATCAGAGCATCCAAACAACCCCTCCACCAAACATTTGGACTTTCCTATTATTATCCTATTCAATTTTATGTACCATATTTGTCGGACTATAAGGCGCACTTAAAATCCTTCCATTGTCTCAAAACTCAACAGTGCACCTTATAACCCAATTCATCTAATGTACGGAATAATTTTGGTTATGCTTACCGACTTCAAAGCTATTTTATTTGGTACATGGTGTAATGATAAGTGTGACCGGTAGATGGCAGTCACACATAAGAGATATGTGTAGACGGCAATATAACGCGAGTAAACAACACCAAAACTTTAAATGTTCCATTGAAAATAAAGAACATTACACAGACCTGCAGCTGCCGGTTATTATAATAGTCGAGTACCGTATTTTTCGGACTATAAGGCGCACTTAAAATCCTTTCATTTTCTCAAAACTCGACAGTGCGCCTTATAACCCAGTGCACCTAATGTACGGAATCATTTTGGTTATGCTTACCGACTTTAAAGCTATTTTATTTGGTACATGGTGTAATGATAAGTGTGACCGGTAGATGGCAGTCACATATAAGAGATACGCGTAGACTGCAATATGACGCCAGTAAACAACACCAAAACTTTAAATGTTCCATTGAAAATAAAGAACATTACACAGACCTGCAGCTGCCGGTTATTATAATAGTCGATTACCGTATTTTTCGGACTATAAGGCGCACTTAAAATCCTTTCATTGTCTCAAAACTCGACAGTGCGCCTTATAACCCGGCGCGCCTAATGTACGGAATAATTTTGGTTATGCTTACCGACTTTAAAGCTATTTTATTTGGTACATGGTTTAATGATAAGTGTGACCGGTAGATGGCAGTCACATATAAGAGATACGCGTAGACTGCAATATGACGCCAGTAAACAACACCAAAACTTTAAATGTTCCATTGAAAATAAAGAACATTACACAGACCTGCAGCTGCCGGTTATTATAATAGTCGATTACCGTATTTTTCGGACTATAAGGCGCACTTAAAATCCTTTCATTGTCTCAAAACTCGACAGTGCGCCTTATAACCCGGTGCGCCTAATGTACGGAATAATTTTGGTTATGCTTACCGACTTTAAAGCTATTTTATTTGGTACATGGTTTAATGATAAGTGTGACCGGTAGATGGCAGTCACATATAAGAGATACGCGTAGACTGCAATATGACGCCAGTAAACAACACCAAAACTTTAAATGTTCCATTGAAAATAAAGAACATTACACAGACCTGCAGCTGCCGGTTATTATAATAGTCGATTACCGTATTTTTCGGACTATAAGGCGCACTTAAAATCCTTTCATTGTCTCAAAACTCGACAGTGCGCCTTATAACCCGGTGCGCCGAATGTACGAAATAATTTTGGACTTCAAAGCTATTTTATTTGGTACATAGTGTAATGATAAGTGTGACCGGTAGATGGCAGTCAAACATAAGAGATACGAGTAGACTGCAATATGACGCCAGTAAACAACACCAAAACTTTAAATGTTCCATTGAAAATAAAGAACATTACACAGACCTGCAGCTGCCGGTTATTATAATAGTCGATTACCGTATTTTTCGGACTATAAGGCGCACTTAAAATCCTTTCATTGTCTCAAAACTCGACAGTGCGCCTTATAACCCGGTGCACCTAATGTACGAAATAATTTTGTACTTCAAAGCTATTTTATTTGGTACATAGTGTAATGATAAGTGTGACCGGTAGATGGCAGTCACACATAAGAGATATGTGTAGACTGCAATATGACACCAGTAAACGACACCAAAACTTTAAATGTTCCATTGAAAATAAAGAACATTACACAGACTTGCAGCTGCCGGTTATTATGATAATCGAGTACCGTATATTTCGGACTATAAGGCGCACTTAAAATCCTTTCATTGTCTCAAAACTCGACAGTGCGCCTTATAACCCGGTGCACCTAATGTACGGAATAATTTTGGACTTCAAAGCTATTTTATTTGGTACATAGTGTAATGATAAGTGTGACCAGTAGATGGCAATCATAGATAAGAGATACGTGTAGACTGCAATATGACGCCAGTAATCGACACCAAAAATTTAAATGTTCCATTGAAAATAACGAACATTACACAGACCTGCAAGTGCCGGTTATTATAATAATCGAGTACCGTATTTTTCGGACTATAAGGCGCACTTGAAATCCTTTCATTTTCTCAAAACTCGACAGTGCGCCTTACAACCCGGTGCGCCTAATGTACAGAATCATTCTGGTTGTGCTTACTGACTCCAAAGCTATTTTATGTGGTACATGGTGTAAGGATAAGTGTGACCGGTACATGGCAGTCACACATAAGAGATACGTGTAGACCGCAATATGACGCCAGTAAACGACACCAAAACTTTAAATGTTCCATTGAAAATAAAAAACATAACACAGACATGCAAGTGCCGGTTATTATAATAATCGAGTACCGTATATTTCGGACTATAAGGCGCACTTAAAATCCTTTCATTGTCTCAAAACTCGACAGTGCGCCTTATAAACAAGTGCACCTAATGTACGGAATAATTTTGGACTTCAAAGCTATTTAATGTGGTACATGGTGTAAGGTTATGTGTGACCGGTAGATGGCAGTCACACATAAGAGATACGTGTAGACTGCAATATGACGCCAGTAAACAACACCAATACTTTAAATGTTCCATTGAAAATAAAGAACATTACACAGACCTGCAGCTGACGGTTATTATAATAGTCGAGTACCGTATTTTTCGGACTATAAGGAGCACTTAAAATAATTTAATTGTCTCAAAACTCAACAGTGCGCCTTACAACCCAATTCATCTAATGTACGGAATAATTTTGGTTATGCCTAAATCTGTCAAAATGTTTTAGTACGACTTGACTCTGATCACTAAGCTTTAGAACTTCGTTGTAAAAATCTATCTGTCCTTGACAGACGCGGAAACACTCTGTGGAAACGCTCCCCACCCACACTGCTTGGTGCCTCGTCTGAGCTGCTGTGACTTAGATTACCATAGTAACTAATTAGATTACCATAGTAACTAGAATATCATGCAAAAGAGCAGATTCCAACCATTGAAATACTTTGTATAGTTCAAGACTTACGGTCATTTGAAAACATCACTGCACATCTTAATGGCAGCTACAGTTTCCATCTTAAAGATCTAAAAAAATATATTTGGGAATGTCCGGCGGGCCAGATTGAAAAGCTTAACGGGCCTTAATTTGCCCAGGTCTGGTTTAAAGCCTAGGGAAAAAGTAGCGGTTTATAGTCCGGTCATAGACAGAATTGAATGTATAAATGGAAAAATGAAGTATAATAGAAATGCATTATGGACCAGTGTCTCTACCGCATGTCCTTCAACCTAGTGAGTAGTTATATACTATTATTCTACTATTGGCAGCTGCAAACACAAATAATCTGAGATGAGGTTGTTGCATGAGCAAAGTTGTTTTGTACAATTGTTTAGCCAATCTTCACTTCCTCATAGGGTCTAGTTAAACCACAGCTTCTGCAAAACAAACAGATTTGGTGGGGGAGTGAATCTTGTGGAAGTATGTTTAAAACAAAGTTCAACTTTACTTACAACTATTCCTTTGAGAGATATTATCTTCACCCTTTGATTCTTATCAAGCTGTATTTCAATCAATAAGACAGACACTTGAGTTTAGCTTATGGTCCACTTCCCCCGCCATAGTGACGAGCCGACAAGATGAATTCCCTTGTCAAAATCAAGATGATCAAACAGATTACAGTTTTTCTTCCCCCGTCTTTATTAATGAGGACTGTCTTTCATTGTTATATTGCCTAATAAGAATAAATGGTATGCCAATGCCAGGCTTGTTGCGCCTACTACACCAGTAAATGGGGCTTTAAGACATTTGGACTCAAGTCTAAGAGACTTGAACCAGATAGAAGATTACTGACTAAAGCAGGGATAGTTAAATTGATATTTTTGGGGGCCACATTTCCCCGAAAGCTAAACCAGCGTCCTCTATGGTAGACAATAGATTTTTGGTCGTTTTATTTTGACGGGCTCAGGATTTTGTTGGAAAAAAATAACCTTGTCTACAGTGTTTAAATTCTATAGATTTAACGAGGAAACTCTGGCAGCTCAGTTACCAGAATTTTACCGTTAAAAAAGGATGTTTTTTTACAGGGCAGTAAAACGGCTGATCAAACAAAACAGAAGTCATCGTCATGGAGCCACTAGTTGCGGAAGCTAGCTCTCCAATCAGCTAAACAGACTCAATAACTCCACGGTGAATTTACAAAAACTGA
The DNA here is from genome assembly GCF_033978785.1 of Entelurus aequoreus. NCBI lineage: Eukaryota > Metazoa > Chordata > Actinopteri > Syngnathiformes > Syngnathidae > Entelurus > Entelurus aequoreus. The sequence goes on along the minus strand of NC_084731.1, from coordinate 23,089,630 downwards.
CATAATATAAAAAGAGTGCCATTGTAATTTAAAAATACTAACACAGAAAAACGTGTTAACAAGTTTGCTAATGCTAACGACGCTAGCTCGATTACAATACGATCGCACGTACAAATATGCATTAAAACACTCCTACAGACATCACACATGGGACGGTTTAGTAAGTATGAATTGTTTTAGTTATATTGTAAAACTTAAAAATGTCAGATGACGGCGATTACCGGCGTGTTCCCAAGACGCAGAAGACCGAGGAGGCAACGTGCAGGTAAAGGTATTTAATGGAGCTCAAACAAAAAAGGATGAGTGCCGCTAGGAAGGCACCGAAGCATAGGGAAGGCGATGCAAAAACGAAACTAAAACGGACAGGTTGCAAAACAACAAAAACGGAATGCTGGAACACAGCAAAAACCACGGTAGAAGGAAATAGCGTCCACATGAATGACTATCCATTCCAAACAAAGTCCCGACAAAGAAGGGTAGCTCACACTCAACTTAAATTACTTAATAAACGCATTGGTTTTCTATTCACTTATTCTTTGTTTTTATTCAGTCATTGGTGTAGCATAATATTGTTTTTAATATTGTTTTTAATAATGTTTTTAATATTGTTTTTAACATGGCTGTGCAGCACTTTGGAAACATTCTTGTTGTGTAAATGTGCTATATAAATAAAGTGGATTGGATTGATTGGATTAAATAGAACTGATTGCTAACAGAAAGCAGGTGTGTGGATCAGTACTCAGAGAAAGATGTGTCAGAAGAGTGCAGGACAGGAACCAATACCAAAACACAGGAGAACACTAACAAAAAGGCGCAGCCTGGTGTAACCAGCCCTTACAAAAACATTGCTTAGAGTGATGAATTATGAATCCCTTCCAGCAGAATTGCTATGGACGAATAGTAGAAAAAAACGTGATATTCAACGCATAAAACCCATTTCCAACCCGCAGAACCTGCATTAGGAGAACTCAAAGATGGCGCCGTAGCACAAACATAGACACATCTTTTCAATGTCTCTGTCAATGTTTTATGAAAATGATTTGTTAAATACAAAACATTATGGCTGTTAGCGAAGAAAAATCCATACGTTAGCCGCACCGTTTTATAAGCCACAGGGTTCAAAGCGTAGGGAAAAAAATATCTGCTTATAGTCTGGAAAGTACGGTGCACGGAAAACAGAATTTGTATTTTTTATTTTTTCAATGTTATAAGACATTAACAACAGTCGTAAGTCAGTACCTGACTTCATGATCTGTTGTTATATGAGGTTTAAAAAATGAGATAAGGTTGCAGATTTCTCATAACACAAACTAAAAGCTCAGTTATACCTATCCACACACAAACACTGACTTTTGCATCGCCGCCATTTATGGCAATTAGACTACTAAATGTGGTGGCGCCACCCCCCTGCAGGCCGAGGCCACTGATACATTCCTATCCTGCGGGAAACAACTTTGGTAAATTACCGAATTGATTGAAAAAGACCAAATATTACCAAGGACTGACGTTAAAAACCAACTCGTCAATGTTGCAACCCTCCCGTATTTGCACAGTGAATCAGAATTTCCTCTGGTGTAGCATGAAGAGGGGAAAAAAAAGAAAAAAAAAGTCAACAGGAATTAGGTTTCAGCACAACTGTTTACTCAACTGTGGCCTGAAGTTATTGAAATTGTATCCATGGTTTTCTGTGACTACCGCAGTAATAAATTCAGGATGGCTACGCATTTCTCTTGGAGATGGAAAAAAGACGGGCGGAAGGTGGAGACTGGGTGGAGATGTACTGTAGGGAGGCGGGACAGTTCTCATGTTGCTGAAAGACACAACACTCGGCCAGAGGAGCACACTTTTTTTTTTTTAAGACCTGACAATATTTTTCCAACTTACGTACACAGGTTAAAATGCATATCAAATAATTAAACCCTCAAGAAAGTATACCGTATTTTTCCGACCATAGGGCGCACCTCCATGCGGCCCCCGAGCTAAAATGTGGTTGACCCACCTGATCTAGGCCCATGCGTACTCAAGAGTGTTGACACACTGCACACAACAAGCCATCTTAGCTTGGTTGACCACCGCTTTGGAAGAAGTCACGTGACGGAATACAAGCAATAGATGTCTCTTGAACTGGTGCATCACTGAGAACCATAGGCGCCGAAGCACCCACGGACCATGCCGAGCTCCCGCGTGGTATTGATGGCAACTTTCAATCTTAAAAAAACAAAAAATAAAATCTATCTTGTTGTTGTCAATTTTGTGGCGGGTTTGTTGGTTTTACATAATAATAAAGCCACAAATCATATAGTCTAAAATTAACAAAGCCTAACCAAGATTTCATTGTGCCCGATAATGAACTAATGACACAATCATCTTGACTTTGAACACACTGCACACGAGTGAATGAAGCGCATACTCAGTCAACAGCCGGGGCGGTAGTATGAACAATGCCAACACTGCCATAAACATGCGCCATATAGTGAAACCACACTAAACAACAACGACAAACACATTTTGGAGGAATATTTGCACCGCAACACAACATAAACACTACAGAACAAATTCCCACAATTCCTTGCAGCACCAACTCTTCTGGGACGCTACAATGTAAACAAACGCCATTGGTGGATGTATACCTCACATCCACTGTAATGATAGCACGCACAATAAAGTACCAATGATAGTCACACACACACTAGATGTGGCGAAATCATTCTCTGCATTTGGCCCAACACCCTCGATCACCCCCTGGGAGGTGAGGGGAGCAGTGAGCAGCAGCGGTGGCAGCGCCCGGGAATTATTTTTGGTGATTTAACCCCCAATTCCAACCCTTGATGCTGAGTGCCAAGCAGGGAGGTAATGGGTCCCATTTTTAAAGTCCTTGGTATGACTCGGCCGGGGTTTGAACTCAATCTACCGATCTCAGGATGGACACTCTCACCCAGTGGTTCTTAACCTGGGTTCGATCGAACCCTAGGGGTTCGGTGAGTCGGCCTCAGGGGTTCGTTGGAGCCTTCGCCGCGGAGGTCAAGACACACCCGGCTCATCTTGTAAATAAAAACTTCTCCCTATCGGCGTACTATGGATACCCCCAAACAATGTTCCCTCTAATTTTCCATCTGATTTGCAGGTGTGTAATTTGTTGTGAGTTCATGCACTGTGTTGGTGTTGTTCTTTGAACGGTTCATTTTGTGCACCAGTAAAAAAAAACATATAACTTTGTCTTGAATTAAAAAAAAAAAACGTTACATTTTTCACTAAAGAAGGGTTCGGTGAATGCACATATGAAACTGGTGGGGTTCGGTACCTCAAACAAGGTTAAGAACCACTTCTAACCACTAGGCCACTGAGTAGGTTAATAAAGTATATTGTCGATACTACCATGATTACATCGATATTTTTTAGCATCACAAAATCTTTTTTCCTTTTTAAAATTCCTACTATGTTTATAAACCCAGGAAATACGTCCCTGTACACATGAGGACTTTGAATATGACCAATGTATGATCCTGTAACTACTTGGTATCGGATCGATACCCAAATTTGTGGTATCATCCAAAACTAATGTAAAGCATCCAAACAACAGAAGAATAAGTGATTATTACGTTTTAACGGAAGTGTAGATAGAACATTGTGGAGGGAGGTGCATGTAGGAGCAAAAGTCACCGCCGCTGTCCAGGGTGCTGAGGACGAGCACCATCGGGCAGGGGCGGGGCATGTGCTGACGGCAAGACACAGCTGGCAGGTGATTAGATTTCAACAGTAAGCGGCCGGGAGCAGGAGGAGAGAGAGGATACGGACGTGACTGAAAAGTCACGTTCTGAGAGAGAAAACGTTGGATAAAAACATATGATAATTAAAACTCTGTTAAAATCTGCACGCTTGGATCCTGTGAAGTGTCTGTCAGTGGAGCGACTTCCACAAACATGTTAAAAGAGAAAGTAAGCAGATATTAACGGTAAATGAACAAGTAGATTAATAATTCATTTTCTACCACTTGTCCTTATTAAATTTGATAAAATAATATAATGATACTGCATATTAGGGCTGCGAATTTTTTGCGTGTCCCACGATTCGATTCAATATCGATTCTTGGGGTCACGATTCGATTATAAAATCGATTTTTTTCTATTCAACGCGATTCTCGATTCAAAAACGATATTTTTCCGATTCAAAACAATTCTCTATTCATTCAATAAATAGGATTTCAGCAGGATCTACCCCAGTCTGCTGACATGCAAGCAGAGTAGTAGATTTTTTGTAAAAAAACATTTTATAATTGTAAAGGACAATGTTTTATCAACTGATTGCAATAATGTTAAATTTGTTTCAACTATTAAATGAACCAAAAATATGACTTATTTTATCTTTGTGAAAATATTGGACACAGTGTGTTGTCAAGCTTATGAGATGCGCTGCAAGTGTAAGCCACTGTGACACTATTGTTATTTTTATATTATTATTATTTTATTTTTTTATAAATGTCTAATGATAATGTGAATGAGGGATTTTTAATCAATGCTATGTTAAAATTGTTACTAATATTGATACTGTTGTTGATAATATTCATTTTTGTTTCACTACTTTTGGTTTGTTCTGTGTCGTGTTTGTGTCTCCTCTCAATTGCTCTGTTTATTGCAGTTCTGAGTGTTGCTGGGTCGGGTTTGGTTTTGGAATTGGATTGCATTGTTATGTCATTGCTGTGTATTGTTTTGTTGGATTGATTAATTTAAAAAAATAAAATAAAATTAAAATAAAAAATTTAAAATTGTAATTGTATTTTTTTTTTTTTAATAAATTGTTTTTAAATGAGAATCGATTCTGAATCGCACAACGTGAGAATCGCGATTCGAATTCGAATCGATTTTTTCCCACAGCCCTAGTCAGCAGACTAATTAGGAGTCTTTGTTTGTTTACTTACTACTAAAAGACAAGTTGTCTTGTATGTTCACTATTTTATTCAAGGACTAAATTGCAATAATAAACATATGTTTAATGTACCGTAAGATTTTGTTGTTACAGTAAAGCCAATAATGACATTTTTTGTGGTTAGAAAAGTACCGAAATACTTTTGGTACCGGTACCAAAATATTGGTATCGGGACAACACTAGTACACACACCCAATGGCAGAAATGTAGATCGGCGCCTATGCCGAGAACCTCCAGTGAAACACGGAAGAGGAAGTGAAACCCACTTTCACTTTGCCCGCTGAAAGCTTAGTGAACAACAACACTGATGGTCGCTTTGGTTTCTCATCCGCAGTCGTGTCGTTGCGCAAAAAGCCGTCCCGACGTGCCGTGACGACAGAGCCTGTGCATCATCACCAAACAGCTCCTGACAACAGCCCTAGTTGCCCTGTCGGCAAAACCCGAGATAGCAGAAGACACACACTGATCTTTTCAATGTTGTTCCCTTAAACACGCTGTCGCATGCCACACATAACACTGACACCAACAGAAAGAGCCTGTCCCCGCCGCCTCTAAACTGAGACGCCGCGGAAACGCATCGGGCTTGGGCGACAAGCACGCTGATGTGCGACCCGACGCCTCATTGGCTAACACGTCCGAGCGTGGCATTTCCCTCCCCCCAGTCTGAGGTTTGTTTATCGTGCCATCCCACGGAGTGTCGTTTTTTTCCCCCCCTCAAATTGTCAACAAATATCCCGCGGCACCTACACACTTAAAAATATGCCGGAACATCACTATGAATATTTCAATGGAATTCTGCAGTAAACACATCTGGCAACAAAACACAATCACATAGAGAGAGCACTTCCCCATATTCAAATATTCAAAAAAAAAAAAGTGCCTCAATATACATAAATAATAACACTAATGTGTTTATATACCGGATGTACTTTGAAGAGGGATGAAATATTAATTGGCACTTTAAGAGGGGCCCGCTGATGACGTGCCTTAATAAAGTGAAGACACACTGCAAAAACTGAAATCTAACTAAGATTAAATATCTCAAATAAGGGTGATATTTGCTTATTTTCTGTCTGATAAGATAATTCTTCTCACTAAGCAGATTTTATGTTAGAGTGTTTTACTTGTTTTAAGTGTTTTGGTCCTAAATGATCTCAGTAAGATATTACAGCTTGTAGCTGAGATTTTAAGACCTATATTGAGTAAGGATGATGTTTGATAAGAAATTATCGAGTTCGAGCCTATTTTTGAATCCTCTTATTGAACCGATTCCTTATCGATTCTCTTATCGAATCCAGATAGGTTGTTGTATATGGAAAAAAACCACAATATTTGGTTTAACAAAAGCTCACTTTTATTTGATAAGAAAAAAATAAAATAAAATAAATAAATAAATATTGACTGTTACCCCCCTAAAATAATAAAATAAATAAATATTGACTGTTGTTACCCAAAGTTTATTAAGTGGGATTTTTCAGAAAAACAAATATATACAGTAACACAAAAACAACCTGTCTCTGTGATCACTATAGGTGTATAAATAATAATATAGTGTTAAATAAAATCAGTCCCTTGGGCACAAAACTGAAAATAATACAGCTCTCCAAAAAGTGCACTTCTGCTGCTATTGGAACATACTAACTACACACACAGGCAGGCAGCTAACAAACAATCCAAGACGTCTAATAAAGTTCCAAAGCAGATTAATCCATTTAGGCTCTTTATTGTTGTTTTTAACTATAGTGGTCTCGATAACGGGTACCGGTTGTCAAAAAGGGATTCGAGTCCGAGGACTCGGTTCTTTTCTTATCGAACAACCGGGAAAACCGGTTTCGAGCATCATCCCTAATATTGAGTAAAACATGTTTGAAACTAGAATATCAACTGTTGCAAAGCTGTGTCATCTACACTCACAAGTATAAAACTACTTTTTTAAAGTAATAATTTCTTATTTCAAGCATGTAAAAAAAATCATGACTTTGACACAATTGTGTCTCATATTAAAACAGATGACAGCCAAATGGACTTTGCTGTTTTATTTTCAATGAAACAATAGAAAATACGCAGTCATATAGTAGTACAGTTGTTATTAGTGAGAATATACTTATTTTAAGGTATTTTTGGGTTCATTGAGGTTAGCTAATTTGACTTGTTTTGGAAAGTCTTGACAAGCCAAATTGTCTTGTTCTATTGGCAGATAATTTTGCTTAGTTCAAATAAAATACCCCAAATTTTTGTATTTTTTTTTCTTGTTTTTGAACACTGACTTTTTGCAGTGCAGGTGTGAAAAAGGGGGGGGGGGAGGGGTGTGCTCTACCTGGTGCTGCTGGAGACGGGCGAGATCGGCGGCGGTCACCTCCGCTGACGGCGTGGCGCTCTTGCAGCGTCCCTCCCCGGAACTGTCCTCCGCCCTCGCTCCTCCATTTTGATGAAGTGGTCCATTGCTTGTTGTCTCGGCCCCAGAGTCTTGCATCATGACTTAAAAACTTGCGGGGAAAAAACCAGGGACAGGGAGGGCGAGAAGGAGAGGGAGAAAGAGAGAGAGAGAGAGAGAGAGAGAGAGAGAGAGAGACGAGGTCAAACAGCTGTTAAAACACAGCAATCAGGTTGTGTTACAAGTCCAGGACAAAATATAAACATCTGTCATATCCTTTTTCCTCGCAATTGCACTTTTAATACACGTCTCCTTGTTGGTCTTTGCACTGCCTTCCCTTGTTTTTTGTTTGTTCTTCTCGTATGAGAATACGGAGTCAAAACCAGCTTTTGTTTGAATTCTCCATTATGAAATATAAATACGGGTGCTGTGGTGTGTCTAGCGTATATCTGCGAGGAACCCGACCTGAGTCGAGTTGATGCTGAGGGCCCGGGAAAACACCGGCCCGAGAAAACAAAACACTTGATTTGGGATGGGATGTGTTTACTCGCACGGGTCCCAGAAGAAGTGCCTTTTAATGGGGGAACGGGGCGACAATGTGCGGCCTGCTGAAAGAGCGCCACGTGTAACACCCTATGCAAGTGAGAATGAAGATACGGCGTTCCCTTGCCACTTCCACGGTCTTAGAGATGTCAGATAATGGCTTTTTTGCCGATATCCGATATTGTCCAACTCTTAATTACCGATTCCGATATCAACCGATACCGATACATACAGTCGTGGAATTAACACATTATTATGCCTAATTTTGTTGTGATGCCCCGCTGGATGCATTAAACAATGTAACAAGGTTTTCCAAAATAAATCAACTCAAGTTATGGAAAAAAAATGCCAACATGGCACTGCCATATTTATTATTGAAGTCACAAAGTGCGTTATTTTTTTTAACATGCCTCAAAACAGCAGATTGGAATTTGGGACATACTCTCCCTGAGGGTGTCTATTGTAGCGTCCCGGAAGGGTTAGTGCTGCAAGGGGTTCTGGGTATTTGTTCTGTTGTGTTTATGTCATACTTGCCAACCCTCCCGATTTTTCCGGGAGACTCCCGAATTTCAGTGCCCCTCCCGAAAATCTACCGGGGCAACCATTCTCCCGAATTTCTCCTGATTTTCACCCGGACAACAATATTGAGGCGTGCCGTGATGGTACTGCCTTTAGCATCCTCTACAACCTGTCACTTACGTGTGTCTTTGACAGACACACGTAAGTGACTGCAAGGCATACTTGGTCAACAGCCATACAGGTCACACTGAGGGTTGACGTATAAACAACTTTAACACTGTTACAAATATGCGCCACACTGTGAACCCACACCAAACAAGAATGGCAAACACATTTCGGAAGAACATCCGCACCGTAACACAACATAAACACAACAGAACAAATACCCAGAATCCCTTGCAGCCATAACTCTTACAGGACGCTACAATATACACCCCCGCTACCAACAAGCCCCACCCCCCAACACCCCCCCGCCCCCCACACACACACACACACACACACCAACCCACCCCCCCCCCCATCGCCCGTATTCGGAGGTCTCAAGGTTGGCAAGTATGGTTTATGTTGTGTTACGGTGCGGATGTTCTCCCGAAATGTGTTTGTCATTCTTGTTTGGTGTGGGTTCACAGTGTGGCGCATATTTGTAACAGTGTTAAAGTTGTTTATACGGCACCCTTAGTGTGACCTGTATGGCTGTTGACCAAGTATGCAAAGCATTCACTTGTGTGTGTGAAAAGCCGTAGATATTATGTGACTGGGCCGGCACGCAACGGCAGTGCCTTTAAGGTTTATTGGCGCTCTGTACTTCTCCCTACGTCCGTGTACCACTCGTACCACTCGCGGCGTTTTAAAAAGTCATACATTTTACTTTTTGAAACAGATACCGATAATTTCCGATATTACATCTTAAAGCATTTATCGGCCGATAATATCGGCAGTCCGGTATTATCGGACATCTTTAATTGTGGGTATTTCTTTAAACACGTTTTATAACTAGGGTTATCAAACAATTAAAATATATAATCACATTGTTCATAGTTGACTTAAAATAACCATATTTTCCGGACTATAAGGCGCACTTAAAATCATATTTTTTTAATCAAAACTCGCCTTATAACTCGGTGCGCCTAATGTACGGAATAATTGTGGTTGTGCTTACCGACCTCGAAGCGATTTTATTTGGTACATGGTGAAATGATAAGTGTGACCAGTAGATGGCAGTCACACATGAGAGATACGTGTAGACTGCAATATGACTCAAGTAAACAACACCAACATTGTATATGTTCCATTAAAAATATAGAACATTACACACGGCGCTCAAAAATCTATAAAAAAAATGTTTTAGTACGACTTTGGTAAGCTATGAAGCCGCACCGCTTGATGGATTGTACTGTGCTTCAACTTACGAGTATTATTATGGTGTGTGTATAAGGTAAGACATATTATCTGGCGTTTTGTTTCGCAATATTATGTAAAAGTAACTATTCTTACCTTCCGGTACCTACTGATCTGTATTTAAGATCTGCATAAGTCCAGAAAAAAAATGCATGACATTGCAGGTTTTTCGAGCAAAAGAGCATGTTCGGCAGCGCACAATCACGGAGTACTTACAAGCAGACACAGTGTGTAGACAGAAAAGGGAGAACGGACGCATTTTGGCTTAAAAACTAACGATAAAGGTGAAGTTATAACACCGAAACGCCCTCAGGAAGAGGTGCTTTAAGACATGGCTAGCGAGCTAGCTAGCGGCTAAGACCACCCGCAGTCTGCAGTGTTTAAGCTACTTCTAAATAACTAGTCCTTGTCTCCATGGCGACAAATAATGCAAGTTTCTTTCAAGTATCATCCCTGCAGGACGAGGAATAGCTAAACATGTTTCACTACACACCGTAGAAGGATACAATAGCTACATGCCATGGGTGGATCTACACCTAACATCCACTGTAATTATACCAAGTACAGGAGTGTATCGAGTCGATACTACTATGATTACATCGATATTTTTTATCTTCACAAAATATGTTTTCTTTTTTTATATTATGTTTATAAACTCAGTAAATATGTCCCTGAACACATGAGGACTTTGGATATGACCAATGTATGATCCTGTAACTACTTGGTATCAGGTCGATACCCAAATTTGTGGTATCATCCAAAACTAATGTAAAGTATCCAAACAACAGAAGAATAAGTGATTCTTACATTTTCACAGAAGTGTAGATAGAACATGTATAAACAGAAAGTAAGCAGATATTAACAGTAAATGAACAAGTACATTGATAATACATTTTTACAGCTTGTCCCTCATAATGTTGACAAAATAATAGAATGATAAATGACACAATATGTTACTGCATATGTCAGCACCTAAATAAGGAGCCTTTGTTTGTTTACTTACTAATGAAAAAAAGTGGTCTTTTATGTTCACTATTTTATTTAAGGACAAACTTGCAATAAGTGTGAAGTGAGAATTATATTTGTATAGCGCTTTTCTCTAGTGACTCAAAGCGCTTTTACATAGTGAAACACAATATCTAAGTTACATTTTTAAACCAGTGTGGGTGGCACTGGGAGCAGGTGGGTAAAGTGTCTTGCCCAAGGACACAATGGCAGTGACTAGGATGGCGGAAGCGGGGATCAAACCTGGAACCCTCAAGTTGCTGGCACGGCCACTCAACTAACCGACCAATACCGCCCCACAAGAATAAGAAACATATGTTTAATGTACCCTAAGATTTGTTGTTAAAATAAAGCCAATAATGCCATTTTTTGTGGTCCCCTTTATTTAGAAAAGTATCGAAAAGCATCAAAATACATTTTGGTACCGGTAACATAATATTGCATCGGGACAACCCTAGAATAAACTATTCAATAGATTACTCGATAACTAAAATAATTGATGGATGCTGCTCTATACTTTACCAGGCAAAAACTACAGTTATGAATATAAATAAATGGGATGTTTGAAAACAATCTTGTCTTTCATCATTTAAATTAACTGAATAAAATATGTATGCATTTTTTTTGTATAATGCATGCCTTCTGCTTTCAATAAATAGAAAACAAAGCATCAAGTCACAATTATTTGCTAACATTTTATGTCTACTGTTCTGTCAAGAATTGACGACTCGGTCGGTCCCTCTGTTCTTCCAATCAGTCGGATGATTTACAGCGTTGGTCGCACTGGTGCAACTGACACATCCTCCCAATTTAGGGTTAATGAAGCTGACCAAGTCGGGCAGAAGCAAATTAACTTGCCCGGTTAATTATTTATATGAAGCAGAATTAATGCCTTCAAAACACTCATCATGAAGTCAAAGGGAGAACGGAACTAAATACAGATCCACGGGGTTGCATTGAAGGCGTGTAAATGGGAGGGCTCGGACAGAGCGTCTCTAGAGCCTCAGTCTAAACAAGATGCAGACATGTCTCGACACCAGTGGGACACCCACTCAAACTGACAGATGGGAAATTGAGGTTGATAACTTGTCAGGGAGAATATTTGGAAAATGATAGGTGGGAAAATAATCTCGACATCGCATTATTAAAAAAAATAAACAGCACTATTTTTTAGGTCATGGTATTGGCAAGCGTCTCAGGTCGGTATCTCGGATACTGAACAAATTAAAAAGACGGTTTCATAAAATATACCTGATTTATGTTATGTATACATACTAACATCAACCAGTCTGTCTGGCAAGAACCCAAGCCAGGAGAGTCATGTGACATAGTGGCCTGTTTTCTAGGCTGGGACTAAAACAGACCCCTACCTCTTAGTCTCTCTAAACAGATGTTGACCCAGCTAGCCCCCTCCAGTCTGACACTCCCTTCATAATGTGATTTTCTAAACAAGGCCTGAGTAAAACGACTCCAACAACAAGTCCATCTGTAGGCTAACAAATACTAGTTCTCTCCCTCGGACACCAAATAGACAATAGGCATGTAAAACAAAATGCAACATATGAGATATGTGTTGACTACCGTATTTTCCAGAATATACAGAACACTGGTATATAAGCCACACCTACTAAATTTTAGGGAAAACTTTTTTTTTTCATATATTACCAAGATCAGGTTCAAACACTGATGACATCTATTAAACAAGACAAGAAGCAAAGAATTACCGTATGTTTCGGAGTATAAATCGCTCCGGAGCATAAGTCGCACCGGCCGAAAATGCATAATAAAGAAGGAAAAAAACATATATAAGTCGCACTGGAGTATAAGTCGCTTTTTTAGGGGAAATGTATTCGATAAAACCCAACACCAAGAATAGACATTTGAAAGGCAATTTAAAATAAATAAAGAATAGTGAACAACAAGCTGAATAAGTGTACGTTATATGAGGCATAAATAACCAACGAAGAACGTGCCTGGTATGTTAACGTAACATATTATGGTAAGAGTCATTCAAATAACTATAACATATAGAACATGCTATACGTTTACCAAACAATCTGTCACTCCTAATCGCTAAATCCCATGAAATCTTATACGTCTAGTCTCTTACGTGAATGAGCTAAATAATATTATTTGATATTTTACGGTAATGTGTTAATAATTTCACACATAAGTCACTCCTGAGTATAAGTCGCACCCCCGGCCAAACTATGAAAAAAACTGTGATTTATAGTCCGAAAAATACGGTAAACAGAGACAAAATTCAATTTGGCTCAATTTGAGGAGAGTCGCCTAGACACTGTACCCTTGAACAGTGTCTCAGCACGCTCTGGCGAAAGATTGTACGCCTCCTCCTTTATTTGGACTTTCCCTGACCACATGGCAACAGCTGCTTCCAAAGGGATGTGGGTTGTAAACAGCGTTGCCTTTGGTTACAGAACAGTTCAAAAGAAAAGGTCGTAAACACTTCACAGAAAAGGTCGTAAAACAGTTCAAAGAAAGGTTCGTAAAAGACGTCAAAAAAGCGGTGTCTGGAACTTGGGCATATCCTGCCTTCTCTCCGCTTTGTAGTCCTTGGGTTAAAACAATATATTTCTGTTGATTACAATACATGAAAGAAAACAGAACACCTTCATGTTGCTTCCCCCCATTACACAGTGGAGTTTTACAAGCCTTCTTCTTGGTAGGTTCAAAGACAGCTTTTGGTCTTCTCGCTGGGAACTCATTTCAACACAAAGTTTTTATGATAACTTAGATAAAATTATTCTAACAACCGGACTATAAGCCGCGGATATACATTGCAAAATGAGTTACTATATTTTTCGGACTATAAGTCGCAGTTTTTTTCATAGTTTGGCCGGGGGGTTCGACTTATACTCAGGAGCGACTTATTTGTGAAATTATTAACACATTACCGTAAAATGTCAAATAATATTATTTAGCTCATTCACGTAAGAGACTAGACGTATAAGATTTCTTCGGATTTAGCGATCAGGAGTGACAGATTGTTTGGTAAACGTATAGCATGTTCTATATGTTATAGTTATTTAAATGACTCTTACCATAATATGTTACGTTGACATACCAGGCACGTTCTCAGTTGGTTATTTATGCCTCATATAACGTACACTTATTCAGCCTGTTGTTCACTATTCTTTATTTATTTTAAATTGCCTTTCAAATGTCTATTCTTGGTGTTGGGTTCTATCAAATACATTTCCCCAAAAAATGCGACATATATATGTTTGTTTCCTTCTTTATTATGCATTTTCGGCCGGTGCGACTTATACTCCGGAGCGACATATACTCCCAAAAATACGGTATTTACACAGACAAATTGTATCAATGTTTATTTACAAACGGTGCCTGTAACAGGGCAGTAAAACGGCTGATCAAACAAAACTGAAGTCATCGTCATGAACCTTACGCTAGCTCTCCAATCAGTTAAACAGACTCAATAAGTCCCCAGTGACGTTTTTGGTGAATTTACTGAGGGATTTGTGAAACTGAAACAACACAAAAAGAAAGCCATTGTAAGTCGACAATGCTAACACAAACGCTTGTAAACACGTTAGCATAACAGCTAATGCTAACGACACTAGCTTCATTACATCCTGATAGCACATACAAATATGCATGAAAACACTTCTACAGACATCACACATGGGACGGTTTAGTAAGTATGAATGAATGAATTAAGAATCCATGCAAGTAAAAACGCTATGGATGGCTAGAAGACTGAACTGGCACTCTACTTCCGGTTGAAAGCACTAAATGGAAGGACACTGCAGCACTTGTCCAAAAGATGGTGTCATAGCATAAACTTAGTGTATTTGCTTGTTTTATTTATTTTTTGCTATTTTTATCATGGCCGTCAGCAAAGAAAAATACACTAATTAGCCTCACGGTCTTGTAAGCCAAAGGGTTCAAATAAAGGAAAAATAATAAGCAACTAATAGTCTGGAATTTTCGGTAATAATATAGACTTTAGATTGTTTTCATTATATACATACAGAAACAAGTTGAGGCGCTCCCCCAAAAGCTTTGTGAAAATAGGTCATTTCATAGCTAAAAACAACAGAAATGGGTACGTTTCCAAATACATATCATCTAACACAGTAACCAAGGGAACAAGTCATGGGGTATTTTTAATGTATTTTTTTAAAACACTTCATAAAAAAATAATAAAGGTTATGGAAGAATTATAGTTGTTGGATTAACCTATTTTCCTTAAAATACACATTGTTGTTTTATCCGATTACTTCATTAATAGAAGAAACTAGGGTTGTACGGTATACCGGTACTAGTATAGTACCGCAATACTAATGAATCATATTCTGTACTATACCGCCTCTGAAAAGTACCGCTTATCCCCCCATGGGTGGATCTACACCTAACATCCACTGTAATGATACCAAGTACAGGAGTGTATCTAGTCGATACTACTATGATTACATCGATATTTTTTATCCTCACAAAATCTTTTTTCATTTTTTATATTATGTTTATAAACTCAGTCAATATGTACCTGGACACATGAGGACTTAAAGGCCTACTGAAACCCACTACTACCGACCACGCAGTCTGATAGTTTATATATCAATGATGAAATCTTAACATTGCAACACATGCCAATATGGCCGGGTTAAGTTATAAAGTGACATTTAAAATTTCCCGGGAAATATCCGTCTGAAACGTCGTGGTATGATGACGTATGCGCGTGACGTAGTCAGTTAAACAGAAGTTATGGTACCCCGTAGAATCCTATACAAAAAGCTCTGTTTTCATTTCATAATTCCACAGTATTCTGGACATCTTTTGCAATTTGTTTAATGAACAATCAAGGCTGCAAAGAAGAAAGTTCTAGGTGGGATCGGTGCATTAGCAGCGGACTACAGCAACACAACCAGGAGGACTTTGTTGGAGAGCAGACGCGCTAGCTGGCGACCTCACCTTGACTTCCTACGTCTCCGGGCCGCCAAACGCATCGGGTGAAGTCCTTCGTGCTTCCGTCAATTGCTGGAACGCAGGTGAGCACGGGTGTTGATGAGCAGATGAAGGCTGGCTGGCGTAGGTGGAGAGCTAATGTTTTTAGCATAGCTCCGTGAGGTCCGGTTGCTAAGTAGGCTTCCATGGCGTCGTTAGCACAGCATTGTTAACCTTCGCCAGGCTGGAAAGCATTAACCGTGTAGTTACATGTCCACGGTTTAATAGTATTGTTGATTTTCTATCTATCCTTCCAGTCAGGGTTTTTTTTTTGTTTGTTTCTATATGCATTTAAAGCACGATGCTATCACGTTAGCTCGTAGCTAAAGCGTTTCGCCGATGTATTGTCGTGGAGATAAAAGGCACTGAATGTCCATTTCGCATTCTCGACTCTCATTTTCAAGAGGATATAGTATCCGAGGTGGTTTAAAATACAAATCCGTGATCCACAATAGAAAAAGGAGAGGGTGTGGAATCCAATGAGCCAGCTTGTACCTAAGTTACGGTCAGAGCGGAAAAAAATATGTATTTCACTGCATTCTAGTCCGTCACTCTAACGTTCCTCGTCCACGAATCTGTCATCCTCGCTCAAATTAATGGGGTAATGGTCCGAATAGCTCTAGCTGCGTTGAAAACAATAGGGAAATATGAGGGCGTGAACAACTGACAACGTCACGCTACTTCCGATAGGGGCAAGGTTGTTTTTTTATCAGAGACCAAAAGTTGCTAACTTTATCGACGTTGTTCTATACTAAATCCTTTCAGCAAAAATATGGCAATATCGCAAAATGATCAAGTATGACACATAGAATGGATCTGCTATTCCCGTTTAAATAAAAAAAATTCATTTCAGTAGGCCTTTAAGTTATGACCATTTTATCATCCTGTATACTTGGTATCAGGTCGATACCCAAATGTGTGGTATCATCCAAAACTAATGTAAAGTATCCAAACAGCAGAAGAATAAGTGATTATTACATACAGGTCACACTGAGGGTAGCCGTACAAACAACTTTAACACTGTTACAAACATGCGCCACACTGTGAACCCACACCAAACAAGAATGACAAGTGTAGATAGAACATGTATAAACAGAAAGTAAGCAGATATTAACAGTAAATGAACAAGTACATTAACAGTCAATTTTTACAGCTTGTCCCTCATAATGTTGACAAAAACAAGTTGAGGCGCTCCCCCAAAAGCTTTGTGAAAATAGGTCATGTCATAGCTAAAAACAACAGAAATGGGTATGTTTCCAAATACATATTATCTAACACAGTAACCAAGGGAACAAGTCATGGGGTATTTTTAATGTATTTTTAAAACACTTCATAAAAAAATAATAAAGGTTACGGCAGAAAGATAGTTGTTGGATTAACCTATTTTCCTTAAAATACACATTGTTGTTTTATCCAAATACTTCATTAATAGAAGAAACTAGGGTTGTACAGTATACCGGTACTAGTATAGTACTGCAATACTAATGAATCATATTCGGTACTATACCGCCTCTGAAAAGTACCGGTTATCCCCCTATGGGTGGATCTACACCTAACATCCACTGTAATGATACCAAGTACAGGAGTGTATCTAGTCGATATTACTATGATTACTGTATTTTTCGGAGTATAAGTCGCACCGGAGTATAAGTCGCACCTGCCGAAAATGCATAATAAAGAAGGAAAAAAACATATAAGTCGCATTTTTGGGGGAAATTTATTTGATAAAACCCAACACCAAGAATAGACATTTAAAAGGCAATTTAAAATAAATAAAGAATAGTAAACAACAGGCTGAATAAGTGTACGTTATATGAGGCATAAATAACCAACGGAGAACGTGCCTGGTATGTCAACGTAACATATTATGGTAAGAGTCATTCAAATAACTATAACATATAGAACATGCTATACGTTTACCAAACAATCTGTCACTCCTAATCGCTAAATCCCATGAAATCTTATACGTCTAGTCTCTTACGTGAGAGATGAGCTAAATAATATTATTTGATATTTTACGGTGATGTGTTAATAATTTCACACATAAGTCGCTCCTGAGTATAAGTCGCACCCCCGGCCAAACTATGAAAAAAACTGTGACTTATAGTCCGAAAAATACGGTACATCGATATTTTTTATCTTCACAAAATCTTTTTCATTTTTTATATTATGTTTATAAACTCAGTAAATATGTACCTGGACACATGAGGACTTAAGTTATGACCATTTTATCATCCTGTAACTACTTGGTATCAGGTCGATACCCAAATGTGTGGTATCATCCAAAACTAATGTCAAGTATCCAAACAACAGAAGAACAAGTGATTATTACATTTTAACAGAAGTGTAGATAGAACATGTATAAACAGAAAGTAAGCAGATATTAACAGTAAATGAACGAGTACATTAATAATCCATTTTTACAGCTTGTCCCTCATAATGTTGACAAAAACAAGTTGAGGGGCTCCCCCAAAAGCTTTGTGAAAATAGGTCATTTCATAGCTAAAAAAAACAGAAATGGGTACAGTATTTTTCGGACTATAAGTCGCAGTTTTTTTCATAGTTTGGCCGGGGGTGCGACTTATACTCAGGAGCGACTTATGTCTGAAATTATTAACACATTAGCGTAAAATATCAAATAATATTATTTAGCTCATTCACGTAAGAGACTAGACGTATAAGATTTCACGGGATTTAGCGATTAGGAGTGACAGATTGTTTGGTAAACGTATAGCATGTTCTATATGTTATAGTTATTTGAATGACTCTTACCATAATATGTTACGTTAACATACCAGGCACGTTTTTAGTTGGTTATTTATGCCTCATATAACGTACACTTATTCAGCCTGTTGTTCACTATTCTTTATTTATTTTAAATTGCCTTTCAAATGTCTATTCTTGGTGTTGGGTTTTCTCAAATAAATTTCCCCCAAAAATGCGACTTATACTCCAGTGCGACTTATATATGTTTTTTTCCTTCTTTATTATGCATTTTCGGCCGGTGCGACTTATACTCCAGTGCGACTTATATATGTTTTTTTCCTTCTTTATTATGCATTTTCGGCCTGGGGCGACTTATACTCCGGAGCGACTTATACTCCGAAAAATACGGTATGTTTCCAAATACATATGATCTAACACAGTAACCAAGGGAACAAGACATGGGGTATTTCTAATGTATGTAAAAGTGATGATTAAGGACAGAAAGGCCTACAATGGGATGCGTAGTAATGCGTGGACCCAGCCGTGATGAGGGGATGGCTAAAATTAACACCCAATTAATTTTTAAATTGACAAACAAATGAAACCCATAAATCTACGCTCTCATTAATTTTATCACGGAATCATTCAAAATTGCAATATCAGGAGCAAAAAAAAGAGGTGGGGGGGACGAACATGGAGAATGTGCAATATCCATCATATATATCAGGCAGATATGAGAGCCTTATTAGAGAGTTGTGCTGATAACAATGTTCATGTGTGAAGCACAAAGGAAGGAATGCAATCAGCTGGAGCTGCAGTCTCTCTGCTATGTGTTGGCCCTGCATTTTTTTTTTTTAGCAATGTATTTTTCATTTTGGCCAGTGGCTATGATGCTTTAAACAAGGTTCTGTTCTTATCATAACATACATTAGCATGCATGTGTACAGTATAAACATTGCTGTGCAGTTGTAAATATAGGTCAGGTTTCTAACAACATACGTTGCAGTAGCACAGGAAGGACGTCCTACTGTAAATATACTGTACTGTAAGTATAAAGAACAGTAGGCATTTTTGATCAGATCAAGTTTTTGTGCTTAATCTAAAGGCCTTAGTGGCCACATGCGTGGACAGCACCTTTTAGCTCGTATTTCCAAAATTGTGTACACTACTGAATTGGGGTCCTATGCCGACATATGGACACTTATACTGCCATCTGGTGGTGTCAGAAGAGTACAACATACAATGGAATTTGAAAAAAAAAAAAAGTGTACAAATTAAAATTTGCATGTCACTACACATGAAGTACACGTTTGTGTACTTATGGACTAAGTACATCATATAAAAAGATGATTTTTTAGTTTTTATTCTAATTAGGGTCCAATAAGCCCAAATAGCAAAGAGAAATAAAAAAAAGCATGTAAACAAACAGCTTGGGCCTTAAGAGGTTAATTAGATTTTACAATAGCAGTAACCTATTTGAAAAACAAAATGCATCCCTTTTCATGAATACACATTTGTTCAGCAATACAAATCACTAATATGAGACATTTTTTAACTACTGCCTACTGTTTGATTAATTCCCACATTGTGAATTAAAACAATGCAGTAGCTTTTGATTCACCACAGCACCATCAGCGGTATGGAAAAATATAAAAATAAAGGGGGAATACCATATTTTCCGGACTATAAGGCGCACTTAAAATCTTTTTTTTCCCCTCAAAACTCGACAGTGCGCCTTATAACACGGTGCGCCTAATAATACGGAATAATACTGGTTGTGCTTACTCACCTCGAAGCTATTTTGTTTGGTACATGGTGTAATGATAAGTGTGACCAGTAGATGGCAGTCAAACATAAGAGATGAGTGTAGACAGCACTATGATTGCAATATGACTCAAGTAAACAACACCAACATTTTAAAGGTTCCATTGAAAATATAGAACATTACACACGGCGCTCAAAAATATATCAAAATGTTTTAGTACCGCTTGAAGGATTGTCGACGAATTAAACATACGAGTATTATTATGATGTGTGTATAAGGACCGCAAAATGGCACCTATTAGAAGACATATTACCCGGCGTTTTGTGTCACGGTCGGGTCGCATGATGATGCGGGGTTTTGTTCTCCCAGGATGCAAAGGACGAATCCGGACAGGACTAAAACAGGTACAAAACAGAAAACAAACCGACGGAATAAGGTGCGGATCGCACCGGAAGCTAAGGCTAACACTTAGCACAGACTATGGTAACAAGCAGGGGCTAGGAGACAAGCAAAAACTTACGTAAACAGTCGCGTGACGCAAATAAAGAAGCCAGACCGACTGACTGGAAAAGGCAGGCTTAAATAATGTCAGTGATTGCAAACAGGTGCCACGTCGGGAACACAAGCGGCAGGTGAAAATAATTAGTAGCTATGGAAACCAACTCAGAGGTGCACAAACAGGAACTAAAGGAGTCCAAAACTAACAGAAAAACCCAAGTGACTCGAAAAACCCAAACAGAACCTGATTCGAGCAGCGGATCACAACAGTTTCGTTTGACAATGTTATGCAAAAGCAACATTTCTTAACTTCTGATACCTGCTGATCTGTATTTGGGATCTGCATACGTCCTGAAAATGTGCGCGCTCCCGCCATTGTAGTCCGTGCCGAAACCGTAGTCGATAAGCTTCTTCTTTTTCTCTACCTTCTTGTTATGGGACATTCATCCTCCACTGTTGCCATTTCTAATATAAAGTAGTGTAAAGTTCTTACTTATGTCTGTCAGTAAACTCGCCATGAAAGCGCTAAAACATACCGGTGTTGTGAGTGCACATTATTCACCTAAGGAACTTTAGTTATTAGAGTTCCGGTAGGACGTTTTTTTACGGGACACATTTCCGGTGTTGTTGTTTCCGGGTGAGGAGATGTTTGTCCGTTATTGATTGAAGTAAAGTCTGAATGTCATTAAAACAGTTAGCTCCATTATATGTAATCTGTTGTTGTGTTCCCTAGTTTGAGTGTGCATGGGTGAGGGTGTGTGTTGCTGAGCCCGACCTGGACATAATCTGGACTGTACATAAATGCTTATGTACAAAAGTCATCGTCATGGACCCACTAGCTGCGGAAGCTAGCTCTCCTATCAGCTAAACACACTCACTAACTCCACAGTCACGTTTTGGTGAATTTACAAAACTGAAAAAAATACAAAATAATGCCACTGTAAGTTAATAATACTAACACGTGTAAACGTGTTAGCATGATCGCTTATGTTAACAACGCTAGCTTGATTACATTAGGAGAGTACGTACAAATATGCACGAAAACACTCCTACAGAGACACATGGGACGGTTTAGACTTAGACTTCCTTTTTATTGTTATTCAAATTTGAACTTTACAGTACAAATAAGAACGAAATTTCGTTACATAAGCTCATGGTAGTGCAGGATAAAAAAGCAATAAGGTGCATATATAAATAAATAAATAGATTACTGTACAGATAAATATATTGCACTTTTTGATATGCATCCACGTTTATGGATGTATGTTATATTGTCTTTTTTATTCCAGCGAGTAAATCCATTTTGGGGGGAATTGAGGGGATTATTATGATGCGTTCAAGAGTCTTACGGCCTGAGGGAAGAAGCTGTTACAGAACCTGGATGTTCTGCTTCGGAGGCTGCGGAACCTCTTTCTAGAGTCCAGCAGTGAAGACAGTCTTTGGTTGGGGTGAGAGGAGTCTAGTAAGTACTGTAAAACTCACAAACGTTGCTTGGAGTGATGAATGAGGAAACCTTTCGAGCAGAAACGCTTTAAGACGGTTGTACGTCCGGTTCAAGGCACAAAACGGGGAGTACATTTTCAACACGCAAAAATAATAACACACCTTTTCAATGTCTCTGTCAGTGTAATATGAAATATTTTCATTGAGTACAAAACATTACGGCCGACAGCGAAAAATATCTATAAATTAGCCGCGCCGTTTTAAAAGCCGCTGGGTCCCAAGCGTTGGAAAGTAGCGTCTTATAGTCCGGAAAATTCGGTAAATGTGTTAAAATTTTAAAATGTTGTAATGATACTGGCCCTTTCAGTGTCTGTTAGGAAATATGTTAGCAAATTGGACAAATGCAATTGAGGACGTCTACAATTTTGTTGGAATGTTCAACAATGTAATGTTAAATGGTAAATGGGTTATACTTGTATAGCGCTTTTCTACCTTCAGTACTCAAAAAAGCGCCTTTTCAACTAAATAATAACACACCTTTTCAGTGTCTCTGTCGGTGTAGTATGAAATATTTTCATTGAGTACAAAACATTATGGCCGACAGCGAAAAATATCTATAAATTAGCCGCACCGTTTTAAAAGCCGCTGGGTCCCAAGCGTTGGAAAGTAGCGTCTTATAGTCCGGAAAATTCGGTAAATGTGTTAGAATTTTAAAATGTTGTAATGATACTGGCCCTTTCAGTGTCTGTTAGGAAATATGTTAGCAAATTGGACAAATGCAATTGAGGACGTCTACATTTTTGTTGGAATGTTCAACAATGTAATGGTAAATGGTAAATGGGTTATACTTGTATAGCGCTTTTCTACCTTCAGTACTCAAAGAAGCGCTTTTTCAACTAAATAATAACACACCTTTTCAGTGTCTCTGTTGGTGTAATATGAAATATTTTCATTGAGTACAAAACATTACGGCCGACAGCGAAAAATATCTATAAATTAGCCGCGCCGTTTTAAAAGCCGCTGGGTCCCAAGCGTTGGAAAGTAGTGTCTTATAGTCCGGAAAATTCGGTAAATGTGTTAGAATTTTAAAATGTTGTAATGATACTGGCCCTTTCAGTGTCTGTTAGGAAATATGTTAGCAAATTAGACAAATGTAATTGAGGACGTCTACATTTTTGTTGGAATGTTCAACAATGTAATGGTAAATGGTAAATGGGTTATACTTGTATAGCGCTTTTCTACCTTCAGTACTCAAAAAAGCGCCTTTTCAACTAAATAATAACACACCTTTTCAGTGTCTCTGTCGGTGTAATATGAAATATTTTCATTGAGTACAAAACATTACGGCCGACAACGAAAAATATCTATAAATTAGCCGCACCGTTTTAAAAGCCGCTGGGTCCCAAGCGTTGGAAAGCAGCGTCTTATAGTCCGGAAAATTCGGTAAATGTGTTAGAATTTTTAAAATGTTGTAATGATACTGGCCCTTTCAGTGTCTGTTAGGAAATATGTTAGCAAATTGGACAAATGCAATTGAGGACGTCTACATTTTTGTTGGAATGTCCAACAATTTAATGGTAAATGGTAAATGGGTTATACTTGTATAGCGCTTTTCTACCTTCAGTACTCAAAAAAGCGCCTTTTCAACTAAATAATAACACACCTTTTCAGTGTCTCTGTCGGTGTAATATGAAATATTTTCATTGAGTACAAAACATTATGGCCGACAGCGAAAAATATCTATAAATTAGCCGCACCGTTTTAAAAGCCGCTGGGTCCCAAGCGTTGGAAAGTAGCGTCTTATAGTCTGGAGAATTCGGTAAATGTGTTAGAATTTTAAAATGTTGTAATGATACTGGCCCTTTCAGTGTCTGTTAGGAAATATGTTAGCAAATTGGACAAATGTAATTGAGGACGTCTACATTTTTGTTGGAATGTTCAACAATGTAATGGTAAATGGTAAATGGGTTATACTTGTACAGCGCTTTTCTACCTTCAGTACTCAAAAAAGCGCTTTTTCAACTGAATAATAACACACCTTTTCAGTGTCTCTGTCGGTGTAATATGAAACCTTTTAGTTGAGTACAAAACATTACGGCCGATAGCAACACATATCTATGAATTAGCTTTGACACTATTTCCACATTCACACACTGATGGCGGGAGCTGCCATGCAAGACCCTAACCACGACCCATCAGGAGCAAGGGTGAAGTGTCTTGCTCAAGGACACAACGGACGTGACTAGGTTGGTAGAAGCTGGGGATCGAACCAGGAACCCTCAGGTTGCCGGCACGGCCACCCTCCCAACCGCGCCACTTGAAGTAAAGTACCAATGATTGTCACACACACACACTAGGTGTGGTGAAATTTGTCCTCTGCATTTCACCCATCCCCTTGTTCACCCCTTGGGAGGTGAGGGGAGCAGTGAGCAGCAGCGGTGCCGTGCCCGGGAATCATTTTTGGTGATTTAACCCCCAATTCCAACCCTTGATGCTGAGTGCCAAGCAGGGAGGTAATGGGTCCCATTGTTATAGTCTTTGGAACTCACAACCTACCGATCTTAGGGCGGACACTCTAACCCAGACCTGGGCATTCTGCGGCCCGCAGGCCGCATCCGGCCCTTTGTGCGTCCCTGTCCGGCCCGCGTGAGGCCAATTATAAATTACAAAATAAATTTTAAAAAGTATCTATGTCGAGTGTGCAATACAACGGTGCTGCTTTTGTTTTGAAAATCGTTATTTGTATTACTTCCGTGTGGACGTATGCGTGTGCGTGATTGTGAGTGAATGTGAACAGCTGCAATCATTAATTACAAAATAAAGTTGAAAAAACATCTATGTCGTGCGCGCAATACAACTGTGCTGCTTTTATTTTGAAAAGTATTATTTATGGGCGTGTGTCAGTGTGTAACCTGCGAGTGAAGGTGCACATGCAGCGACAAGTGATGCACGGTTTACACCCGAGACGCTAAAAAGAGAAAAGTTGATGAAGAATGGCGTGTTTCCAACAAGACATGAACTGCAAAGCAACGTTCCCTCTAAGGTGCGTGCCTGCGCAATTGAGCACTGCTCAAGCGTCTGCTGCGCGCAGCAAGTATATGCCGCGCACCAAATCAAATCCCATCTGAATTCTAAACAAAATAAACATATTTATTCTATGTAATTTTGCAATGCAACTTTGAGTGACAGTGACAACAAGCGGCCCTAACGGTGTTCGTCAACACCGTTCAATTGAACACCGTTCAATTATTGTAACGTCTATCGAGATGCTTCGAGGCCAGGAATTATATCGATCACTTTATTGAGCAAAACTGTTTATATTCGGCCATAACCACACCAAAAACATGAGTAAAACACTTCTATCTCGAAAAACTAGTCATTTTCTGCCGTACAAACCAGGCCAAAACCAACTTGTCATCTGTCACCAACACGCATAGCACTAAACCACTGGTGCGTTTAAGGCCACACAAAAAGTCGGACAACTCAAACACCACACAAAGTTACACTATGACTCCTCAGTCATACGTGTGCTTATTTTACTGTCATTTATTATTAATGTTAATTTATTTATATTAGTCATGGAATGCTGTTACATACACTATGTTGAAGTATTACTATTATTATTAATTATTATTATTATTTATCTTACGGTATATATCAAAAATAATATTGAGCAAAATTTAATTGAAATATTGTCGATGTGGCCCTCCAGCAGTGCTCGGGTTGCTCATGCGGCCCCCGGTAAAAATTAATTGCCCACCCCTGCTCTAACCACTAGGCCACTGATACATGACTTCCGTCAATGTGTTGTTACTCTGCACATATTCTACCACATGTATTGTGGTGCACGACCCCTGTAACTAACTGGCAAACACATAAACCCCGTGGCAGAGGGCCTGCAGAGAAAGTCAAAAGCTAATGTTTGTCTTCCAGCGCCTGGCATATGGACAGTACCGTGCAAACAAGCATCATGTGCGTCTCCCACCTGACAAGACAAGGCCCGAACGCTGAGATCGGTTATGGTCCGGACTTTATTCAACTGCCATCAGCCACTTTCTAGAAATCCAATCCCGGTCACGGCTGTTTGGAATTGTACTGCTCAAAAAAGGTTGGCAGTCAACTCAAGGTAGGGTTTGGCCTGCACAGCTGTGCTTTGACCCTTCTCAATGTTGTGTTTTGTTTTCTTCCCCTTAATGCTCATGACAGTGGAGCCCCGGCAGCCATCTGCTTCGATTCAGCCGGTTCTCACACAATCCCTGTTTACACAGGCACACAACAAGAGCACAACAACTCTCCCCGCAAGATAAGGAGACACAAAAGAGGAGTCGTTCACTTCGGAGCTGTTTAGGTTCAGCTGGGTTGCTGGTCTAGACGACACAACAGTCTGTTTTAAAACCTGGAACAACGAGGATGTTTCTCAAGGTTTTGTTTTACTGTATTTTGGCTCTACGTTTTTAGAGAGACACGTTGTCAATTCTCTTTCTCTCTTTTGTGTCCATTGGTTGAAAGATCAATGTTGATCAATATGAGTTCAGTGGATGATGGCGGTGGCAGAATGAGCTGGGGACGCAGTCCAAGATGTCCAATTTCCATGCTTCACTAAACTAGTGTTGTAACGATACCAATATTTTGGTACCGGTACGAAAATTATTTCGGTACTTTTCTAAATAAAGGGGACCACAAAAAACTGCATTATTGGCTTTATTTGAACAAAAAAAAATCTTAGGGTACATTAAACATATGTTTATTCTTGCAGTTAAGTCCTTAAATAAAATAGTGAACAAACAAGACAACTTGTCTTTTAGTAGTAAGTATACAAACAAAGGCTCCTAATTAGTCTGCTGACATATGCAGTAACATATTGTGTCATTTTCCATTCATTTATTTTGTCAACATTATTAAGGACAAGTGGTAGAACATGTATTATTAATCTACTTGTTCATTTACTGTTAATATCTGCTTACTTTCTCTTTTAACATGTTCTATCTACACTTGTTAAAATGTAGTAATCACTTATTCTTCTGTTGTTTGTTACATTAGTTTTGGATGATACCACAAATGCATGTATCAATCCGATACCAAGTCGTTACCGGCTCATACATTGGTCATATTCAAAGTCCTCATGTGGACATATTTCCTGAGTTTATAAACATAATATACATTTTAAAAAAACGATAGAAGATGTTGTGATGCCAAAAATATCGACGTAATCATAGTAGTATCGACTAGATACGTGCCTGTACTTGATATCATTACAGTGGATGTAAGATGTAGATCCACCAATGGCGTTTGTTTACATGTTGACGCCCGTGAGCTATAGTCCCATTTACTCTCTGTAAAGCACCAGTTCCATTGGCAGCAAAACAGGCCCAGAACATAATACTACCACCACCATGATTGACGGTAGGGATGGTGTTCCTAGGATTAAAGGCCTCAACCTTTTCTCCTCCAAACATATTGCTGGGTATTGTGGCCAAACAGCTCAATTTTTGTTTCATCTGACCACAGAACTTTCCTCCAGAAGGTCTTATTTTTGTCCATGTGATGCCAGATGAAACAAAAATGTAGCTGTTTGGCCACAATACCCAGCTATATGTTTGGAGGAAAAAAGGTGAGGCCTTTAATCCCAGGAACACCACACCTACAGTCAAGCATGGTGGCGGTGGTATTATGCTCTGGGCCTGTTTTGCTGCCAATAGAACTGGTGCTTTACAGAGAGTAAATGGGACAATGAAAAATGAGGATTACCTCAAATTCTTCAGGACAACCTAAAATCATCAGCCTGGAAGTTGGGTCTAGGGCGCAGTTGGGTGTTCCAACAGGACAATGACCCCAAACACACGTCAAAAGTGGTAAAGGAATGGCTAAATCAGGCTACAATTAAGGTTTTAGAATGGCCTTCCCAAAGTCCTGACTTAAACAAACAAGTCCATGTCAGAAAACCAACACATTTAGCTGAACTGCACCAATTTTGTCAAGAGGAGTGGTCAAAAATTCAACCAGAAGCTTGTGGATGGTTACTAAAAGCACCTTATTGCAGTGAAACTTTCCAAGGGACATGTAACCAAATATTAACATTGCTGTATGTATACTTTTGACCCAGCAGATTTGCTCACATTTTCAGTAGACCCATAATAAATTCATAAAAGAACCAAACTTCATGAATGTTAAGAGTTGTAGAAATTATTGGAATCTCAAGACAACCATGACATTATGTTCTTTACAAGTGTATGGAAACGTTTGACCACGACTGTATATATGAATATAGATACAGTATATATGTATGCATATAAATAAAATGTACACATAAACATGAATGTTTATATACACACACACATATATTTATATACACAAATGTATATATATATATATATATATATATATTATTTTTTTATTGTTTGTTTTGTGTTATTGGCATTTGGTTTTTTTTCATTGTGCTTCTTGCTGTTTACCGTTGACACTGACATTAAAGTATTAGATACAAGTCACAAAATTGGTGAACAAAAAAAAAGTAATACAAATGCAGTGTGAATGTAGCAGGGATGTAAAAGGGATGTACATTTTTAATTTAAAATCTAGGTTACTGTGTGTTGGTGAATGTGCTCAAAAAGTATTTTTGCACACACTGAAATCTTATCAAGTTTTATTTTTAAATTGGTCATTTGTCTTGCGTCCATGTTAACATCTAAGGTAGAACGTGATTAACGTGATAGTTGCTTTTCCTCTTTCCTTTCCTTGTGAGTAGAGATGTCCGATTATGTTTTTTTTGCCGATATCCGATATTCCAATATTGTCCAACTCTTAATTACCCATTCCGATATCAACCGATGCCGATATATATAGTCGTGGAATTAACACATTATTATGCCTAATTTTGTTGTGATGCCCCGCTGGATGCATTAAACAATGTAACAAGGTTTTCCAAAATAAATCAACTCAAGTTATGGAAAAAAATGCCAACATGGCACTGCCATATTTATTATTGAAGTCACAAAGTGCATTATTTTTTTTAACATGCCTTAAAACAGCAGCTTGGAATTTGGGACATGCTCTCCCTGAGAGAGCATGAGGAGGTTGAGGTGGGCGGGGTTGTGGGTAGCAGGGGGTGTATATTCTAGCGTCCCGGAAGAGTTAGTGCTGCAAGGGGTTCTGGGTATTTGTCCTGTTGTGTTTATGTTGTGTTACGGTGCAGATGTTCTCCCGAAATGTGTTTGTCATTCTTGTTTGGTGTGGGTTCACAGTGTGGCGCATATTTGTAACAGTGTTAAAGTTGTTTACACGTCCACCCTCGGTGTGACCTGTATGGCTGTTGACCAAGTATGCTTTGCATTCACTTGTGTGTGTGAAAAGCCGTAGATATTATGTGACTGGGCCGGCACGCAAAGGCAGTGCCTTTAAGGTTTATTGGCGCTCTGTACTTCTCCCTACGTCCGTGTACACAGCGGCGTTTTAAAAAGTCATACATTTTACTTTTTGAAACAGATACCGATAATTTCCGATATTACTTTTTAAAGCATTTATCGGACTGCTGATATTATCGGACATCTCTAACTGTGAGTTTTCCAAAGTGTGGGAATCAGTCATAATTCAAACTGGAAACCCTAATCCTAACCATCGGGAACTTAACTTAGATTACCATTATACCGGTAACCGTTACATCTCTAGAATGTGGTTTAATACCATGAAGAAACAGTTTGGTTACTTCTATGATTCATATGCAAAATAGCATTTTGTGTAGCAATATCCCTATGACTGCTTGCATTCTTTGGTTCTGTCAGCAAGATGTCCTGCCAAAGTTGACTTAACTCCTCCACACAAACAAAGTTGCGACACAAAGCGTATCTCCGGACTGCTATGACTAATGTGCGGCAAATCCCTAAATGCTGATTTCAGTACAAACCCTCATTTCTCCGCAGCAAACACAACACGCAGGCACGAAGGGGGTACGGAGAGACCACTCACGCTCACAAAGCATGGGTTTGTTTAACCAGTGATTGCTGCCATGGCTACAGTAAACAACAGGAGGAGGTTTGGTGTTTATGAACAAACATCTCCTTGCAAGCACCATTTAATATTAACCAGGTGGAATGATCAGCCAATATCCTCTGTGGCTTTAGAGGCAGGCGTAGTGTAAACAGGTCCGTGGATGGGAGGAGTCGGTCTTTAGGGAATCAACGTGGATGCAAACACAGCTTTGGTCAAAACAAACAGCCCTGATAAACAACTTATTACTGTGGAATTTGTTACATTTGCTCTGCAAAGCACCGTGATTGTGTGGAGGGGGGAAAAAAAATTGGGGTTTTGGTTGGATGGGCAGCCCAACATGGTGGTCTCCAATGGAAACACACCATTGTCGAAGCAAAGTGTTTCTCCGAGACGAGTAAACAGCGGCTCCTCGCAGCGCCACAGCAGGAACTTGCAAAAACATGTTAAACATTTACTTTGTTAAATTATTCAGTAACTAGGTTCATGGAAGCACAATAGGCCGGTGAGACCCGCGAGGTTTATACCACAACATCACGGGAGTGGTGGACAGGGTTCTGACAAGTTACGTTTAAAAAGTAATTAATTATAGTTATTCCTTACTTTGACAAACAAGTAATTGATTTACTAACGGATTTACTCTTTAATAAATGTAATTACTTAATAGATAAAGTCATTAATGCGTTACTTAAAATAAAAAGAGAGACGTATCCCCAAAGACACCGTCGTGGTCAAAATGTTACATACACTTGTAAGTCCCATCTTACAACTAATTTTGTATACTCTAGCCTTTAAATAGATGCCCTTTTGAGACCAGTTGATCTGCCGTTTATTTTATTTTCTGCTCTGCCCCCCTCTCCCTTGTGGAAGGGGGGGCGGGGGGGGGGGGGGGGGGCACAGGTCCGGTGGCCATGGATGAAGTGCTGGCTGTCCAGAGTCGGGACCCGGGGTGGACCGCTCGCCTGTGCATCGGTTGGGGACATCTCTGCGCTGCTGACCCGTCTCCGCTCGGGATGGTCTCCTGCTGGCCCCACTATGAACTGGACTCTCACTATTATGTTAGATCCACTATGGACTAGACTCTCACAATATTATGTTAGATCCACTATGGACTGGACTTTCACAATATTATGTTAGATCCACTATGGACTGGACTCTCACAATATTATGTTAGATCCACTATGGACTGGACCTTCACAATATTATGTTAGATCCACTATGGACTGGACTTTCACAATATTATGTTAGATCCACTATGGACTGGACTTTCACAATATTATGTTAGATCCACTATGGACTGGACTCTCACTATTATGTTAGATCCACTATGGACTGGACTCTCACAATATTATGTTAGATCCACTATGAACTGGACTCTCACTATTATGTTAGATCCACTATGAACTGGACTCTCACTATT
The DNA here is from genome assembly GCF_033978785.1 of Entelurus aequoreus. Classification (NCBI taxonomy): domain Eukaryota; kingdom Metazoa; phylum Chordata; class Actinopteri; order Syngnathiformes; family Syngnathidae; genus Entelurus; species Entelurus aequoreus. The sequence goes on along the minus strand of NC_084731.1, from coordinate 23,058,067 downwards.
ATGTTAGATCCACTATGGACTGGACTCTCACAATATTATGTTAGATCCACTATGAACTGGACTCTCACTATAATGTTAGATCCACTATGGACTGGACTCTCACAATATTATGTTAGATCCACTACGGACTGGACTCTCACAATATTATGTTAGATCCACTATGGACTGGACTTTCACAATATTATGTTAGATCCACAATGGACTGGACTTTCACAATATTATGTTAGATCCACTATGGACTGGACTCTCCCTATTATGTTAGATCCACTATGGACTGGACTCTCACAATATTATGTTAGATCCACTATGGACTAGACTGGTGGTTATTTGGTCAAAATTGTAACGACCTGGTCGCATCGTGGTGCGAGGTGTTCTCCCAAGGATGCAGACGGCTTCGGACACAGCGTGCAGGTAGGAAAATGATTTATTTCAGCAAATAAATCAGACAGGAAAAAACAAAAACGTGCTCATAGCACGGAAGACAAGAAACAAAGGGAATAGCGTGGGAGCTAGCAAGCAAAAATAACATAGCATGAAAGCTAGCAGGAAACAAAGTGGTCGTTAGCTGTTGCGTAAAAGCAAATTAGGAAGCCAGACCGAGTGAGGCCAGGGCAAAGACTAAATAGCCCTCTGATTAGTGCCCGGACAACAGGTGAGCGTCTCGAACACTAACCAGAGGCAGCTGAGCATAATCTGCCGTCATGGCAACAGAAACAAACAAACACAAGGTGCTGAAAACACATGTGACTAGAAAACGTAAACAAACTATGATCCGGGCAGCGGATCCTAACAGTACCACCTCCTAAAAGGACAGATTCCAGATGTCCCTTGAAAACAAAAAAACAACTGGAACCCAAAAAAAAACAAGCAATAGTTCACGAGTCAAGGGCGGGCGGGGGGAGGACTTGGTGGTGGGTCGCCAGGCCACGTGTCCCCGAATCCACCAGGGACGAGTCAAGTGGCGGCGGCGAATGGAACACCGCTGCCGCAGGCGAGGCGGGCGACCACGGAAAGGCCATGTTTGTGGCCGCCGAGAAGGTGGGCGTGAGTGGCGCCAGAAGTTCAGCAGCCGGAGAGTTCTACGACAACATATTGGGTGTCGCTGCTGTTTGCGCCACTGGCGTCCATTACCTGACCTCTGAGAGAGCTGCTTGCGCAGCCGGACCACTCGAGGTCGCTGAGACGTCGCCGTGGAAGCGGTAGGCGTCGACGTCGCCGTGGCAGCCGGAGGAGTTGACGTCGCCGTGGCAGCCGGAGGAGTCGACGTCGCTGTCGTGGCAGCCGGAGGAGTCGACGTCGCTGTCGTGGCAGCCGGAGGAGTCGACGTCGTGGCAGCCGGAGTCGCTGACATCGTGGCAGCAGGAGTCGCTGTCGTGGCAGCAGGAGTCGCTGTCGTGGCAGCCGGAGTCGCTGTCGTGGCAGCCGGAGTCGCTGTCGTGGCAGTCGGAGTCGCTGTCGTGGCAGCAGGAGTCGCTGTCGTGGCAGCCGGTGCTGGTGCGAGAACCAGTCGTGGTACAGGTACTGGTGCGAGAACCAGCCGAGGTGCAGGTACTGGTGTGGGAACCAGCCGAGGTGCAGGTACTGGTGTGGGAACCAGCCGAGGTGCAGGTACTGGAACCTGTGGTGGAGCTGGTGCTAGCCTTAGCCTTGGTGCTAGCTTAGGTGCAGGTGGCCTAGCTGGCGGTTGCGGCTTAGCAGGCCGAAAAACTGGTGGCGGTGGCCGGGCAGGAGGTTGCGGCTTAGCACGCCGAAGGACTGGTGGCGGTGGCCGGGCATGAGGTTGCGGCTTAACACGCCGAAAAACTGGTGGCGGTGGCCGGGCAGGAGGTTGCGGCTTAACACGGCGAAAAACTGGTGGCGGTGGCCGGGCAGGAGGTTGCGGCTTAGCAGAGCGTCGTTGTACCACCCCACTAGCACAGCTCCCAGCACTAGCCCCCCCTCAAGAAGCGGATACCAGACGCGCTCCTTGCGGTTTGGAACCGTCTTCAAGGGTGGGTGGAGGGAGGTCAGGAGGGGGGTATACTCCTCCCCTTTAAAATGTTCAAAATGTCTATTCTCACCCCCCACTTGAGATTGGGTGGGAGCACAAGGGAAAAAAGTCTGTGTAGTGGGCGGGGCAATAGACACTGGGGGTGGAGATTGAGTACTGGAGGTTATTGACAAACCTGGTGAGCGGGTTTGTAAAAAAATGTCCTGATAATGTTTTATTTTAGAATTAAAGTCCTTAGGAAGTGGCTGACAAAAAGGAGTAGAAGATGGACAAAAATAATCTTGAATTGTGACGTCATCAGAAAAGGACGGGGGCGCGTCTTCAGAAAGCGCGTCATTAGGGGGCGTCAACGGAATGACGTCATTGTCGCTGCTGTCCAGGTGACTGACAGCCCAGTCGGAGAAATGTTTGGCAAAGTGGTCGATAGGGTTGCCAAACATCTGAGGGGAAGCTTGGGCAGCTTGTAGCTTGCTTCGGTCCGGGGGAGGAACTTGCGGGAGCGACGCGTCTTGACGGCGAGGGAAAGACCTTCTGGCCGGCTTCCGTCTTTGCCGGCGCGCCCGGTACTGCGGTGTAGCGGCGATGTCTTCCGACCAGAGGGAGTCGATAGGGATAAGAGAGCCTCCAGCTCCCCACATGAGATTCGACCTCTCCTCCGTCGAATAGCGAAAGATGGAGCTAACTGTTATAATGACATTCAGACTTTACTTCAATCAATAACGGAGCAGCATCTCCTCATCCGTGGCTCACTAGTGCAACAACAACGCCGAAAATGTGTCCCGTGAAAAACCGTACGACCGGAACTCTTTAATAACTAAAGTTCCTTGGGTGAATAATGTAAACTCACCACACCGGTATGTTTTAGCGCTTTCATGGCGAGTTTACTGACAGATATAAGTAAGAACTTTACACTACTTTATATTAGAAATGGCAACAGCGGAGGATGAATGTCCCATAACAAGAAGGTAGACAAAAAGAAGAAGCTTATCGACTACGGTGTCGGCACGGACTACAAAGGCGGACACGTGCAATTTTTCAGGATTTATGCAGAGCCCAAATACAGATCAGCAGGTACCAGAAGGTAAGAAAAGTTGCTTTTGCATAACATTGCGAAACAAAACGCCAGATAATCAGAATCAGAATCAGAATCAGAATCAGAATAGTTTTATTGCCATTGTTTGAGAACAGGTTCACAAACTAGGAATTTTTCTTGGTGCAAACGTGCGACATAAAACACATATAACACATATTTTGGTATAAAAAGAGCTGTGACTGAGCTATCAGATAGACTTAGAAGGGATTCAAGGAATTCAAGGAGCTGCTGTTAGGAGTTATTGTTCATTTGCCTGATGGCCGAGGGGAAAAACTGTTCAGGTGGCGGGAGGTGTGGGTCTGGATGGAGCGTAGTCTCCTGCCTGAGGGGAGAGGTGAGAATAGTGTGTGTCCAGGGTGAGAAGAGTTAGCTGTGATCCGACCCACACGCCTCCTGGTCCTGGAGGAGAACAAGTCCTGGAGGGATGGGAGCTTGCAGCCAATCACCTTCTCAGCAGCATTTACGATGCGCTGCAGTCTATTCTTATCCTGGACTGTGGCGCCGGGGAACCACACCGTGATGGAGGAGGTCAGGATGGACTCTATGATGGCTGAGTAAAACTGCACCAGCATCTCGGTCGGCACCTTAAGTTTCCTCAGCTGCCGCAGGAAGTACATCCTCTGCTGGGCCTTCTTGATGAGGGAGCTGATGGTCATCTCCCACTTGAGGTCCTGGGTGATGGTGGTGCCCAAGAAACGGAAGGAGTTCACAATGGGGACGGGGGTGGGAGAGTCAATCAGGGTGAGGGGGGATGGTGGGGCTGTGACTTTCCTGAAGTCCATGATCATCTCCACTGTTTTCTGGGCGTTCAGCTCCAGGTTGTTGAGGCTGCACCAGGACGTCAGCCGGTCTACCTGTAGGCGGACTCATCGCCATTCGAGATGAGCCCGATGAGGGTGGTGTCATCCGCAAACTTGAGCAGTTTTATGGATTGGTGACTGGAGGTGCAGCAGTTTGTATACAGGGAGAAGAGCCAGGGGGAGAGTACACAGCCCTGAGGAGTACCAGTGTTTGTGGTTCGACTGTCCGAGACAATCTTCCCCAGCCGTACGTGCTGTCTTTGGTCTGTCAGGAAGTCATTAATCCAACTGCAGAGGGAGTCGGGCACACTGAGCTGGTAGAGCTTGTCTCGTAGCAGTCCAGGGAGGATGGTGTTGAAGGCAGAGCTGAAGTCCACAAACAGGATCCTAGCGTAGGTTCCTGGGGAGTCCAGATGCTCCAGGATGAAGTGGAGGGCCAGGTTCACTGCATCATCCACAGACCTGTTGGCTCTGTAGGCGAACTGCAGTGGGTCCAGGAGGGGGGCGGTGATGTCCTTGAGGTGGGGCAGGACCAAGCGCTCAAAGGACTTCATGACCACAGACGTCAGCGCGATCGGCCTGTAGTCATTTAGTCCTGTGATCCGTGCTTTCTTGGGGACAGGGACAATGGTAGAGGTCTTAAAGCAGGACGGCACGCGGCATAGCTCCAGAGAGGTGTTAAAAATGTCAGTGAAGACAGGAGCCAGCTGGTCCGCACAGTGTCTGAGAGTGGAGGGGGAGACACCATCCGGCCCGGGGGCCTTCCGCGTATTCAGCTTCAATAACTGTCGGCGTACATCCTCTTCTTTAATGGAGAGGGTCTTTACAGTCTTATGATGTTTTTGGAGTCCTGTGATGTCATTGGAGTCCTTTGAGTCCTTTAACTCCTTTAATGATGTGCTGGGATTGGTGGGGAGGGTGATGGTGGGGGGAGCATGGCTTTGATGAGCTGAAGGCCGTTCATGACGACAGTAATGTGTGTTGAGGCCCTGAGCGAGAGTCCGGTCATTCAGGGCCTGGGGGGTTTTGGGCTTATAGTTCGTAAGGGCCCTTAGACCTCTCCAAACTGCCGCAGAATCATTGGAGCGGAACTGTTCCTGTAGACGGTTAGAGTACACAGATTTAGCTTTCTCCACTTCCCTGGTGAAGTGGTACTTCGCTTCTCTGTATGTACTTCGGTCCCCGCTTCTCCACGCAGCCTCCTTCTTCTTGCGCAGCTGTCGGAGCTTGGGTGTGAACCAGGGCTTGTCGTTGTTATAACAAACCCTGGTGCGCGTTGGAATGATGCGCGCCTCATTATACTGTATGTATGAGGTCACAGTGTCCGTATACTCGTCCAGATTGTTCGTGGCCGCTCCAATTGCCTCCCAGTCTGTCGTTTCCCAACAAGCACGCAACTCGTCCACAGACTCGGCGGTGAAACACTTAATGTTCCTCATAACAGGTTTAGCCAGTTTCAGTCTCTGTCTGTATGAAGGGATTAAGTGCACCATCACGTGATCTGATAGTCCAAGAGCAGCGCGCGGGACTGCATGAAAAGCCTTGCTCAATGTAGTGTAGCAGTGATCCAGCGTGTTCTCCTCTCTGGTCGGGCATTTAATAAACTGTCTATACTTTGGTAATTCCTGGCTCAAATTTCCCTTGTTAAAGTCACCAAGCACGATAACAAGAGAGTCAGGAAAAGACCGATCCACATGTAAGATCTGTCCTGCGAGCGCGCGCTGAGCGTCACGCACGTCCGCGCCGGGCGGGATGTAAACAGCCACGAGAATGAATGAAACAATCTCACGCGGTGAGTAAAAGGGCTTACAGTGGATGAATAAATATTCCAGAGAAGAAGAACAGTGTCTAAAAATCACAGTCTTACCTAATATGTCTTACCTTATACACACACCATAATAATACTTGTATGTTGAAGCACAGTACAATCCATCAAGCGGTGCTGCTTCATAGCTTACCAAAGTTGTACTAAAACATTTTTATAGATTTTTGAGTGCCGTGTGTAATGTTCTATATTTTCAATGGAACATATAAAATGTTGGTGTTGTTTATGTTTGACTGCCATCTACTGGTCACACTTATCATTACACCATGTACCAAATAAAATAGCTTCGAGGTCGGTAAGCAAAACCAGAATTATTCCGTACATTAGGTTATAAGGCGCACTGTCGAGTTTTGAGAGAAAAAAAGATTTGAAGTGTGCCTTATAGTCCGGAAAATACGGTATAAAGTGCAAATAAACAGCACAGGGTTAATTAGACAAGAAGGCAGAAACAGAAGTGGAGTTTTAGTTGACATGAAAAATGTAACGAAGCAAGCTCAGACAAATAAGATGAATGGTATTGGACTCTTAACAGTGCTTTTACTTACTTGTACTTTGTCCTTTCCACAACAACTCAACACAAAGCCCTACTGTGCCAAGACAATGACAGAACGCTGCAAAGTAAGGCAGGCCATGGTATTTTTAGTACAACTAGGGCGGATGGAGAGTAAGCAAATAGAAAAGTCTAATGAGTTTGAATCTGGTTGTACACGTATGGAATAGTAATCCTGGGATTCTCTTTTAGGGAGTTGTTCCCTACGCAGTTTCTCAGCAACTCTCCTTCACTCGACTTTGATGGTCCACGAACACTGCGGCAAAAGGAGAGCGGGGCCTGGCTTTCTGACCGAAAGGAAAATTCTGACCGATTCCCTTCATCTCATTGAAGCAATCAGACCTGCAAAAAGCACCCTCGGACCAAAAAATTAAAAAAACGTCATCAGTCCATCACACGTCCTTTGGGATGGGCAAAACCACTTATTGTTTTAACATTACTTAATGTGTGTCATGTAGTTTTAATCATCTTTAAAGGAAGTCATGTAAGGGAAGATCCCAGGGGTGTGGCAACGCCAACTGGCGGAGACGAAATATGTCAGGATGTGTATTCCTGGGAAAAACCAAGGTTAGTCTTAACGAACTTGTCTAATTAATATTGTGTCCCCATGTAATGGAGGGACAATATTATTAGAACTGGTGTCTTTTGGGGACACGTGTCCTCTGTGTGAGCTGACAAGTAACCTCATCTTTTTTTTTTCTGAAGCTCTGTTATTTTAGTAACTCATATATGTGGCACAAAAGAACACACAAGATCGCACTCTAGACCCAGATATACTGCTTCTTGGTTAGTACAGGGGTCGGCAACCCAAAATGTTGAAAGAGCCATATTGGACCAAAAATACAAAAACAAATCTGTCTGGAGCCGCAAAAAATTAAAAGCCATATTACATACAGATAGTGTGTCATGAGATATAAATTGAATTAAGAGGACTTAAAGGAAACTAAATGACCTCAAATATACCTACAAATGAGGCATAATGATGCAATATGTACATATAGCTAGCTTGCAGTCATGCAGTGACCAAATATATCTGATTAGCACTCCACACAAGTCAATAACATCAACAAAACTCACCTTTGTGCATTCATGCACAACGTTAAAAGTTTGGTGGACAAAATGAGACGGAAAAAGAAATGGCATAAAACCATACTTGCCATACTTGCCAACCCTCCCGTTTTTAGCGGGAGAATCCCGGTATTCAGCGCCTCTCCCGACAACCTCCCGGCAGAGATTTTCTCCCGACAAACTCCCGGTATTCAGCCGGAGCTGGAGGCCACGCCCCCTCCAGCTCAATGCGGACCTGAGACTGAGTGGGGACAGCCTGTTCTCACGTCCGCTTTCCCACAATATAAACAGCTTGCCTGCCCAATGACGTCATAACATCTAGGGCTTTTAGAGAGTAGAGTGCACAACTGCGCACACAACAAGGAGACGAAGCAGAAGAACGAGGAAATTACAGATATGGCGACGCCGTCGACGATCAAGATGAAGAAATAGGCTTGCAAGTTCCAAAACGAATGGAAACAAGAATTTCAGTTCATCCAGGACAGTTCGAAGGGGAAGGTGTATGTTGCCTGTAAATATGTAGAACAGACTTCTCCATTGAACACGGTGGCCGAAATGATATACTCATCATGAACGGAGAAGTTAAACAGGACAATGCTGCCATCTAATGGATAGCCACCAGGACACTGAAATTCAAGTATTTCTTTTATGTAAATAAAATAAATATATATATATATATATATATATATATATATATATATATATATATATATATATATATATATATATATATATATATATATATATATATATAGCTAGAATTCACTGAAAGTCAAGTATTTCATACATGTATATATATATATATATATATATATATATATATATATATATATATATATATATATATATATATATATATATATATATATATATATATATACATATATATATATATATGAAATATATATCAAATACTCGAGTTGGTGAATTTTAGCTGTAAATAACCACGCCCCCAACCACGCCCCCCGCCCCCAACCACCACCCCCACCCCCGAGCAGGCCGCCCCCCCACCCCCTACCCCCCACCTCCTGGTATTGGAGGTCTCAAGGTTGGCAAGTATGATACTTGCCAACCTTGAGACCTCCGATACCGGGAGGTGGGGGGTGGGGGGCGTGGTTAAGAGGGGAGTATATATTTACAGCTAGAATTCACCAACTCAAGTATTTCATATATATTTCATACATATATATATATATATATATATATATATATATATATATATATATATATATATATACATATATATATATATATATATATATATATATATATATATATATATATATATGTATATATATATATATATATATATATATATATATATATATATATATATATATGAAATACCTGACTTTCAGTGAATTCTAGCTATATATATATATATATATATATGAAATACCTGACTTTCAGTGAATTCTAGCTATATATATATATATATATACTGTATATATATATATATATATATATATATATATATATATATATATATATATATATATATATATATATATATATATATATATATATATATTTATTTTATTATACATATAAATAAAATAAATACTTGAATTTCAGTGTTCCGGAGGCTATCCAGTAGATGGCAGTATTGTCCTGGTTAAGAGTGTCACAACATTGCTGTTTACGGCAGACGAACTGCTTTACGGTAGACGAAAACGTGACTGTTGTTGTTGTGTGTTGTTACCGCGCTGGGAGGACGTTAATGAAACTGCCCAACAATAGACCCACATAAGAAACCAAGAACTCGCCCTCGATCATTCTACAGTATATCGTGGGAAAGCGGACGTGAAAACAGACGGTCGCCGCTGTCCCCACTCGGGTCCGCATTGAGCTGGAGGGGGGCGTGGCCTCCAGCTCCGGCTGAATTCCGGGAGTTTATCGGGAGAAAATTTCTGCCGGGAGGTTATCGGGAGAGGCGCTGAATACCGGGAGTCTCCCGGTAAAACCAGGAGGGTTGGCAAGTATGCATAAAACACGTACTAGAAAGTCGGAGAAAGTTATACATGTAAACAAACTACGGTGAGATCAAGGACCGCCAAAATTAGTAGGACAAAAGGGCGCTTGCCAAATACTCGAATCAGTGAAGCATGTTTAAGGTAAATAGTGTGATTTATAACAATTAGGGAGGTTTGTGTCATGTTTGTCCTCCTACAGAAACCATATTAAAACAAAAAATATATTGTTTTCCCCTCATCTTTTTCCATTTTTCATATATTTTTGAAAAAGCTCCAGAGAGCCACTAGGGCTGCGCTAAAGAGCCGCATGCGGCCCTAGAGCCGCGGGTTGCCGACCCCCGGGTTAGTAGATGATGTTGTTGTTCGGGTACATAGTACATAACAAATACCGTATTTTCCTTTGAACCATGCGGCTTATAAAACGATGCGGCTAATTAATGGAATTGTCTTTGCTAACGGCCATGTTTTGTATTTAACAAATTGTTTTTATCAGGGTTGTACGGTATACCGGTACTAGTATACTACCGCGGTAGTAGGGAATCAAAAACGGTACTATAATCTGTTTGAAAATACTTTTTTTTTTTTTTTTTAACAGATATGACGGCACGACATTGCTGGTTTTACGTGCAGAGGAGCATGTTCGGCAGTGCACAATCACGGAGTACTTACAAGCAGATATACTGATTAGAGATGTCAGAGAATGGCTTTTTTGCCGACATCCGATATTCCTGATATTGTCCAACTCGTAATTACCGATTCCGATATCAACCGATACCGATATATACAGTCGTGGAATTAACACATTATTATGCCTAATTTTGTTGTGATGCCCCGCTGGATGCATTAACCAATGTAACAAGGTTTTCCAAAATAAATCAACTCAAGTTATGGAAAAAAAATGCCAACATGGCATTGCCATATTTATTATTGAAGTCACAAAGTGCATTATTTTTTTTAACATGCCTCAAAACAGCAGCTTGAAATTTGGGACATGCTCTCCCTGAGATAATCCTGATACCCACTACAACTATGGGAAATATTACACTTTGACTTTCACAAAGTGCATTATTTTTTTTATTTTTTTTTTAAACATGCCTCAAAACAACTGCTACAAAAACAATGAAGGCACACAGCTCCAGTCCAGAGTATACTAGAGTAATAAAGTAAACAATAACATAGTCCTCCTTTAGTGCAAGACTGCCTGGCACACTGTATAACAGGAAATTATAAACTGGGCTCAATCTGAACAGCCAATATGGGCATCTACATCAACTATATGAATTGCCTGAGAAGCTGGACAGGACAAAAAAATTTAAAATTAAAAATAAAAATTAGAAAAGAAAGTTTTGAAACCGATACCGATAATTTCCGATATTACATTTTAAAGCATTTATCGGCCGATAATATCAGCAGTCCGATATTATCGGACATCTCTATTTATAATTCATGATTACTAAAATACTTTGCGGAAATGTGTTTACCCCGGTCACGTCAGGAAACAATTAACTGCAATAAATGAGATTCTGATTTTTAAATCAATTCATAATTTTCCAAAGTTGACAATAAAAAAATTAAAAATACTAATTATAATATCAATACCCTTAAATAATTCCTAAGAATACATTTTTAAAAATGTTTTTTTTTTTTGGCCATTTCTGTGCTTCCTCGCTGCACGTGTACGTCATTTGTCAGCAGCTAAGCTGAGTTTGTGTATGCTTTTTAAAAATAATTGTCAAACCACATAATAGCGGGGGGTGTATATTGTAGCGTCCCGGAAGATTTAGTGCTGCAAGGGGTTCTGGGTATTTGTTCTGTTGTGTTTATGTTGTGTTACGGTGCAGATGTTCTCCCCAAATGTGTTTGTCATTCTTGTTTGGTGTGGGTTCACAGTGTGGCGCATATTTGTAACAGTGTTAAAGTTGTTTATACGCCACCCTCAGTGTGACCTGTATGGCTGTTGACCAAGTACGCAATGCATTCACTTATGTGTGTGTAAAGCCGTAGATATTATGTGACTGGGCCGGCACGCAAAGGCAGTGGCTTTAAGGTTAATTGGCGCTCCGTACTTCTCCCTACGTCCGTGTACCACTCCGTACAGCGGCGTTTTAAAAATTCATACATTTTGCTTTTTGAAACAGATATCGATAATTCCCGATATTACATTTTTGAAGCATTTATCGGCCGATAATATCGGCAGTCCGATATTATCGGACATCTCTAGTTGCGAGCATGGGACAAAGTTGCAAGGCCGCACATAATTTGCAGGGAACCATTGAGTTTGCATGAATTGGCATGCTTGCAACATGAAGAATCCCAAGAGGGTCTGGTCCACAGCTAGTGTAGTTACGCATCTGTAACACAATAACAATGTTGTACTGGACATCTAATTATCCTCGCTACATTGATAAGGCGGTACTTTTTTACACACCGACTCCTCCTCTGGCTTCTAAAATCGACAATTTTCTTCCAACAACGTCCCAGACTTGATGAAGCATGTTATTATTTTCCCAAGTCTAACCTTTTCCAGTGAATAGACAAAGAGGCTCAAAAAGGAAAAGGGAGTTAGGTTCAAAATAAAGAAGACCTGCCGGGCATTTTTTGCATTTTAAATGGCATCAGGTTTTAACAACCTATTCTTTTTTTCCCCTCATTTTATGTTTTTTTTTTAAATACAGCCCATGTCAGGAGGATATGTCCCACTCATAAAGCTGCAAAATGACAATGCACAGTGGCGCTAATACACAGACGTAGTTAATCATGACATTTTCTGCAATTCCCAACTGATTAGGGTCATTATGTTGGAGGCCTGATTTATGTTGTCATTTCCTCTCACCGAGCCTGCATCAATGAATCTTAATGAATTGGTAAATAAGGGTGAAGATTACACTGTGTGACACAGAAACATTTCTCACCCCCACTGGACCAGATTTATATAGCCAATTAGAGGCTAACTGGGGAAAATGTCCAGCAGGAAAATAATACTCCTTATGGTATAAAAACGGTGGAGGGCGATTGTGTTCCCGTGTAAAACTCCCTAAGCCGTCCTCAATGAACACTCAGCATGCATAAGACTGACAAATGCATGGTTGAGTCATGTCTCTTAAAATAGGGACAAGAACTTTTGACAAACCATGCATTCTTGGGATGTCAATCTTAAGACAACTCACAATTCCATTTGATTCCAATTCTTGGGGTGATTATCTGGTTTGAAAATTATTTTTAAAAAACATACAAAAACTCCGCTTAGCTGCTGACAAGTGACCTACACGTGCAGCGAGGAAGCGCAGAAATGGCCAAAAAAAAAAAAAAAGTTTTAAATGTATTCTTAGGAATTCTTTAAGGGTATTGATTAGAGATGTCCGATAATATCGGCCTGCCGGTAAAACACCGATGTAGGTCATACTTGCCAACCCTCCCGATTTTCCCGGGAGACTCCCGAATTTCAGTGCCCCTCCCGAATTTCTCCCGATTTCCACCCGGACAACAATATCGGGGCGTGCCTTAAAGGCACTGCCTTAAGTGTCCTCTACAACAGTGGTCCCCAACCACCGGTTGGTACCGGGCCGCGCAAGAAGTAATAAAAATATATATATATTTTTTTGTTGTTAATTTATTAAATCAACATAAAAAACACAATAAATACATTAAATATCAATATCGATCAATACAGTCTGCAGGGATACAGTCCGTAAGCACACACGATTGTATTTCTTAATGAAAAAAAAAATAAAAAAAAATAATAACAATTCTAAGCAAATATCACCCTTATTTGAGATATTTAATCTTAGATTTCAGTTTTTCCAGTGTAGAAATTGCAATTCGGATGCGAGTCAATATTTTTGAGCACTATTCAATTTGGAGGTAAATTTTATGATAATCTCTCGCAATCATATACATGTAAAATGATATAGAGCAGTGGTTCTTAACCTTGTTGGAGGTACCGAACCCCACCAGTTTCATATGCGCATTCACCGAACCCTTCTTTAGAGAAAAACATTGTTTTTTTCTTAATTTAATCTTAATTTATAAATATGAATCATGAAATTATGTTATCAGATTAAAGAAATACTAATCAATATATTTTTTTTACAAACAGAAAGTTACAGGATTGGACACATGATCCCATGTTTACATCTCATTGTGCAACACGTGAATGTTTTAGTGGGAACTAAATGCGATATCTGAAAGTGGTACAAATTATTTCCAAAGCAGGACCCTCCACCCAGACATACAATACTAGTACACAGCTCATAAAAAACAATATTTTTTTTGTTATTGTCATTGTAAGTGGGCCAAAACACTTATATTACAAAATATGGAAATGACTTCTGTCATTTGATTATAATAATAAAACATTTAACTTGTTATTTAGTCAGGTTTGGGACAGGTGTGGCCACCTGACGTCGCTCACATGTGGTCCACTCAATGCTCAAGGCGGGGGGGTATGGTATTTTTATTTATTTATTTATTTTTTGGTCATAAAAAAAACAATCATGTGTGCTTACGGACTGTATCCCTGCAGACTGTATTGATCTATATTGATATATAATGTAGGAACCAAAAATATTAATAACAGAAGGAAACAACACTTTTGTGCGAATGAGTGTAAATGGGGGAGGGAGGTTTTTTGGGTTGGTGCACTAATTGTAAGTGTATCTTGTGTTTTTTATCTTGATTTAATTTAAAAAAAAAAATAAATAAAATAAATTAAATATCTTGTGCGGCCCGGTACCAATCGATCCACGGAGGTTGGGGACCACTGTTATAGAGCCTTTAAAACCATCGTACATCATTAATAAAACTGCGGTGGTTTGTTGTTATGAGCTGCGGATGAAAGCAAGGCATGTTTTTTTTCTGTCACTAGAAAGTATAAATAGCTTGATGGCTTATTAATACAAACTTCTTATAAGAGCACTTAAGAGTTATAATGAGGGGCTTTATGTACTACATATTGTGACAAGATTTAGCGAGGGGAAGCAGCTGTCGACATCAAACAAGCTGGCCTGCTATTAGGCGCAGGGGCTGAGGGATGCTGTGTGAAAAGGAGTGGAAAATTAAAGCCGAAGCAACACAGGAAAGGGTTTAATTTACTGGCATGTACAGTATGCAAATGAGATTATGCTCAGCTTAACTGCATCATTTATGTCCATAATAACAGCATCATCATTACGGGACTCAAATTAAATTACACCGTGATTAGCATATCAAAGTAATTGGTTGAAGTTGAAAACAAATACCCGGTTTTGTTAATGAACATCTGTAATCGCCGTGCAAATTCTCTCAGTGAAAACATCCAAAACAAATATGTGTGTTTTTTTTAGGGAAGGGGAAGGGGAATATTATTCCGACGTGACGGGCCTGTCTGTGTGAATTGTGGCTCGATGGGGGTATTTTACCTGGAGAGTTCCGCGCACTCAGAATACATTTGGCAAACTGCAGGGAGATCAAAGATGCAATTTAACCACGCTTGCCAGTGGGAAAAGTCATCAATAAACTACAAGTCACTTCATGCATGGGTTTTGGAAATTGAGTCTCTGTCAAAGGCTTAAGAGAGACGTCCGTATCACAAAAAAACACCACGGCTTGGACTAACGTGACAGCGGAAATTACACACACACACACACACACATGCACTCACACACACATGCACACATACGAGTTTTATCCAAAGAGTGTAGTGTTGATAAACGTTTCAAATGAAGCACTACGTTTTCAGGCCTGAAAAATGTAATGGAAATTGTAGTGACTAAAAAACAAATAAATATAACTAATTTACATTACGTATACACAAAACCCAAAACCAGTGAAGTTGGCACGTTGTATAAATCATAAATAACAACAGAATACAATGATATGCAAATCCTTTTCAACTTATATTCAATTGAATAGACTGCAAAGACAAGATATTTAATGTTAGAAATGAGAAACTGCTTGCATAAAAATGAGATCATTTGGAATTCGATGCCTGCAACCTGTTTCAAAAAAGCTGGCACGAGTGGCAAAAAAGACTGAGAAAGTTGAGGAATGCTCATCAAACACTTATTTGGAACATCCCACAGGTGAACAGGCTAATTGGGAACAGGTGGGCGCCATGATTGGGTATAAAAGCAGCTTCCGTGAAATGCTCAGTCATTCACAAACAAGGACGGGGCGAGGGTCACCACTTTGTGAACGAATGTGCGAGCAAAGTTGTCGAACAGTTTAAGAACAACATTTCTCAACCAGCTATTGGAAGGAATTTAGGGATTTCAACCATCTACGGTCTGTAATATTATGAAAATCTGCACGTAAGCGATGATATTACAGACCTTCGATCCCTCAGGCGGTAGTGCATCAAAAAGTGACATCAGTGTGTAAAGGATATCACCACATGGGCTCAAGAACGCTTCAGAAAACCACTGTCAGTAACTACAGTGCGTCACTACATCTGTAAGTGCAAGTTAAATCTCTACTATCCAAAGGGAAAGCCATTTATCAACAACACCCAGAAACGCAGCCGGCTTCGCTGAGCCCGAAAAGTGTTCTGTGTTCTGACGAGTCCACATTTCAAATTGTTTTTGGAAACTGTGGACGTCGTGTCCTCCGGACCAAGAACCATCCGGATTGTTATAGAAGCAAAGTTCAAAAGCCAGCATATGTGATGGTATGGGGGTATATTAGTGCCCAAGGCATGGGTAACTTACACATCTGTGAAGGCACCATTAATACTGAAAGGTGCATACAGGTTTTGGAGCAACATATGTCGCCATCCAAGCAACGTTATCATGGACGCCCCTGCTTATTTCAGCAAGACAATGCCAAGCCGCGTGTTACAACAGCGTGGCTTCATAGTAAAAGAGTGCGGGTACTAGACTGGCCTGCCTGTAGTCCAGACACAACGTGCCAACTTCACTGGTTTTGTGTTTTTGTATATTGGTGACTACTACATTACTTACAAAACAATATTACCTTCAAGCACTTGTTGCAGGTGGCCGAGTCCGCGTTAATTTAGCCAAAATGTGGCACCAATCGTTTTTAGGTCTGTTTACTATTGTTGTTTAAGTGCCATTATGGTCCTGAGTTTTTGGTACAGATCCCTACTTGTGGCACACTCACTAGCTGTATTGACACTTCACTGATACCATTTTTTTGGTGTCTCATATTGGTCATCCTGTAACGTTTCAGTGTGGGGTTGTGGGTTTGGACCCTAAGATGGTAAAGTGTATTTAAAGACAAAAGCAAAGACGTGCAGCAGGGGAGTGCACAAAGCTCAAACAGGCACATTAAAGGCGAGGGAGCCTAAATTGTCATTAAAGTGGATTAAAAGTATTTAAATTTGACCTGCAAATAAAATTATACCTGCCAATTAAAATTTGTTTTTGTTTTTTTGAACAAATAGCTTTGCAAAATGGAATCACGAACGCACAATTCTGGTCAATGATCCAAATCTGGGTGTTGTTGATAAATGGCCTTCGCTTTGCATAGTAGAGTTTTAACTTGCACTTACAGATGTAGCGACAAACTGTAGTTACTGACAGTGATTTTCTGAAGTGTTTCCTGGGCCCATGTGGTGATATCCTTTACACACTGATGTCGATTTTTGTATGCAGTACCGCCTGAGGGATCGAAGGTCCGTAATATCATCGCTTACGTGCAGTGATTTCTTCAGATTCTCTGAACCTTTTGATGATATTACGGACCGTAGATGGTGAAATCCCTAAATTCCTTGCAATAGCTCGTTGAGAAATGTTGTTGTTAAACTGTTTGACAATTTGCTCACGCATTTGTTCACAAAGTGGTGACCCTCGCCCCGTTCTTGTTTGTGAATGACTGAGCATTTCACGGAAGCTGTTTTTATACCCAATCATGGCACCCACCTGTTCCCAATTAGCCTGTTCACCTGTGGGGTGTTTCAAATAAGTGTTTGATGAGCATTCCTCAACTTTCTCAGTCTTTTTTGCCACTTGTGCCAGCTTTTTTTAAACAAGTTGCAGGCTTAAAATTCCAAATGAGCTAACATTTGCAAAAAAAAAAATAAGTTTTCCAGTTCAAATGTTAAATATGTTGTCTTTGCAGTCTATTCAATTGAATATAGGTTGAAAAAGGATTTGCAAATCATTGTATTCTGTTTTTATTTACCATTTACAAAAAGTGCCAACTTCACTGGTTTTGGGGTTTTTATAATTAAACCTAAAAAAAATCATTGAAACCCCAAAATAAATTTGACAGCTGTGCCTAAAATCAGCATAAGTAAACTGACCGCAAATGTGCATATAAAAAAAGAGCAGTCAATTTAAAAAAAAATAAAGTAGCATCTTATTTCATTCATTAAAAAATCCATTAAATTGTCTTATTCTTAGCAAGTGTGTAAAAGCCGTGCCTTTCAAGGTAAAGCGAGGGCAAATCCCCTCCATCAGCTAATGACGGCGCTCATTACACAGAGAAGCTGGCTAATGAAGGCACAGTGCCGGCCGATCCCCTCACCCCACATAAAGCCTGATGAAATGCTAATATCTCACTTCTAATTAAAGGACTCCAAGTCCAAATGCACCTCCACGGCTACTCGCGGCTTCTTTTTTAAAACAT
Organism: Entelurus aequoreus; assembly: GCF_033978785.1. Classification (NCBI taxonomy): domain Eukaryota; kingdom Metazoa; phylum Chordata; class Actinopteri; order Syngnathiformes; family Syngnathidae; genus Entelurus; species Entelurus aequoreus. The sequence continues at coordinate 23,040,203 of NC_084731.1, read as the reverse complement.
CAGACTACACCTCGAGATGTGATCGAGCGGCATTCCATTAATTCATATTTAAAAGCCCCCCCTAGTGCTGCGTTTATTCTCTGTCCTAGATTTACATTGTGAGTAGACGTGTCACTAAGCTTCCAGGTGCTTTTAAGCACTTGGAAAAATGAACACACAATGTTTCACGGCCAGCTCGACCAGGGAAATTATTCAGAGAAAAGGACAACAATTCAAAATCGGAGCGTGACATAAGTCAGTGTTGGCTGCATCTGTTTGATTTGCAATGTTTACACATATTAGGCTGTAAATATGTTAACAAGAAACCATGTTGCCTTTCTCAGAAAGTAACCTTTGAGCCTATTAGAAATCCAATAAAGACCACACATCACACACATAAATATAAAGACTAGAGATGTCCGATAATGGCTTTTTTGCCGATATCCGATATTCCGATATTGTCCAACTCTTAATTACCGATTCCGATATCAACCGATACCGATATATACGGCCGTGGAATTAACACATTATTATGCCTAATTTTGTTGTGATGCCCCGCTGGTTGCATTAAACAATGTAACAAGGTTTTCCAAAATAAATCAACTCAAGTTATGGAAAAAAAATGCCAACATGGCACTGCCATATTTATTATCGAAGTCACAAAGTGCATTATTTTTTTTTAACATGCCTCAAAACAGCAGCTTGGAATTTGGGACATGCTCATGCATGAGGAGGTTGAGGTGGGCGGGGTTGGAGGTGGGGGGCTAGGGGTAGCGGGGGTGTATATTGTAGCGTCCCGGAAGAGTTAGTGCTGCAAGGGTTCTGGGTATTTGTTCTGTTGTGTTTATGTTGTGTTACGGTGCGGATGTTCTCCGAAATATGTTTGTCACAGTGTGGCGCATATTTGTAACAGTGTTAAAGTTGTTTATACGGCCACCCTCAGTGTGATGGCTGTTGACCAAGTATGCGTTGCGTTCACTTGTTGTGCGTGAAAAGCCGTAGATATTATGTGACTGGGCCCGCACGCCCCCAACATTGTTGGAAATCGGGAGAAATTCGGGAGAATGGTTGCCCCGGGAGATTTTCGGAGGGGCACTGATATTCGGGAGTCTCCCGTGAAAATCGGGAGGGTTGGCAAGTATGACTGGGAGACACAACTGCTCTGTACTTCTCCCTACGTCCGTGTACCACTCCATACAGCGGCGTTTTAAAAGTCATAAATGTTACTTTTTGAGACCAAACCGATCATTTCCGATATTACATTTTAAAGCATTTATCGTCCGAGTCCGACATCTCTAATAAAGACAATATAACATACATCCGTAAACGTGGATGCATATGCAAAAGTGCAATATATTTATCTGTATCGTAATCTATTTATTTATATCTGCACCTTATTGCTGTTTTATCCTGCACTACCATGAACTAATGCAACCAAATGTAGTTCTTATCTGTACTGTAAAGTTCAAATTAAATGGCAATAAAAGGAAGTCTAAGTCTAAGTCTAACATATTCACCAACAAGACTGATGCAAGTATTAATGCTAAGGGCTGACAAGGTTAACACGTTAAAGCAGTGTTTTTCAACCACTGTGCCGTGGCACACTAGTGTGCCGTGAGATACAGTCTGGTGTGCCGTGGGAGATTATGTAATTTCACCTATTTGTAGGGGTACACAAAAATTTCGGTTCGGTACGTACCTCGGTTTAGAGGTCACGGTTCGGTTCATTTTCGGTACAGTAAGAAATCAACAAAATGTAAATTTTTGGGTTATTTATTTACCAAATTTGCAAAATCTTCCACCAAAAATATTTTTCTTACTGGAATATTTGATGTAAAGTAATCGGAACCTTGCATGGGTCAATAATTCATAATAACATTGATTTCGATTCAATATTATGTTTTGAGCAATGACAGTTTGAAAGAAAAAAAAAACAGCTTTGTTTTATTAGTCAACATTGCAACTTTTTCTAAATTACATTTAACCTTTAAGCTTTTTTATTTCACTTTTGTTATGTTGTTGTTTATTTTAATAGTATTTTTAGAATGTGCCGTGGGCCTTTAAAACATTAACTGTGGGCCGCAAATGGCCTCCGGGGCACACTTTTGACACCCCTGCTATAGATAATAAAAAATGTAATCTGATAAATCTATGGATAAAAAGTAGAGCCTGTTGACGCATGCGCGTTTATCATAACTCTCTCTCGCTCTCTCTGTCTCTGCCCCTCCCTCACCAATGCTGCTGCGCGCACAATTTGTTTTGTTTTTAACCCCTTCTTAACCCTGAACGTACACTGAAAATACACGCAACCCTAACTCAAAATGCCGGACATTTGAGGCATTTAAGGAACTCCGCCCTGACAGCTCCGCAAAATAGGACATGTACGGTGAAAAGAGGACGTATGGTCAGTCTATCGTAGCCCGTTAGCTGCTAGCATGCCGTGTTTTGTGTCTCGGTGTGCATTGTTTACACAACGTGCGTTACGCTACTTAATATGTCTGTGTGGAAACTCGTTCGGTACACCTCCGAACCGAACTGGAACCCCCGTACCGAAACGGTTCAATACAAATACATGTACCGTTACACCCCTACCTATTTGGGTAAAATAGGTAGGCGGAGTAACCGTGTAATACTCGTCCATATCAGTAGGTGGAAGAAGGTAGCTAATTGCTTTGTAAACCTCGTATCTAATGCTTAAACCAAAAATACACAAAAGGCGAGTGCCCCTAAAAAAGGCATTGAAGCTTAGGGATGGCTATGGAAAATGAAACTAAAACTGAACTGGCTACCAATCAAATCAAATCAAATCAACTTTATTTATAAAGCACATTTAAAATTTACCACAGGGGTAGCCAAAGTGCTGTACAATGGGCAGGTTAAAAGATAATACGAGAACCGAGCAAACACAACACAACACAAACAGAACACGATAAAAAATAAATAAATAAAATATAAAAACATAAAAACAGGTTCACAGCAGGTGTATTATGGGGCGCCATTGCAGGATGGATATCACTCAGTGTTAAAAGCCATGGAATAAAAGTATGTTTTTAAGAGAGATTTAAAAACAGGAAGAGAGGAGGCTTGTCTAACACTCAGAGGTAGGTCGTTCCAGAGCTTGGGAGCAGCAGCAGCGAAAGCTCTGTCACCTCTAAGCTTCAGCCTTGTGTCCGGGACCGACAGTAGCAGCTGATCGGCTGATCTTAGGGATCGGGTGGGGCAGTAAGGCTGAAGGAGGTCGGAGAGATATGTTGGCGCAAGGTTGTTTAGACATTTAAAAACAAATAAAAGGAGTTTAAAATTGATTCTGTAACGCACAGGGAGCCAAAGTAAACAAAAACAGAATGCTGGACGACAGCAAAGACTTACAGCGTGTGGAGCAGCAGACGGCGTCCACAAAGTACATCGCGTACATGACATGACAATCAACAATTTACACACAGAGAAGGATAGCGTCCGCACAACTGAAATAGTCTTGATTGCTAAATAAACTGGAATAGCGCTCAAAGAAAGACATGAAACTGCCACAGGAAAATACCAACAAAACAGGAAAAGCCACCAAAATAGGAGCGCAAGACACTAAACGCAGGAAAACACCAAAAAACTCCAAATAAGTCACGGCGTGATGTGACAGGTCGTGACACTTACTTTGAGACAAGAGCTATAGTGATGCATGCTTGGTTATGGTTTGAATTCATATCCAACAATTGCAACTATGACTTTTTACTGTCAATATCAACTACTGAGTTTACATGTTTAATGTTTTCTGCTGGTGGTGTGCCTCCGCATTTTTTCAATGAACAAAAATGTGCTCTAAAAAGGTTGAAAAACACTGCGTTAAAGCATGTGATTATTAAAAATAAATGACCGCGTTATCAAATATGAATGAAGATTAATCACAGGCTTAAAGAGGAACTGTACTTTTTTTTTTTGCCTATCATTCACAATCCTTATATAAGACAAGAACACTTTCTTTTTTTAATGCATTCTAAATATTAAATGAATGCGATCAAAAGTCAGCCTACAATGGAGCTAATGGCAGTCGCTCAATTATGCCTATAAAGCGCTCTAAAAAACATCCAAACACCTCCATCAAGGTTTTGTATGCATGCTGTAAGTATACATGTAATGTAGTAACACACACATTTATAATAAAATGTCATATTGACATATTTGGATCATTTTAAACCAGGGGTGTCCAAAGTGTGGCCCGCAGCTCAAGTGTTTTTTTTGCCCGCGGCATAGTGTCGAAATAAAATCAGACAAAAAAACAACGGAAAAAATGCAAGCATAATAAGTAAATATGATTGATTGATTGAGGCTTTTATTAGTAGATTGCACAGTACAGTACATATTCCGTACAATTGACCACTAAATGGTAACACCCGAATACGTTTTTCAACTTGTTTAAGTTGGGGTCCACGTTAATCAATTCATGGTAATATGGTAGTTAATTGTAATACTAATAATTAATATGAAGCGGACACATTGTTTTGTCTGTAAATTTATGTCTGTTTTAGATTGTTTTTTTACAAAATAAAATATCAAAACGGCCCCCGCATGCTTTGACTCGTCAGTGTGCGGCCCTTTGGGGAAAAAGTTTGGACACCCCTGATTTAAAGCAGGGGCGTCAAAGTCATTTTAGCTCAGGGGCCGCGTGGAGGAAAATCTGTGCACACGCGGGCCGGACTATTAAAATCACGGCGTTAAAACTAAAAAAATTAAGACAACTTCAGATTGTTTTCTTTGTCCTACTTTGGCCAAAAATAGAACGAACGCATTCTGAAAATATTACAATTAAAAATATAGAAAAAAAATACCGGCAGCGGTAAAGTTTAGATCCATGAAGGAAAGAAGAAAGTGAATGAATGTTTATAACTGAATAAATTTACATAAGCATTTTATTTTGTATAATTTTTTTTTATGAATTAAATAACATTTATGACAACCTTTTTCCAAAACACACGCGCATGATAAGATGAATGTGGAGTAAATGAGTGTATCCATGGCCACAGCACACAGTACACGCAAAAACCTCATTTCAATTTAGCACCGGTTATCAGTTGTACACCCAGTTTTAGTAAATCAAACGCAACACCCACTAATAGTACACGCTATTATATAGTTTGCACACACTGTTATTTGGATTTGCACACGTGATACTTGGATCTTAGTCGATCAGGCCCTTGTTGTATTAATGAGTATTTCATATTTGATAGTTAGTTGTGTAGTTTCTTTCTATATCCATTTAGTTAAGTCGAGTCATACCAAAGACTATAAAAATGGGACCCATTACCTCCCTGCTTGGCACTCAGCATCAAGGGTCGGAATTGGGGGTTAAATCACCAAAAATGATTCCCGGGCGCGGCACCGCTGCTGCCCACTGCTCCCCTCACCTCCCAGGGGGTGATCAAGGGGATGGGTCTAATGCAGAGGACACATTTCACCACACCTAGTGTGTGTGTGACAATCATTGGTACTTTAACTTGACTTAAATGCAACTTGCTCAAAGTTAAATGTTTTAAACCGGTGGTCCCCAACCACCGGTCCGAGGACCGGTACCGGTCCGTGAAGCATTTGCTACGGGCCCAGAGAGAAACATTAAATAATTTATAAAGGACTGCATTTTCTCCGACTTAACTTTGACCTGTCCCACTAGACCAGGGGTGTCAAACTTGTTTTTATTGAGGGCCACACCGCAGTCATGGCTGCCAATAGAGGGCCGCTTGTAGCAGTAGATAATTAATGAATTTGCCTATGAATTTAAAAATTTTTTTAAAAATGTACGTAAAGAGTAAAAAAAATCTGTGGATTTGACCACTGTTTTTTACAGAAAAAAAACTGGCAGCTCAGTTGCCAGACTTTTACTGTAAAATATATTGTGTTATTTTTACAACATATTACTGTAAATAGGAATACAGTACCGCTGTTTAATTTTATTTTGGCAACTCAGATACCAGTTTTTTACCAAAATAAAATGTGGTACTGTCATGCCAAATTTTTTCCCTCTACAAAAACCTTCCCTTCCCCATTTACTTCCGGGGCTGCGTCCAATAAAATCACAAAGTTGTCGGGGGTCCTTAACCTGCACGCGACTGTCCTGTTTCGCGCCTGTACAAAAAAAAAAAAAATAATCGATTTCTTCAGATTCCAGCAGCTGTCAAAGACGAAGTATCCTTCCAGCGACGGGCAGTCAAAGCCGAAGTGCTATCGATCGCTGTCAATGACGTAAAAGGAAACATGACCACGGAAGTAAATGGGGGAGGGAAGGTTTTTGTAGAGGGAAGAAATTTGGCGTGACAGTACCATAAAATCATCAACCGTGGATTTAAAAAAACAAACAAACTGACAGCTTAGTCGACAGAATTTTACTGTAGAAAAACAAAAATTGGTCGTTTTTTTTCAACTTACAGTAATATGCTGTAAAAAACTCCCTAAATGTTATAGTAAAATCTATTGGTCATTTTTATAGTGTACGATTTGATGGACAACTTGCTTCGAAACCATAAGTTAAGCAGATATTTAAGTATTTATTTGGATTTTGACCATGAAAGTCAGATACTATAATATTTGTTGCAATATTGGACACAATTTTTTTCCCTGTCAAACTACAAAAAAAAACCCTAATACCTTTGGTAGGAAAATAAGAAAGTAAAGAAATAAAATATAAGGTATTTTATTGACACATATTATTTCCAAGCTTTTGCGGGCCATATAAAAGGACGTGGAGGGGCAGATCTGGCCCGCGGGCCTTGAGTTTGACACCTGTGCACTAGTCACACCAATGATGTACAATACAACTCCTCATAGGAAGTTGCCATTTGTTATAACTTTGTGACATGATACAATGCACATTAAAGGCCTACTGAAATGATTTTTTTTTATTTAAACGGGGCAGATCCATTCTATGTGTCATACTTGATCATTTTGCGATATTGCCATATTTTTGCTGAAAGAATTTAGTAGAGAACATCGACAATAAAGTTTGCAACTTTTGGTCGCTGATAAAAAAAGCCTTGCCTGTACCGGAAGTAGCGTGACGTCGCAGGTTGAAAGGCTCCTCACATTTCACCATTATTTACACCAGCAGCGAGAGCGATTCGGACCGAGAAAGCGACAATTACCCCATTAATTTGAGCAAGGATGAAAGATTTGTGGATGAGGAACGTGAGAGTGAAGGACTAGAGTGCAGTGCAGGACGTATCTTTTTTCGCTCTGACCGTAACTTAGGTACAAGGGTTTATTGGATTCCACACGTTCTCCTTTTTCTATTGTGGATCACGGATTTGTATTTTAAACCACCTCGGATACTATATCCTCTTGAAAATGAGAGTCAAGAACGCGAAATGGACATTCACAGTGGCTTTTATCTCCACGACAATACATCGGCGAAGCTCTTTAGCTACGGAGCTAACGTGATAGCACATCGGGCTTAAATGCAGATAGAAACAAAAGAAATAAACCCCTGACTGGAAGGATAGACAGAAAATCAACAATACTATTAAACCATGGACATGTAACTACACGGTTAATGCTTTCCAGGCTGGCGAAGCTTAACAATGCTGTTGCTAACGACGCCATTGAAGCTAACTTAGCAACGGGACCTCACAGAGCTATGCTAAAAACATTAGCTATCCACCTACACCAGCCAGCCCTCATCTGCTTATCAACACCCGTGCTCACCTGCGTTCCAGCGATCGACAGAGCGACGATCATAGATGCGGTCGGCGGCCCGGAGACGGAGGAAGTCAAGGTGAGGTTGCCGGCTAGCGCATCTACTATCCATCTCAAAGTCCTCATTGTTCATTAAACAAATTGCAAAAATATTCATCAACACAGATGTCCAGAATACTGTGGAATTTTGATATGAAAACAGAGCTTTTTGTATTGGATTCAATGGGGTCCGAAAACTTCCGTTTCAACGATTGACGTCACGCGCATACGTCATCATATATAGACGTTTTCAACCGGAAGTTTAGCGGGAAATTCAAAATTGCACTTTATAAGTTAACCCGGCCGTATTGGCATGTGTTGCAATGTTAAGATTTCATCATTGATGTATAAACTATCAGACTGCGTGGTCGGTAGTAGTGGGTTTCAGTAGGCCTTTAATGAACATATCAAATACAAATGTGACAGATTGTAGCCAAAGGCTGATTTCCATCAGCATTTCATTGCAAAGAAACACGCCCAGGGCTCCCACTAATTCAGCGTTATAGTGAGTTGTATTTTTCACAAGTGGGAAGCCGGTCCCTGAAAATAATGCCTACATTAAACCGGTCCGTGGTGCAAAAAAGGTTGGGGATCACTGTTTTAAACCACAAAATGCAAAACCACCAGCAAGCTTATGTTACTATTAGTAGTTTGCCAGAACATATATTTATTTAAACACATTTATTTTAACAATTGCTAAGTATATTAAATAAAAAATGCTCGTCTGCCTTACGAATTTGAGTACAATACGTATGAATTGTTAAAGTTATATTATAAAATTTACTCACGTTGCTTGGAGTGATAAATTAAGGAACCGTACAAGTAACAGGCTATGGACGATTAGTAGACAATAAGGCACTTATACTTCCGGTTCAAGCCCAAAACAGAAGGAAATACTGTTGACTTTCAACCCGCAGTACCTGTAGTGAGCGAACACGTCAGAAAGATGGCGCCATAGCACAAACAACAACACACTCTTTCAGTTTCTGTGCGGCCTTACTATTATGTAAGTTTTTTTAATACAAAACATTATGGCCGTTATCGAAGAAAAATCCATAGATGAGCCGCACCTTTATATAAGACGCAGGGTTCAAAGTAGCAGCTTATAGTCCGGAAAATACGGTACCTGACAAATGTATTTAACTCTGTTTCGTAGCAGTAGTCTCTTTCAGACAGAAATGTAGTAAAGTTGGCATAATACAAGACCTGGGATTTATTTCCCTGGGTCTTTGACAATGAAATCAGCGAAGCAGGACATTCCCCCGCATGTGTGCGCCTTCACGCAGCAACAAGGCTTCCCGCAGTCAGATAATGAGACGACAACGTCCTCTGTGACGGACACAATACTTGTTGGACGGTGACAATCGCTTTCAACACAACAGGGCTGCAAAAGTGGAGGCTGTGGTCACACTCGTTTCCTTAAATAACCAAATAACCGTCTAATATGCTACTATAATACTACTTACAAAACCTGTGAATTCAGGTCCACTTTAAACGCCAGGTCAGTGTTTTTTTTTTATATGAAGCAGCGATACATGGAAAGGGTGAACCGTCACAGCTTTAGTGTAAGAAACAGGCCTGCAATGATTCAACTGGTCCATAACATAACATTTACAATATACAAATCAATGTATGGAATTGTTTAGGAAAACAAGTCAAACATCTAGGTCAATGTGAAAAAATGTCCAAGCACAACACATACTTCAAAATTACACCCTGGAAGTATGGGATGCATTACATTGTCATTGTATTGTATGCATGTTTGATATAAACTGAATCTAACCAAGTAGATCATCTGCAATGCATGATGGGAAAAATGCAAAACACTCTCTCCACACTTACCAATGTTTGTCACATTCTAGCTGCCTGATTATAAAACTTTAAAAGGAGGTCGTCACGTAAATAAACAAGGTAGAGTCAAAATTTCACATACACTTAGTATCCAATTATATCATTAATCATATATCCATTATAATAATATATCCATTATAATATATATAAATATAAATATAAATATATATATATATATATATATATATATATATATATATATATATATATATATATATATATATATATATATATATATATACAGGCCTCAAATTATATATATATATACACACATATATATATACATATATACACATATATATATATATATACACATATATATATATATATATGTATATATATATATATATATATATATATATATATATATATATATATATATATATATATATATATATACACATATATATATATACATATATATGTATATATATATATATATATATATATATATATATATATACATACACATACATATATACATATTACAAACATATATACACATGTATACACATATATACATATATACACATACATACATACACACATATATATATACACACATACACACAGATACATATACACATAAATAGATGTATACACATATACACACAAATACATATATACACACATATATATACACATACATATATATACATATTACATACATATATACACATTTATACATATATACACACAAATATATACATACATACACACACATATACACATTTTATACACATTTATACCTATACATATGCACATATATACATATACACACAAATACATATATACACACACATATATATATACACACACATATATATATACACACACATACATATATATATATATATATATACATATATATATATATATATATATATATATATATATATATATATATATATATATATATATATGTACATATATATATATATATATATATATATATATATATATATATACATATATATATATATATATATATACATATATATATATATATATATATATATATATATATATATATATATATATATATATATATATATATATATATATATATATATACATATATATATATACACTTATACACACAAATACATATACACACACACACACACACATATATATATGCATACATATATACAGTATATGTTGCAATATGGATATAATCGCCTATCCCTATGTAGCTGAAATATAATTTTTGATTCATATTCATGTTCCTAAATCGGTGCATGCTGCCACTAAAGTCCTTCTGGTCAGAAAGTCAAACACACAATAATATTGTTGTCGTGAATTTCCAAAATGTTGTGTTTGTATACAGTATAGTCTACCAGTAAAATTCCTGGCTGTAAAGGTCAGTGTTACGAACATATCGCATGATGTCTGTTTGATCCCAGACCGAGTCTTTTCCCAGGGATTCTGGGTCTCTTCCACTGTGTAAATCAAGCTGTATGACCTTCTACATTCCTCATGTTCTGTCCTCCCATTCAACCACAGGCACAGATAATGCTGGGCAAATATCATAAACGTGAGGATTTTAGGATTTAAGTGAGCTTGCCATCTACCTCCACCAACTGGGGAAAAGAAAGTCCATGCATCTGATAATACCTTATTTCCTCTGTCTGAAAGAGCAGCAGCGAGGCCGACTGACCTCTTTGCCTAAAAGTCACTCATCGTATTCTCAATGGAATGCACACAGGGCCTGATTGGTCATATTATATTTGGATTTTTTGCATTAAGTGCAGCCCGCAGCTATTTTGTTAACACATTTAAAAAATGCTGTTTAAAAAAAACATTAAAAAGTTGAATACAAAAGCAAACAAGTGAAAAAAGTTGCAATGTTGATAACAAAAACCTGCCATGCAGGCTGTTTTTTTTCTTTAAAACTCTCATTGCTCAAATAATAATAACGAATCAAAATCAATGTTGTTATTATTATTGACTTTTTCAAGGCTCCAATTACTTTGCATCAAATTTTCGGGGAAAATACTGCATATTTTTTGTGTTTTCCATATTAAAAACAACGTTTTCTTTGAAAAAAGGGGCACAAAACAAACAAAAAAACATTACAAAAAAACGTACAATCGACGGATAGATCTGAAGTTGATCTCGAGACGTAAGTGTGGAAATTTAAAATGAAAATACATGCATTACCTAATTTTAAATCTTTCATGAGTGGGACCCTTTTCGATCCCCTAGAATTTTAGGGGGAATTTGTTTTGTAAATGTCATTGCTCGAAAAATAATAATGAATTAAAATCAATATTGTTATTAATTATTGACCTATTCAAGGCTCCAATTACTTCGCATCAAATATTCCCATATTGGAATATTTTTTGTGGAAAATATTACATATTTTGTGTGATTTCCATATTAAAAACAAAGTTTTCTTTGAAAAAAAAGGGCATAAAACAAACACCAAAAAAAACTAGAAAAAAACAAAAAACTTACATTCGATGGATAGATCTGAAGTTGATCTCAAGACGTAAGTGTGGAAATGAGAAATAAAAATACATGTATGACCTAATTTTAATTCTTTCATGAGTGGGACCCTTTTCAAACCCCAAGAACGTTAGTGGGACTTTGTTTTTTAAATGTCATTGCTCGAAAAAAGTAATACATTAAAATCAATATTGTTATTAATTATTGACCTATTCCAAGGCTCCAATTACTTCACACCAAATATTCCACTTCGGAATATTTTTTGGGGAAAATATTGCATATTTTGTGTGTTTTCCAACTTAAAAACTAAGTTTTCTTTAAAAAAAAGGGCATCAAACAAACAAAAAAAATATGAAAAAAAAACAACTTACAATCGACGGATATATCTGAAGATAATCTTGAGACATAAGTGTGGAAATAAAAAAATAAAAAAACATGTATGACATAATTTTAAATCTTTCATGACTTGGACCCTTTTGGATCCCCAAGAATGTTAGTGGGAAAAATAATAATGAATTAAAATCAATATTGTTATTAATTATTGACCTATTCAAGGCTCCAATTAAGTCACATCAAATATTCTACTTTGAATTTTTTTTTTTTTTTGGGGGGGGGGGGGGCAACATTACATACTTTTGGAGTTTTACCATAAAAAACTGGGTTTTGACAAAAAGTGCATAAAACATTAAAAAATAAAAAATAAATTCTCGACAAAGAGACCTAAAGTTGATTAAGAGCAGTGATTAGCAAACTGTGGTACACTCTACTTCATTAAAGTGCAGTGTTTTATTTTCTTTCTTTTTAAAAAAAATTCAAATAAAGTGTTACTGTTCAAACTGTGTATGTAATGTGTGTAATGCCAAACATATTAAATATACTTGTTAAATAAAACCTCAGCCTTGATTTTAATGGGAGACTTAGGCCTACTTTGCTACTGTATTTTAATGTTATGGTGGTACTCGGAGAGCCAAGTTTTTTCTGAGTCGGTGAAAAATGTTTGAGAACCACTGATTCAGAGACTCAAGCGTTAAATGGAAACAAAAAAAAAACAATATTAATACATGACCTATTTTTAACATTTTTATGACTAAGACCATTCTGAGCCTCAGGATCAAACTTGAGGGGAGCCCTAAAGGTTAAACAAAAAAAAATTATATATATATATATATATATATATATATATATATATATATATATATATATATATATATATATATATATATATATATATATATATATATATATATATATATATATATGTGTATATATATATATATATATATATATATATATATATATATATATATATATATATATATATATATATATATATATATATATATATATGTATATATATATATATATATATATATATATATATATATATATATATATATATATATATATATATATATATATATATATATATATTGTACTGGTTTTGAAAATATTTTTTTAGTGGGTGGCCCTTTGTGGAAAAAGTTTGGACTGCCATGCTCTTTTAACCTGCACTACAACGAGCTAATGCAACAAAATGTTGTTCTTATCTGTACTGTAAAGTTCTAATTTGAATGACGATAAAAAGGAAGTCTAAGTCTAATCTGATGTGTTTGTTCTCTGTTGTGTTGTTTTTGTGTAAGCATCGTCATGCTTATCGTCATCTTTTTGGTCCAAGGTGTGACCTGCAGCTGAACTGCCCTTCGATTGGCCACATAGGGGATAACAAAAAAAACCTCATGCTAAAAAAAACCCCCCCAGCAAACAGAGGCCCATCAGTCAAAACACACATAGCTAACACCAGGGCGGGGACTCAAAGATCGATGGCGAGATAGAGACCAAGACAGAGAAAAGGCAAGACAAACAAGACGAGGGGAACCCACAATACAAAGTAGTTACACAGAGGAGCCCGACATAAAGGAAGGTCAAGTACTTACTGTAAACTAAGAAAGTCGGGCTATTCTGCCCGGCTGTGGTATTTGTTTCTTATTGTTTCAGTGGCAGCTAAAAACATCCTCCAAAGCTCCGCTCTGGGAAGCTTTGACGAGGAGGTAACCATATTAGGCTGTGGATGGTTAAGTCAACAATAACATTGTTGTAATATGATGTAAATGTTTCAGCCAAGGAGTAGTGTGTACGTTTCATTGCAGTGGTTATTTTTTCATGCTCAGTCACAAAGACTGTTTGTAAAACTAACTTAAGAGATACATGCACAAACCCCAAAACCAGTGAAGTTGACTCGTGTAAATGGTACAGGATACAATTATTTGCAAATCCTTTTCAACCTGCATTCAAATGAATAGACTGCAAAGACAAGATATTTAACGTTCGAACTGGAAAACCTTGTTATTTTTTGCAAATATTAGCTCATTTGGAATTGGATGCCTGCAACATGTTTCAAAAAAGCTGGCACCAGTGGCAAAAAAGACTGAGAAAGTTTGAGGAATGCTCATCAAACACCTATTTGGAACATCCGGCAGGTGAACAAGTCTAATTGGGAACAGGTGGGTGCCATGATTGGGTATAAAAGCAGCATCCGTGAAATGCTCAGTCGTTCACTAACAAGGATGGGGCGAGGGTCACCACTTTGTCAACAAATGCGTGAGCAAATTGTCAAAAAGTTTAAGAACAACATTTCTCAACATGCTATTGCAAGGAATTTAGGGATTTCACCATCCACGGTCCGTAATATCATCAAAAGGTTCAGAGAATCTGGAGAAATCACTGCACGTAAGCGATGATATTACGGACCTTCGATCCCTCAGGCGGTACTGCATCAAAAAACAACATCAGTGTGTAAAGGATATCACCACATGGGCTCAGGAACACTTCAGAAAACCGCTGTCAGTAACTATAGTCTGTAGCTACATCTGTACGTGCAAGTTAAACCTCTTATGCAACGCGAAAGCCGTTTATCAACAACACCCAGAAACGCTTCGCTGAGCCCAAGCTCATCTAAGATGGACTGATGCAAAGTGGAAAAGGGTTCTGTGGTCTGACGAGAACACATTTCAAATTGTTTTTGGAAACTGTGGACGTTGTGTCCTCCGGACTATAGAGGAAAAGAACCATCCGGACTGTTATAGGCACAAAGTTCAAAAGCCAGCATCTGTGATGGTATGGGGGTGTATTAGTGCCCAAGGCATGGGTTTGAACGTTAAATATATTGTCTTTGCTGTCTATTCAATTAAATATAAGTTGAAAAGGATTTGCAAATGGATAACTTTTTTTTTTTATTCAGGCAAATTGATGCACTTTAAATATTAAAAAAAAAAAATTACAAAATAATTTAAAAAAATAAATAAAATAAATATTTTATGTTACAGACTAAAAAACAAAGTTAATAAAGTAATTAATTGTTTTTTTTATTTTCCTTCTTGTTAAAAGCTTACATTGTTATGCGTATCTATACTTACATAGGTGTTTTATAGACAAATGATACTATTTATGGTTGCAGTGGAGAATGAGGCCGGGGGGCGCAAAATGTTTTTCTTCTTCCGAGGGGGGGTAACAGAAAATAATTGAGAAGCACTGCCTTAATGGAACAGTCAACCCACTCGCCTCTACACTGCAAATGGAACATTCTCAATCACACGCCACCGCACTATCCAGCGCGCAAGATCACCGTGGGCTTCATGCACCTTCGTGGAACTCATTTCAAAGTCAAAGGCATTCCTAATCTCACGGAAGCATTTTACTGTATTCTTCTATCAGGTAGCCCCACATATTTGGGGGGGAAACAATAACTAAACACTAAGAACTAAAAAAAAGTTGGAAAGTGAAAAAATAATTGTTGTCTTTTTCTACAAAGTCTGGTCTTTCAAACAACTTTTTATTCGTCCACAGATGGATTTTGCTTACTGTCTCCTGATTCAATTTACTTGGCACAGATGTTCAGCTGCTGGCGACGGGCTGACATGATCCAAAGTCAACAGGTTTGTGACGCCGATTGTATTGTTTGAAACGGATTGAAAAATAAATTGATCCCCAGTAAAAGCATTTTTTTCCACCAGAAAAAAGTCAGTATCTGAAATATATATTTTACTGCATATACCAGGTCTATTGGTGTGTACAGTTTCATGCTAAAGCGCTAACGTTCGGACTTCTGAGGCGACTAAATAGCAGCAACCAGTATCTGCTAGAAGGCTTTGACACATCCTATGAACTTTTTAAAATGGTATTATTATTGTATTTATGTATTTATTTTAGAGATAAATGCTTTAAAATGTAGTATCGGAAATTATCGGTTTCGGTTTCTTTATTTTTATTTTTTTTATTTTTTTTTTTATCAAATCAACATAAAAAACACAAGATACACTACACTTATGAGAAATACTTTCAACCTTATTAAAAATAAGATATTCTTCATCTCAGTATGTTTATAATAACTGACTTAACTAATTACATATTACAAAACTGTTGTATTGCTCATTCTCGGATGTCATTTTACTATGAAAATGTCCGTAAATGAATGTATATATTTGTAAACGCTCTGAAGTGGGAAAGCGGTAGGATTAAATAAGCTTTGCTTCTTCCTACTACTTTTCGGACATGATGTAAACAGAAATGATATGAAATTGTGTGATGTATTATGTATCATGCTCGAAATAGAGATGTCCGTTAATATCGGACTGCCGATATTATCGGCCGATAAATGCTTTAAAATGTAATATCGGAAATTATCGGTATCATTTTTTTTTTATTATCAGTATCGTTTTTTGGGGTTTTTTTTTATTAAATCAATATAAAAAACACAAGATACACTTACAATTAGTGCACCAACCCAAAAAACCTCCCTCCCCCATTTACACTCATTCACACAAAAGGGTTGTTTCTTTCTGTTATTAATATTCTGGTTCCTACATTATATATCAATATATATCAATACAGTCTGCAAGGTATACAGTCCGTAAGCACACATGATTGGTCCACTAATAGTACTAACCTTTAACAGTTAATTTTACTCATTTTCATTAATTACTAGTTTCTATGTAACTGTTTTTATATTGTTTTACTTGCTTTTTTATTCAATAAAATGTTTTTAATTTATTTATCTTATTTTATTTTATTATTATTTTTAAAAAGGACCTTATCTTCACCATACCTGGTAGTCCAAATTAGGCATAATAATGTGTTAACTCCACGACTGTATATATCAGTATCGGTTGATATCGGGATCGGTAATTAAGAGTTGGACGATATCGCAATATCGGATATCGGCAAAAAAGGCCATTATCGGACATCTCTAATTTATTTATTGGGGACCGGGCACATTCATTAACAACCTATTGATCAATCTTTTGATCAGTTTGTTTAAATAATCGAGTAATCGGATGAAACACACTTTATAGGCTCTATGCGTAATTTTAGGGCAAATAGTTGAAATATACGAAAATGTTTCTGTTTGCCACGACGTTCATCCTTTATTTGTACCCAATAAATTGACATCAGCATTGAAATTGCACTTTAATCATGTGTGCATTAATAGAAAATAAAAACGTTTAAAAACCTGATGGATGTAACAATAATCGTGGTGAAATATCCAACAGTTAGTACAACCCCGTTTCCATACGAGTTGGGAAATTGTGTAAGATGTAAATATAAACGGAATACAATGATTTGCAAATCATTTTCAACCCATATTCAGTTGAATATGCTACAAAGACAACATATTTGATGTTCAAACTGATAAAAAAACATTTTTTGCAAATAATCATTAACTTTAGAATTTGATGCCAGCAACACGTGACAAAGAAGTTGGGAAAGGTGGCAATAAATACTGATAAAGTTGAGGAATGCTCATCAAACACTTATTTGGAACATCCCACAGGTGAACAGGCAAATTGGGAACAGGTGGGTGCCATGATTGGGTATAAAATGAAATGCTCAGTCATTCACAAACAAGCATGGGGCGAGGGTCACCACTTTGTCAACAAATGCGTGAGCAAATTGTTGAACAGTTTAAGAAAAACCTTTCTCAACCAGCTATTGCAAGGAATTTAGGCATTTCACCATCTACGGTCTGTAATATCATCAAAGGGTTCAGAGAATCTGGAGAAATCACTGCACGTAAGCAGCTAAGCTTGTGACCTTCGATTCCTCAGACTGTACTGCATCAACAAGCGACATCAGTGTGTAAAGGATATCACCACATGGGTTCAGGAACACTTCAGAAACCGACTGTCAGTAACTACAGTTGGTCGCTACATCTGTAAGTGCAAGTTAAAACTCTCCTATGCAAGGCGAAAACCGTTTATCAACAACACCCAGAAACATCGTCGGCTTTGCTGGGCCTGAGCTCATCTAAGATGGACTGATACAAAGTGGAAAAGTGTTCTGTGGTCTGACGAGTCCACATTTCAAATTGTTTTTGGAAACTGTGGACGTTGTGTCCTCCGGACCAAAGAGGAAAAGAACCATCCGGATTGTTATAGACACAAAGTTAAAAAGCCAGCATCTATGATGGTATGGGGGTGTATTAGTGCCCAAGACATGGGTAACTTACACATCTGTAAAGGTGCCATTAATGCTGAAAGGTACATACAGGTTTTGGAGCAACATATGTTGCCATCCAAGCAACGTTACCATGGACGCCCCTGCTTATTTCAGCAAGACAGTGCCAAGCCACGTGTTACATCAACGTGGCTTCATAGTAAAAGAGTGCGGGTACTAGACTGGCCTGCCTGTAGTCCAGACCTGTCTCCCATTGAAAATGTGTGGCGCATTATAAAGCCTAAAATACCACAACAGAGACCCCCGGACTGTTGAAAAACTTAAGCTGTACATCAAGCAAGAATGGGAAAGAATTCCACCTGAGAAGCTTCAAAAATGTGTCTCCTCAGTTCCCAAACGTTTACTGAGTGTTGTTAAAAGGAAAGGCCATGTAACACAGTGGTCAACATGCCCTTTCCCAACTACTTTGGCACGTGTTGCAGCCATGAAATTCTAAGTTAATCATTATTTGCAAAAAAAATATAAAGTTTATGAGATTGAACATCAAATATATTGTCTTTGTAGTGCATTCAATTGAATATGGGTTGAAAAGGATTTGCAAATCACTGTATTCCGTTTATATTTACATCTAACACAATTTCCCAACTCATATGGAAACGGGGTTTGTAATACCAATTTGAATTAAAGCTATTGAAAAACCGTGATTGATAGCCGCACTTTGATAAACTCACGGACGGACCGGCACGAGCTCGCTATCTTAAATGCTAACATGAATACAAGAGACGAGTGTTGTAACGAGTGTACACAACGTGCCAACTTTACTGGTTTTGGGGTATGTAGAAACCGGAGGTGGCGCCAGTCCGTGAACAACTTTATACATTTAACAGCTGTTTAAAAATAAATGTAAAACCCACTTCTAACTTGAGCATGACACACACTGAAGATGTTTCTAATAACTCTCAAGTTGTATGTTTTTTAATGTTGTCTTCAATGCCAATTTGTAGGAGAATATTGTTTCCCTTCCAAAGAGTTGACTTTGGCGCTCAGGGACGTACACAATGGCTGCCGCGCAGAGAGACCAGATTAAGGTGCTACAGCAACAACACGGCGAGTGACGGAAGTGTTTCACTTCCTTGCCAGAATCACCCCCGCGAGGCACTGTTGCTACAGTTGTTTATTACGCGCCGACCTGGGAGTAAGCGATTAAAGAGCTTTGTCGAATCACAGTGTTATAAATGCATTGAAAAACAGACGGCTGTAAATGCCAGTGAATTAGAAGCTCACCCAGCCAAATACGTGGCAATTTCCGTCTGATGCTGATATAAAGAAATTGCATTTTAAGGCAAAGCAATAAATGCTGTCAGAGTACATTTTAATGGCAATCCTTTCAATTGGTTCAACTCATGTTTATTTTTACACAGATGGAACCTTTTTTTTGTTTTGTTTTGTTTAAAGCAATGTCATCAAAACACTGGAAAGCAATGTAGAGTATTACTTTGGAATATCACATTATTTACATTAATTTGAAGAATGTTTACACCCACTAATAATAAATAGGTTTACTAGAACATACAGTACAGGACACACCTTCTCATTTCAATGTGTTTTCTTTATTTTCATGACTATTTACATTGTAGATTGTCACTGAAGGCATCAAAACTATGACACCTGTGAAGTGAAAACCATTTCAGGTGACTATACCTCTTGAAGCTCATCCAGAGAATGCCACGAGTGTGCAAAGCCGTAATCAGAGCAAAGGGTGGCTATTTTGAAGAAAACTAGAATATAAAAAGGACAAAGCTACGAACAATGGGAGACCTGGCTTTCTGCTTTGCCGCTCCCAGTATGTGGAACTTTCTCCCTGACCACCTGAGGGCACCACAGACTGTGGACGCTTTTAAAAAAGGCTTAAAAACCCTTCTTTTTAAAAAAAAAAAAAAAGCCTTTTTTTAGATATATGCATACTAGTTGTAGCTATTACCGTATTTTTCGGAGTATAAGTCGCTCCGGAGTATAAGTCGCACCGGCCGAAAATGCATAATAAAGAAGGAAAAAAACATATATAAGTCGCATTTTTGGGGGAAATTTATTTGATAAAACCCAACACCAAGAATAGACATTTGAAAGGCAATTTAAAATAAATAAAGAATAGTGAACAACAGGCTGAATAAGTGTACGTTATATGAGGCATAAATAACCAACTGAGAACGTGCCTGGTATGTTAACGTAACATATTATGGTAAGAGTCATTCAAATAACTATAACATATAGAACATGCTATACGTTTACCAAACAATCTGTCACTCCTAATCGCTAAATCCCATGAAATCTTGTACGTCTAGTCTCTTACGTGAATGAGCTAAATAATATTATTTGATATTTTACACTAATGTGTTAATAATTTCACACATAAGTCGCTCCTGAGTATAAGTCGCACCCCCGGCCAAACTATGAAAAAAACTGTGACTTATAGTCCGAAAAATACGGTAGGCTGTTCTAGTTTTTATTTTTATTATCTTTTTATTTATTTTTAATACACTAGCACTTTGAGGTTGTTTACTCAATGTAAAGTGTTTTTTTGCAAATAAAATCTATTATTATTATTAAAACATGTTTTCGATTATTTTTGTTAAGTACATAACTCCACACGTGTTCATAGCTTACCAAAGTCGTACTAAAACATTTTGATGGATTTTTGAGCACCGTGTGTGATGTTCTATATTTTCAATGGAACATTTAAAATGTTGGTGTTGTTTACTTGAGACATATTGCCATCATAGTGCAGCCTACACTTATCTCTTATGTTTGACTGCCATCTACTGGTCACACTTATCATTACACCATGTACCAAATAAAATAGATGGGAGGTGGGTAAGCTCAACCAAACTTATTCCGTGTATCAGGCGCACCGGAGCGAAAGCAGGACCTGCCCAAGCTCCAGGCACCTCTTCTTTGAACTGTTTTACGACCTTTTCTTTGAACTGTTTACAACCTTTTCTTTGAATTGTTTTGCAACCAAAGGTGGCGGCTGTTTACGACCCCCGTCCCTTTAGAAACAGCTGTTGCCATGCAATCAGGGAAAGTCCAAATAAAAGAGGAGGCGTACAATCTTTCGTCAGAGCGTGGTGGAACTGTGCATGAGTACAGCCCAGACAATTCTCCTCAATTGAGCCAAACTGAATTCTGTCTCTGTTTAATTCCTTTCTTCTTGTCTTGTTTAATAGATGTCATCAGTGTTTGAACCTGACAGTAATTGTTTCCTTGATAAAAAAAAATATTAATCCCAGCTGATTTGTAAAGAATAAATACATATAACAACAAGCCAGTCTTTTAAATGGCTCCCCAAGATCAAGTTCATTTCAACAGCCTGCTAACATTGACTCAAATTGACACCATTCGAATGTGTTTCACCGCATCAATAAATGATATTCAAATAGATAGTATGAAAGACAAACATTAAAAACTGTTCAACAGGCAGCTTACTCAAATGCATTGTTTTGCTTAAACTTGACATGCAAACAACACTGCAGTGTGACAACATTATGTAAACAAGACTAGGGAAATGATTATTGGGAACCTGACAAGAGCAAAAAAAAAAAGAAAAAAAAAACAGTACAACCTGTTATACAAATGAATGGCGATTAACCACAGCACATTTTCACGTGTATCGAAAAAAAATGTTTTGATGCAAATATGTGAATGCAAAATGTCCTATTTAGCTTTGAGGTATTGACTAACAGCTGCCAGTGTATTGTACACCTGTGAAAGAATTGGAATATTTTAATCTAACGTGAACTCCATTATCCGCAGATAATGGAGTTACAACAAAAATGATGGCCAAAATACAGCAAAAATGTATAGAAAGGACAAAAAGTCAGTATTTGTCCTCTGAGGGTTAGATGAGAGTTTATAGTTATTTTGGGAAGTTATTATTAAAATCTATATCTTGATATAATAACAACAATATACATCACAATATGCTATTTAGCATATACGGTAAATAATAACTGAAGCATTTCAAAAAAGGTTACAAAGGCTCCTAATTTGGCAGCTGACATATGCAGTAACATAGTGCGTCCTTTCCGGTTGCAATATTTGATCAAATTCGACTTAATCATTTTGCAATGCAGCCAGTTGAAAATTATAGAAAGTGGCACTCTACAAAGCAACTGACGCTGTGGTCAAACCTGGAATTGCCACAAAACACATTTTAAGATATTCAACACTATTCTGCCATCTGGCAGCTAAAATGGACAGTGCACCCCCACAATTTGTCACGTATCATGTGTCAGGTAAACCACTATACCGATACTACACTTGGTATGGTTACTGTCGATACCTGTTTTAATCCGCGCACCTCTGTTTACATTCACAAGCTCTATCTTAACAGTTAGTGGTTAATATATCCTCCTACGGTGTGTAGTGTAGCATGTTTAGCTACCCCTCGTCCTCCAGTGCTAATGGTACATGTAAGAAACATAGTTTACTTGTCGCTATGGAGGCGAGGATTGCTGACTTAGAAGTGCCTTTGCACTGTGGAAGGGCGTTAGCTGCTAGCTCGCTAGCGAGGACGCTACATTGCAATGACGATGTTCCTTTGTGTGTGAAGGACAGTGTGAGGATGAAGAAGTGGATGTTATTCATTATATTAAAGAAATAAATCATTAAAAACATGACTGAAGGAATGGCGAAGCAATTCGAGTGTAGCACTGCAAGACTGCACCATACTGAAGCAGAATGAGTTCATAACTCCTGTCAAAAATTTTAGAATAATATCTAATTGGCAGACATTTATCCATGAAAATACGGAAAAGCTGCTGATAGTGTTTGACAGAGAAGCAGCTGGAAGGAGACACCGTAGAAGTCCACTCTTGAAGGTAAATACTGTAGATTAATATTACATTACTTCATAAAACTAGTGTAGTTGTTAGTAGTAAAGTCTATTTTGTTTTGTTTTATACAATATATTTTTAGCTAAAAGTAATTTTTTTTATAAAAGGTATGTTAGATGTTAAAATTGTACCTTGTTTTTTTTTTTTTGGGGGGGGGGGGCAAGCACCAATTAAATAGATTTTAATTCATTGAATTGAGATACAAGTGTTGAGTTCATAACTCCAGTCAAGAATGTTAAAATAATATATAATTGGCAGACATTTATCCATGAAAATACGGAAAACCTGCTGATGGTGTGTTTGACAGAGAAGCAGCAGAATGGAGATTTCATAGAAGGTATGTTAGATGCTAAAATGTTACTTTTTTGGGGCTGGAGGGGGAAAGCACCATTTAAATTAATCTTAAATCATTAAATTGAAATACAAGATCGGTAGGTTGTAAGTTCATACCAAGTCATACCAAAGACTATAAAAATGGGACCCATTACCTTCCTGCTTGGCACTCAGCATCAAGGGTTGGAATTGGGGCTTATATCACCAAAAATGATTCCTGGGTGTGGCCACCGCTGCTGGTCACTGCTCCCCTCACCTCCCAGGGGGTGATCAAGGGTGATGGGTGAAATGCAGAGAGTAATTTCGCCACACCTAGTGTGTGTGTGTGTGACAATCATTGGTACTTTAACTTCGACTTTAAGTGTTGAGTTCATAACTCCCGTCAAGAATGTTAAAATAATATCTAATTGGCAGACATGTATCCATGAAAATAAGGAAAGGCTGCTGATAGTGTGTTTGACAGAGAAACAGCTGGAAGCAGACTCTATGATTGTAATTCATTGAATTGAGATACAAGTGTTGAGTTCATAACTCCAGTCAAGAATGTTAAAATTATATCTAATTGACCATGAAATTACGGAAAAGCTGCTGATAGTGTGTTTGACAGAGAAGCAACTGGAAGGAGATGCCATAAATCCACTCATGAAGTTAAATATTGTAGATTATTATTACATTACTTCTTAAAACAAGTGTAGTTGTTAGTAGTACATTCTCTGTTGCTGTTTTTTTTATACAATATTTTTTAGCAAAACATTTTTTTACATTTTTATAAAAGGTATGTTAGATGTTAAAATGTAACTTTTTGGGGGGTGCGGCTGGGGAAAGCACCAATTAAATTGATTTTAATTCATTGAATTGAGATTACAAGTGTTTAGTTGGTAACTCCAGTCAAGAATGTTAAAATAATATATAATTGGCAGACATTTACCCATGAAAATACGGAAAAGCTGCTGATGGTGTGTTTGACTTATGATACCATAAGTTATAAGTTAAAGTACCAATGATTGTCACACACACACAAGGTGTGGCGGAATTATTCTCAGCATTTGACCCATCACCCTTGATCACCCCCTGGGAGGTGAGGGGAGCAGTGACCAGCAGCGGTGGCCACGCCCGGGAATCATTTTTGGTGATTTATTCCCCAATTCCAACCCTTGATGCTGAGTGCCAAGCAGGGACGCAACGGATCCCATTTTTATAGTATTTTGGTATGACTCGGCCGGGGTTTGAACTCACAACCTACCGCTCTCAGGGCAGACACTCTAACCACTGAGTAGGTAATAATAATAATAAGTCCACTCATGAAAGTAAATACTGTGGATTATTATTACATTACTTCATAAAACAAGTGTAGTTGTTAGTAGTACAGTATTCATTGTTTTGTTTCGTACAATATTTTAGCTAAAAGTATTTTTTATGTAAAAAAGTATATTATATGTTAAAATTGTACTTTTTGAGGGGGGGGCAAGCACCAATTGAATTGATTTTAATTTATTGAACTGAGATACAAGAGTTCTGAGTCAAGAGCTCGGCCATAGAACCAATTAGGCTCTACTGTATCGGTAAGAAAGTTTTTGATTGATTGAGACTTTTATTAGTAGGCTGCACAGTACAGTACATATTCCGTACAATTGACCACTAAATGGTAACACCCCAATAAGTTTTTCAACGTGTTTAAGTCGGCGTCCACGTTAATCAATTCATGGTTAATATGGTGCATCTCTACAACTGAATAATGGGTGCTTCTGTAGTTACTGTAGTTTGCCAAAGTTGACAAAAACTTTGTGTAGAGCCGCCAGCAGTATCACATCTGGCCCGAAGCTCGCATGGTGGAAATCAACTCCCATGGACAACACTGTTCTGTATGCACGAGGTATTCCCAACAGGGCACTCAACCCAAAGAAAAATAATTAAAAAAAATAAAAAATAAAATGTTACGGGAAAAAGTCACTGTGGGTAAGCTATCAGTTGCATTTGAATAAAAGCATTAAAGCGTGTCTAAATGCGGCGGTATGAAATAAATAAAAGTCACGCTCCCTGTCCCACTGCTCTGTTTTGTTAGACATTTGGTAGTCAAAACTGTGAGCGGGCATTTGGTATTTAACACAAGCAGCCTACTGAATCCTCTTTAAACAGATAGATGTGTGTTGTTGTGTGTATAACACACACGCTCAAAACAAGTTGGGTGGGACTATATTGCACTTGAAGTGCCAGTAGAATAAAAAAACAAGACTTTGTTTGCTTAATTGTGTTGCATTGTATCCATTCAGCCATATCCAATTGTATTTACAGTCCGCTAAGTGTGTGAAAATACCATCAAAACATCACAAAATGCCATTTTGAATATTCCGCTCCGAATATCTTCGGCAATATTCGCAGATTTGGAATCCGATGACGTCACTGGATGAAACTCTTCTGCACTCTGACCATATTATCAGATCAGTCATACTGGAAATACGCAAAAATTGGAAAGAACCGTTTATCATTCACATATGCTTGTTTTTTTTATGCATTCGAAAATCGCAATAAATCGTGAGTAAATATCTAACAATTGAGTCAACAGATCGAGGGTACGCTATTCCGCCCATAAAACCCTCTACAGAACATCCAGAAACCACCAACAATCCTCCATTTACATGTCGTGACCTGAAAATTAACTAAATGAGAGATATTGTTATTATAAGTGCTAACGCAGACGGCCTATTTTAGTGATAGTGCCGGTGAGTAACTAACATTAACTGTTACGTTGGGGTTGCAGCTTACTGCGAGGTTTGTTCTCCCAGGATGCAAACTGACGACTCCGGACAGAACTTGCAGGTAGGAACATGATTTAATCGTAAATTTACACTCAAAGAGGTACAAAACAGAAAACAAACCGACGGAACAAGGTGCCGATCGCACCTGAAGCTAAGGCTACTACTTAGCACAGACTAGAGATCACTAGCAGGGGCTAGGAGACAAGCAAAACTTACGTAACAGTAGCGTGACGCAAACAAAGAAGCCAGACCGACTGACTGGCAAAG
>NC_084731.1:22958511-23006011 GCF_033978785.1 Entelurus aequoreus | reverse complement strand
CAATATACACCCCCGCTACCCCCTACCCACCCCCACCACCTCAACCCCCCCACCCACCTCATGCTCTCTCAGGGAGAGCATGTCCCAAATTCCAAGCTGCTGTTTTGAGGCATGTTAAAAAAATTATGCACTTTGTGACTTCAATAATAAATATGGCAGTGCCATGTTGGCATTTTTTTCCATAACTTGAGTTGATTTATTTTGGAAAACCTTGTTACATTGTTTAATGCATCACAACAAAATCAGGCATAATAATGTGTTAATTCCACGACTGTCGGTAATTAAGAGTTGGACAATATCGGAATATCGGATATCGGCAAAAAAGCCATTATCGGACATCTCTAGAGGAGGGTTTTGAAGTTGTTTAAGAGGGCACCTTTCATCTGTTTTATCATCCTTAAAATCCTAAAAAAAAATTAAAAATAAAATAAAAAAAGACGTGGGTTCTTGCCTCTCATAATGATTGTGAACGATAAGCAACATTTTTAAAAAGTGCAGTTCCCCTTTAAGGGAGCGGCTCCACACTGTGTATGGAGACACATAATTAGCTGCTAGACGCTTTTTAGCCGGGGGACTAAAAATAGAAGGCAGACTGCCATTAAAAGGCATTTTTCATCAATGGCAATGACGTATTTTTTCACAAAAATCGACCGATCGTCCCTAGAAACAACAGCAAAGCTTGGTTCAGATGTTAACACAAAATGTGTCTTTTTAGGTAAGCATTGTCAGGTTGAAAATGCAGAATTTGACATGCAAAAGCCATATTTGGCAAAAAAAAAACCTCTAGGAAATTGTAATTCTCTAAATGTTGTGTTCCAACTAAACAGCTCGGCTGGGAGGGAGACCGGGACCAGGGGTGGAGTGACATTAGGTGAAGAGACATTGAGGGGTCAGGGGGAGTACGAGAGAACAGAGCGCACTCGCGAGAGCTCTGGCAAATAAACACGATATTAGGTTTCAAAGGCAAGGGGGATACAAGCATTCCATTGTTCCAAGTCAATTATCAGTGGAAAATAATAACAACAGATGGATCCGAATCAGTCAACTTGTGCCGGAGCACCCCGGCGCTGCTGAGCAGATGATGAAATGTGAGAGTGCTGGTGGGCGGGGGGGGGAGGGGCAGTGTGTGTTACACATCATGCACCAGATGTTTATTTTCCATACGGACAGGTTGAAATGCTACTATGCCATGTTCCTTCAGTGCACCGGACAATGGCATTGCAAACTCTAGGGGTGAGAATTTCCCCAAAGAATGTTGGAATATTAATATGCAGAGAACAGAACATGCAGTAACTGACATGTACCGTACTTTTCCGACTATTAGGCGCACTTAACATCCTTTCATTTTCTCAAAAATCGACGCCTAATGTTCGGAAAATTTATGGTTGCGCTTACCGACCTCGAAGCAATTTTATTTAGACTTAGACAAACTTTAATGATCCACAAGGGAAATTGTTCCACACAGTAGCACAGTTACAATGATGGAAAGTGCAAGGATGGAAAGGACAATGCAGGTATAAATAGACTAAATATAGCAATATAAAATATAACATATATGTAATATTTACATAATATATGTACAGTATATTATATATACTGATATATTATATTATGTCTATATTATATACCGTATTTTTCGGACTATAAGTCCGTTTTTTTCATAGTTTGGCCGGGGGTGCGACTTATACTCAGGAGCGACTTATGTGTGAAATTATTAGAACAAATAATATTATTTAGCTCACTCACGTAAGAGACTAGACGTATAAGATTTCATGGGATTTAGCGATTAGGAGTGACAGATTGTTTGGTAAACGTATAGCATGTTCTATATGTTATAGTTATTTGAATGACTCTTACCATAATATGTTACGTTAACATACCAGGCACGTTCTCAGGTGGTTATTTATGCCTCATAAAACGTACACTTATTCAGCCTGTTGTCCACTATTCTTTATTTATTTTAAATTGCCTTTCAAATGTCTATTCTTGGTGTTGGGTTTTATCAAATAAATTTCCCCCAAAAAATGCGACTTGTACTCCAGTGCGACTTATATATGTTTTTTTCCTTCTTTATTATGCATTTTCGGCCGGTGCGACTTATACTCCGGAACGACTTATACTCCGAAAAATACGGTATACAATATACAACAATTACCATATACAATATTACAGTATATGTGACAGCTGCAGCATAAAATAGAGAGTACATCCAGCAGAAAATAGAAAATAGACATTAAAAACAAAGAGAAGTAGCTAACATAGAAGGCGAGTGATTGTGTAGCTGGATGGAGTGCGGAATCGAACACTGTGGGTACGAAGCTGAAGGAGCCTGTTGGAGTATGAACTCCGCTGTCCCGCAATTGTCTGGTCGAGTGGTTGGGCAGGACTGTCCAGTTTGTCCTATGTCCTCCTATCCCTAACTGACACAAACGCCTCCAACTGCTTGCCAATAGTTTGGCCGGCTTTCCGGATCAGTTTGTCAATCCGGTTTGAGTCCCTTTTGCTGGTGCTGCTCACCCAAACAAACCACTGCAAAGTACAGGGCACTGGCCTGTACGGGGCATTGGTACATGGTGTAATGATAAGTGTGACCAGTAGATGGCAGTCACACATAAGAGATACGTGTAGACTGCAATATGACGCTGGTAAACAACACCAAAAAACTTTAAATGTTCCATTGAGAATATAGAACATTACACACGGCGCTCAAAAATCTTTCAAAATGTTTTCGTACGACTTTGAAGCCGCACCGCTTGATTGATTGTCAGCGCATTACGGCTACCGTAGTCAGAAGTACGAGTATTATTATGGTGTGTGCAAAATGCCACCCATTAGCGGACACATTATCTGCTGTTTTGTTTTGCAATATTATGCAAAACCAACATTTCTTACCTTCTGGTACCTGCTGATCTGTTTTTGGGATCTGCATAAGTCCTGAAAATTTGCGCAAGTCCACGCCGATGCCGTAGTCGATAAGCTTCTTATTTTCCTCTGTCTTCTTGTTATGGGACATTTCTAATATAAAGTAGCGTGAAGTTCTAACTTATATCTGTCAGTAGACTCGCTATGAAAGCGCTAAAAACTACCAGGGTAGTGGGTTTACATAATTCACCCACTGGACTTAACTTTAAGCATCCAAAGGATGTCAAGATTGGGAAATTATTTACAGCAAATTCCAGACTATAAGCCACTACTTTTTTCCTACACTTTAAACCCTGCGGCTAAAACGATGCAGCTAATTTACAGATGTTTCTTCGCTGAAGGCCAAAATAAAAACAGTTTAAAAAATAAATAAACAAATACACTCGGAAAGTGTTTTATTGTTTGTGCTATGGCGCTATCTTTTGGACGAGTTTGCTCACTGCAGGTGCTGCAGTGTCCTTTCAATTAGTGCTTTCAACCGGAAGTAGAGCGCCCTTCAGTCTTCTAGCCGTCCATAGCGTTTTTTACTTGTATGGATTCTTCATTCATAACTCCAAGCAACTTTTGTAAGTTTCACAGTTTGACTAAAACTGTTTATACTTGCTAAACCCTCCCATGTGTGATGTCTGTAGGAGTGTTCCCATGCATATTTGTACGTGCTATCGTAACGCAATGACGCTAGCGTCGTTAATATGAGCTAATATGCTAACACGTTTAAGAATATCTGTGTTAGTATTATTAACTTACAACGGCATTCTTTTTGTCTGGTTTCAGTTTTGTGAATTCACGAAAACGTCACCCTGGACTTAATGAGTCTGTTTAGCTAATTGGAGAGCTAGCATTTGCAGCTAGCGTGTCCATGACGATGACTTCTGTTTTGTTTGCTCAGCTGTTTTACTGTCGCGTTACAGACACTGTTTGGAAACAATTAAGGTATGTAAATCAAATCAAATCAAACTTTATTTATAAAGTGCTTTTCATACATAAAAGAAATGCAACGCAAAGTGCTTTACAAAGTTAAAAACAATACCCCAGTGACGCATATCCCCCATTATCACATACTGTACGTACGCACGGATACACATACTAAACACATACACACATATGCAACTATATGGACCAATGATTGCATGGCTGAGTACAGAGGAGACCTGTGAGTAAACACTATCACAGGAGCCATCTGCACCATAAGGTCATCAGACCATGGCCACCAGGACACTGACACAAAAGCGCCCCCACAGGCACGGCCGATAACCCCTGAGGCAGATGGCTCATCTGAGGAATGTTGGAAAATAAAAATAATAAAACGTGTAAAATAGTAAGAACCATGAGTAGAGATAAAGAATAAGATACAAGTAAGACATATTAAGGTTAATAGGAAAGAAAATATATATATATATATATATATATATATATATATATATATATATATATATATATATATATATATTAGGGCTGCAACTAACGAATAATTTGATAATCGATCAATCTGTCGATTATTACTCCGATTAATCGATTAATAATCGGATAAAAGAGACAAACTAAATTTCTATCCTTTCCAGTATTTTATTGAAAAAAAACCAGCATACTGGCACCATACTTATTTTGATTATTGTTTCTCAGCTGTTTGTACATGTTGCAGTTTATAAATAAAGGTTTATAAAAATAAAAAAAAAATTAAAACATTTTATATTTTTTTAAATACAAAAAAAATGCCTCTGCGCATAGCATAGATCCAACGAATCGATGACTAAATAAATCGCCAACTATTTTTATAATCGATTTAATCGATTAGTTGTTGCGGCCCTAATATATATATATATATATATATATATATATATATATATATATATATATATATATATATATATATATATATATTAATTAAAAAAACAAGCATATACAGTGAATAATAAATAAATAGAACTGAATAAAATATTGCATAACTTATAGGATACAAAGTAAAATACAAATAACTTCAATAAAATAATATCAGGTAAAAGCCAAATCAAAAAGGTGGGTCTTAATCCTGTGGTCCCCTCCAAGGTTTCTCATTGTCATCCCATTGGGTTGAGTTTTTTCTTGCCCTGATGTGGGATCTGAGCCGAGGATGTCGTTGTGGCTCGTGCAGCCCTTTGAGACACTCGTGATTTAGGGCTTTATCAGTAAACATTGATTAATTGTGTTAGACTAATGTTATCTAAGTTATCACAAAAACTTTGTGTTGAAATGAGTTCCCGGTGAGAGGACCAAAATCTGTCTTTGAAACCTACCAAGAAGAAGGCTTATAAAACTCCACTGTGTAAGGGGGGAAGCAACATGAAGTTGTTTATGTTTCTTTTATGTATTGTAATCAACAGAAATAAATAAGAACTACAAAGCGGAGAGAAGGCAGGATCTGCCCAAGTTCCAGACGACCTCTTTTTTGAACTGTTTTACGAACCTCTTTTTGAACTGTTTTACGAACCTCTTTTTGAACTCTTTTACAACCTCTTTTTTGAACCAACCTTTTCTGTGAACTGTTTACGACCTTTTCTGTGAACTGTTTACGACCCTCGTCCCTTAGAAACAGCTGTGGCCATGTGGTCAGGGAAGGTCCAAATAAAAGAAGGAGGCGTGCAATCTTTTGGCAGAGCGTGCTGGAGACTGTAAAAGAGTACAGACCAGACGTTTCTCCTCAAATTGAGCCAAATTTAATTATGTCTCTGTTTGATTCTTTGCTTCTTGTCCTGTTTAATAGATGTCATCAGTGTTTGAACCTGACAGATTGATTGAAGCCTGCTCTTAAAAACATGAGCATTCTCCGTTCATTTACAGAAGCTTTCCTGTGTAAACAACTAATTTTGCAACGTATATATCTGCGGTTTACAGTCCGGTAAGGCTAATATACGGAAACACTTTGTATTCCCTTAAATTTAGTGGGTGCGGGTAGTCCGGAAAATACAGTAGAAAAGAAGAGCACAACTGAACAAGCTAAAAAAGAGTGTCATCGCCCCCGAGTGGTTCGGAGGCAGGCCAACAACCAAACCGAGAAACCAATCTATGGCAGTAATTTGATGAATGTGTGCACTGTTAACGTACTGAGTGATATAAAATGATAAAGACATTATAAATTATGCTTTATAGATGGAATTAATATAATTTGTCAGGCCTGGGTGGACTACGTGCCCGATTGAGTAACACTGAAATGTGTTTCTTCTTGCCAAATCCGTACTTTTTCCCGCATGACCCGCAGTGACTTTTTCATGAGAGAGCCAGATGCAAAAGAG
This sequence comes from Entelurus aequoreus, assembly GCF_033978785.1. Lineage (NCBI taxonomy): Eukaryota > Metazoa > Chordata > Actinopteri > Syngnathiformes > Syngnathidae > Entelurus > Entelurus aequoreus. The sequence goes on along the minus strand of NC_084731.1, from coordinate 22,999,820 downwards.
ACCGACCTCAATGACGCTTCATTCACCAGATTTTCTCATATCAGCCACAGACTGACAGGCAGCAGAGGGGGTTGCAACCCTCAAACACATCTATTTCTGCGGGCGGGAGATGTCTGTAGATAGCCGTAAAATATACTATGCTCTCTTTTCAAAAAGAAAAGATTTCATTTCATTAACTCCAGTCCGATGCATAATTATCTCCCTATAGGCCTTAATCACCAATCGACACCACGGAAAGAAAAGAAAAGGAGTTTCTACTTCAGTCAATGCAGCTTTTTTTTCTTTGCTTTTTTCTCTTTCATACATGTTAAGGATGAGCTCATCAAGTAGTGCACACATGTATGGCGTGCATTCACAGAGTGGAAGAATAGTAAAAGATAATGTCCAAAAAAAAAAAGAAAAGAAGAAGCTTATGACTACGGTGTCGCCACGGACTACAATGGCGGACACGCGCACATTTTCAGGACTTATGCAGATCCCAAATACACATCAGCAGGTACCAGAAGGTAAGAAAAGTTGGTTTTGCATAATATTGCGAGACAAAACGACAGATAATATGTCTGCTGGTAGGTGCTATTTTGCGGTCCTTATACACACACCATAATAATACCGTATGTTGACAATCCATCAAGCACACGCGGCTTCATAGTTTACCGATGTCGTACTTAAAACATTTTGACAGATTTCTGAGCGCCGTGTGTAATGTTCTATATTCTCAATGGAACATATAAAGTTTTTGCGTTGTTTACTTAAGTCATCTTGCAGTCTACACGTATCTCTTATGTGTGACTGTCATCTACTGGTCACACCTATCATTACACCATGTACCAAATAAAATTGATTCGAGGTCGGTAAGCACAACCAGAATTATGCCGTACATTAGGCGCACCGGGTTACAAGGCGCACTGTCGAGTTTTGAGAAAATGATAGGATTTTAAGTGTGCCTTATAGTCCGAAAAATATTCTATACTTTGGCCTTTTTTTCCACTTATTAATGGTTCTAGTAGTGGGCAAAAGAACCACAACACTAACGTTCAATAGTACTGATGAGCAGACAGCATCGTTAATATTACAAAATGATGGTGAATTAAATAAAGTAGGGCATTAACACATCTATTTGGACCTACAAAGGCGAACGCACGCACATTTTCAGGACTTATGCAGATCCCAAATACAGATCAGCAGGCACCAGAAGGTAAGAAAAGTTGGTTTTGCATAAAATTGCTAAACAAAATGGCAGATAATATGTCTGCCAATAGGTGCCATTTTGCGGTCCTATACACACACCATAATAATACTCGTATGTTTAATGCGCCGACAATCCATCAAGCGGTGCGGCTTCATAGCTTACCAAAGTCGTACTAAAACATTTTGGCAGCTTTTTGAGTGCCTTGTGTAATGTTCTAGATTCTCAATGGAACATTTAAAGTTTTGGTATTGTTTTGGTGTTGTTTACACATATCTCTTATGTACGACTGCCATCTACTGGTCACACTTATCACTACACCATGTACCAAAAAAAATTACTTTGAGGTCGGTAAGCACAACCAGAACTATGTCGTACATGATGCCGTACATTAGGCGCACCAGGTTATAAGGCGCACTGTCGATTTTTGAGAAAATGAAAAGATTTTAAGTGCGCCATATAGTTGGTAAAATATGGTATACTTTGGCCTTTTTTTCACGCATTAATGGTTCTAGTAGTAGCACATTTAAAGTTTTGGTGTTTTTTACTGGCGCCATCTTGCAGTGTACACACATCTCTTATGTGTGACTGCCATCTACTGGTCACATTTATCATTACACCATGTACCAAACAAAATTACTTCGAGGTCGGTAAGCCATACTTGCCAACCTTGAGACCTCCGATACCGGGAGGTGGGGGGGCGCGGTCGGGGTGGGGCGGGGGCGTGGTTAATAGGGGAGTATATTTACAGCTAGAATTCACCAACTCAAGTATTTCATATATATATGTATATATATGAAATACTTGACTTTCAGTGAATTCTAGCTATATATATATATATGTATATATATTTATTTTATTATACATATAAATAAAATAAATACTTGAATTTCAGTGTTCTGGGGGCTATCCAGTAGATGGCAGTATTGTCCTGTTTAACTTCTCCTCCGTTCATGACTCGGCCACCGTGTTCAATGGAGAAGTCTGTTTTACAAAATGTACAGGCAACATAATTACATACCCCTTCCCCTTCGAACTGTCCTGGATGAACTGAAATTCTTGTTTCCATTCGTTTTGGAACTTGCAAGCGTATTTCTTCTTCTTGCTCGTCGACGGCGTCGCCATGTCTGTAACTTCCTCGTTCTTCTGCTTCTTCTCCTTGTTGTGTGCGCAGTTGTGCACTCTACTCTCTAAAAGCCGTAGATGTTATGACGTCATTGGGCAGGCAAGCTGTTTATATTGTGGGAAAGCGGACGTGAGAACAGGCTGTCCCCACTCAGGTCCGCATTGAGCTGGAGGGGGCGTGGCCTCCAGCTCCGGCTGAATACCGGGAGTTTGTCGGGAGAAAATTTCTGCCGGGAGGTTATCGGGAGAGGCGCTGAATACCGGGAGTCTCCCGCTAAAAACGGGAGGGTTGGCAAGTATGCAGTAAGCACAACCAGAACTATGTAGTACATTAGGCGCACCATGAATTGATTAACGTGGACCCCGACTTAAACAAGTTGAAAAACGTATTCGGGTGTTACCATTTAGTGGTCAATTATACGGAATATGTACTGTACTGTGCAATCTACTAATAAAAGTCTCAAACAATCAATCAAAACCGGGTTATAAGGCGCACTGTCGATTTTTGAGAAAATGAAAATATTTTAATTGCGCCTTATAGTTTGAAAAATATGGTATACTTTGGCCTTTTTTTCCACTTATTAATGGTTCTAGTAGTGAGCAAGAGAACCAGAACACTAACGTTCTATAGTTACTGATGAGCAGACAGCATCATTAATACTACAAAATGATGGTGAATTAAATAAAGTAGGACATTAACACATCTATTTGGACCTTTTTTTCCTACTGTAACCGCACCCTGTTTAAAAGGGTAGAAGAGGGTTATATAAATAATGAGCAAAAAAAAAAAATGTCAAGATTTAATTAGCCTTTGGGAATTAATTGCCATTAGCAAATTCCATCAAGTAAGGTTGAGGCATTTTGCGGGTTTGGAAAAAAAAAAAAAAAAAAATCTTATTTTTGGACAATGAGGAGACAAAAGGTTTTCAAACAGGAACTGACAGACCATCAGCCATTTTAGCGCGCTGACACCGAGGTCGACTTAATTAGACTATTGTCATTTTAATCCGGCGGCTTGGCGGCCGTCACTTCCTAAAAGAGCCAGAGGACTTAAAACGGCTTTTTTTTTTGTGTACGTGTGTTTTGAGTGGGCTGGCCGTGTCACCCGTGTACGGGTTATGGAGTACGCTCTGGTTTTCTCACATGCTTAGAACATTAATGAGCTGGAGACACACCGAGGACACAAAGGAGCCCGGAGGATCACCAAGGGGGAAGGACTCGCCCCTGCTCCACTCGCGTCCCTGTTCATTTGAAACTAATTTAAATATCAAATATTTGAAATCATTTGGTTCTCCCCTACTATCAGATTTGAAGTAGGAAGTCTTTCATGTCTGTGTTATTGTGGCTCATCACTGATATTTGCATTCTACACAGTGAAGCGAGCTGTTGTTGTGGTACAGTTTGTCAATTTCCAGAATTGAATAATACAAATAAAATGATTATGGTACTAAACTAACCATTTAATTCAGACTTTATTCATGTATTCATTGGGGATGCTAATGAGAATTAATCACAATTTTTGTGATTATTCTTTATTTTATGCTCACCTTAAATGCTTAATGCTTGTTGTATTATTCTATTAAATGATACAAAAGAATAAACAATATGATACATGTGTTCCAGAAGGTTTTTCAGAATTAATTATTAATTAAGACTTCCATAATTAACTAGTGATTACCGTATTTTCCGAACTACAAGCCGCTACTTTTGTCCAATGCTTTGAACCCTGCGGCTTATACAAAACCCAAAACCAGTGAAGTTGGCATGTTGTGTAAATGGTAAATAAAAACAGAATACAATGATTTGCAAATCCTTTTGAACTTATATTCAATTGAATAGACTACAAAGACAAGATATTTGATGTCCGAAATGAGAAACATTTTTTTTTTTAATGCAAATAATCATTAACTTAGAATTTAATGGCAGCAACACATTGCAAAAAAGTTGGCAGAAGGGCATTTTTACCACTGTGTTACATGGCCTTTCCTTTTAACAACACTCAGTAAACGTTTGGGAACTGAGGAGACCAGTTTTTGAAGCTTTTCAGGTGGAATTATTTCCCATTCTTGCTTGATGTACAGTTTAAGTTGTTCAACAGTCCGGGTTCTCCGTTGTGGTATTTTACGCTTCATATTGGTAGTCCAGACAGGTGTGGACTACAGGCAGGCCAGTCTAGTACCTGCACTCTTTTACTATGAAGCCACGCTGTTGTAACACGTGGCTTGGCATTATCTTGCTTAAATAAGCAGGGGCGTCCATGATAACGTTAATTGGATGGCAACATATGTTGCTCCAAAACCTGTATGTACCTTTCAGCATTAATGGTGCCTTCACAGATGTGTAAGTTGCCCATGTCTTGGGCACTAATACACCCCCATACCATCACAGATGCTGGCTTTCGAACTTTGCGCCTATAACAATCTGGGTGGTTCTTTTTCTCTTTGGTCCGGAGGACACGACGTCCACAGTTTCCAAGAATAGTTTGAAATGTGGACTCGTCAGACCACAGAACACTTTTCCACTTTGCATCAGTCCATCTTAGATGAGCTCGGGCCCAGCGAAGCCGGCAGCGTTTCTGGGTGTTGTTGATAAATGGCTTTCGCTTTGCATAGTAAGAGTTTTAACTTGCACTTACAGATGTAGCGACAAACTGTAGTTACTGTCAGTGGTTTTCTGAAGTGTCCCTGAGCCCATGTGGTGATATCCTTTACACACTGATGCCGCTTTTTGATCCTGAAGGATTGTAATATCATCGCTTACATGCAGTGATTTCTCCAGATTCTCTGAACCTTTTGATGATATTACGGACCGTAGATGGTGAAATACCTAAATTCCTTGCAATAGCTGGTTGAGAAATGTTGTTATTAATCTGTTGGACAATTTTCTCACGCATTTGTTGACAAAGTGGTGACCCTCGCCCCATCCTTGTTTGTGAATGACTGAGCATTTCATGGAATCTGCTTTTTTTACCCAATCATGGCACCCACCTGTTCCCAATTAGCCTGATCACCTGTGGGATGTTCCAAATAAGTGTTTGATGAGCATTCCTCAACTTTCTCAGTCTTTTTTGCCACTTGAGCCAGTTTTTTTTTAAACATGTTGCAGGCATCAAATTCGAAATGAGCTAATATTTGCAAAAACATTTTGTCTTCCAGTTCGAACATTAAGTATCTTGTCTTTGCAGTCTATTCAATTCAATATAGGTTGAAAAGGATTTGCAAATCATTGTATTTTGTTTTTATTTACGATTTACACAACGTGCCAACTGTAAAATGGTGTGGCTAATTTATGGATTTCTCTTCACTAACAAACAGTCATTCAACATTCAACAAATAGTCACGACAGAGACACACTGAAAAGGTGTGCTACTGTTCATGCTATGGTGTCATCTTTTGGAGGAGTTCGCTAACTGCAGGGGTTACGGGTTGAAAAGGTACTTTCTGTTTCGTGCCTTGAACCGAAAGTATACCCGTTCATAGTATTTCTGCTCAAAAAGATTCTTTATTCATCGCTTCAAGCAACGTTTGTAAGTTTTACAATATAACTAAACCAATTCATGCTAAACCGTCCAGTGTGTTTTCATGCATTGATTGATTGATTGAGACTTTTATTAGTAGATTGCACAGTACAGTAAATATTCCGTACAATTGACCACTAAATGGTAACACCCGAATAAGTTTTTCAACTTGTTTAAGTCGGGGTCCACGTTAATCAATTCATGGCACATAGCTGCACGTGCTATCGTAATGTTATCAAGCTATCATCGAAAGCATTAGCGAACATGCTAACCCTTTTACGAGTGTCTGTGTTAGTAATATTAACTTACAATGGCATTATTTTTGCATTGTTTCAGTTATGTACATTCACCAAAACGTCACAGGGGACTTATTGAGTCTGTTTGGCTGATTGGAGAGCTAGCGTCCGCAGCTAGTGGGTCCATGACAATGACTTCTGTTTTGTTTGATCAGCCGTTTTACTGTCGTGATACAGACAACGTTTGGAAACAGTTAAGGTATGTAAACAAACATTTACAAAGGCGGACGCGCGCGAATTTCAGGACTTATGCAGATCCGAAATACACATCAGCAGGTACCAGAAGGTAAGAAAAGTTGGTTTTGCATAATATTGCAAAACAAAACGCCCGATAAAATGTCTGCTAATAGGTGCTATTTTGCGGTCCTTATACACACACACCATAATAATACTTGTATGTTGAAGACTACGTCTGACTACTGTAGCCGTAACGCGCCGACAATCCATCAAGCGGTGCGGCTTCATAGCTTTTGGAGCGCCGTGCGTAATGTTCTATATTCTTTTGGTGTTGTTTACTGGCGTAATCTGGTAGTCTACAGGTATCTCTTATGTGTGACTGCCATCTACTGGTCACACTTATTACACCATGTACCAAATAAAATAGTTTCAAGGTTGGTAAGCACAACCAAAATTATTCCGTACATTAGGCACACTGTCGGTTTTTGAGAAAATTAAAGTATATTAAGTGTGCCTTATAGTTAAAAAATACGGTAAATGTGCACGTTCCTGCGTTCAAGGTACTCAAAGCACTTTCGCCTTTTGATAACGCCAATCAGCATCCTTCTGATTGGTCGACGACCACTCTCACACCTGAGCGGCATTGCCCTTAACGACAAAGCCAAAGTATTGATAAAAAGGACCACAGTTCTCACACACTATCAACACTGGTCTCCAGAGAGTCTGTAATCCGAACACTTGCAGTGAAACCAAACGAGTGCGCCACAATTTACTGTTTACATTAATAATTCTTCCAAGTTCACAAGTTTCTCAAATTAGTCATTAATATTTCAACAGGACTTCAAATTAATCTGTACAGAAATTATCCTCTTTAAATAATTGAATTGCGTATTAATAATTCAATAGAAGGAATGTTGAGCCAAGATGAGGTAAAAAATAAATGAGACATTGTAAATGAAACATCTTTACAATGGCTTTAACATTTTTCATAATGGCACTCAATCAGGAAAACACAAATTACTGCTGAGTAAAAAGAAAAAAAAAACATGTACATTGGTTCAGAACTAAAAGAGTACAATGAATGTGAAAGCACATTTGTTTAAATAAAATAAAGGGCAGAAAAACATCATATGGCTGGAAAAAGCGGGTGATTTTGCAATGCATTGTGGGGATGCCGTAGCCATTTTTGTTGGCCAAAGCTTTTGTTGACATGTCAGTATCTAGTCAAAGGAGTCAAAGGGGAACTGCACTTTTTGGGGGGGATTCTGCCTATCTCACAATCATTATGAAAGACATGACAACGTATGTTTTTTTTCTTCATTTTAATTTTTTTAATGCATTCTAACTCGTAAATAAACGTAAATAAAAGTCTGCTTACAACGGAGCTAATGGAAGGTCCTCTATTTCGCCCATAAAACCCAATAAAAAAATATCCCAAAAGTGCCAACAACACTCCATTTACATGTTGTGACTTGAATATTAACCAAGTATTAGTGATATAGTTATTATAAGCGCTAACGCAGACAAACTATTTATATTGGGGCCGTGATCACTACCGTGTGTCCCTAAGTTTACATCATCGAGTGGTCTGCTGTTTCCTCGCTTCCCTGCTCCCTGTAAGTTTATTCTAGATCATAAATAATGCGTCTCACCTGGACGGAAGACGTCTGAGTGGGTATTCTGACAAGTTAGGACATTTAGACGGCTATTTTGGACACCACAAAAAGACGCTTGGTCCCCCTCAACTCCCCACCCCTTGTCTTCGTGAGGATTTAGAAACACTTTTCATCTAAATAGGAATATATGAACGTCAGAGCAGTCGGCATCCTAATGACAGCCGACCTTGTACAGTAAAAGATGTTTCATTATGTTTGTTGGCTCTCATGACGTCTGCAGTGAGAAGTAATCAGTGATGGAAAAAAAAAGCAAACGTTGTGATGCATTTTTAAAATTAATGCACTGCGTATGCTTAAAAGGATCAAATATGTAAATATTAAACGTTATTATAAATGTGCCTGTCACTATATACTACATAGTTACTATATAATAACTAATAATGTTTTTGATTGTGAATTTTAATCAAGAGCAAAATTCTGCTAAAAGAGTGTATTTTATTTTTATTGTGTGATTGTTACATTTAATTTGGATATTTAAAAGTTTACAGTTACCGTATTTTTCGGACTATAAGTCGCTCCGTAGTATAAGTTGCACCGCCGAAAATGCATAATAAAGAAGGAAAAAAACATATATAAGTCGCACTGGAGTATAAGTCGCATTTTTTGGGAAATGTATTTAATAAAACCCAACACCAAGAATAGACATATGAAAGGCAATTTAAAATAACTAATGAATAGTGAACAACAGGCTGAATAAGTGTACGTTATATGAGTCATAAATAACCAACTGAGAACGTGCCTGGTATGTTAACGTAACATATTATGGTAAGAGTCATTCAAATAACTATAACATATAGAACATGCTATACGTTTACCAAACAATATGTCACTCCTAATCGCTAAATCCCATGAAATCTTATACGTCTAGTCTCTTCCGTGAATTAAATAAATAATATTATTTGATATTTTACGGTAATGTGTTAATAATTTCACACATAAGTCGCTCTTGAGTATAAGTCGCACCCCCGGCCAAACTATGAAAAAAACTGTGACTTATAGTCCGAAAAATACGGTAACTTGGATATTTAAAAGTTTACAGTTAAATTACAATGTTTTTTTAGTTTATTGCATTTGAAAGCGTATACCGTATTTTTCTGACTATAAGGCGCAATTAAAAATCCTTACATTTTCTCAAAAATCGACAGTGCGCCTTATAACCCGGTGCCTAATGTACGGAATAATTCTGGTTGTGCTTACCGATCTCGAAGCAATTTTATTTGGTACATGGTGTAATGATAAGTGTGACCCGTAGATGGCAGTCACACATAAGAGATATGTGTAGACTGCAATATGATGGTAGTAAACAATACCAAAACTTTAAATGTTTCATTGAGAAAATAAAACATTATATACGGCGCTCAAAAATCTGTCTAAATGTTTTTAGTATGACTTCTGTAAGCTATGAAGCCGCACCGCTTGATGGATTGAGTATTATTATGGTGTGTGTGTATAAGGACTGCAAAATGGCACCTATTAGCAGACATATTACCTGGCGTTTTGTTTCTCAATATTATGCAAAACGCACTTTTCTTACCTTACTATATAATATATGAACATCCTAGCAGTCGGCATCCTAATGACCGCAGACCTTATACATCCTAATGACCGCAGACCTTATACTTTATTATGTTTGTTGACAACGATGGCAAAAATTGTGGCAGGTTTGTGCCATGTTTTCAACTTGTTAAAGAAAAGAACAAAACTTTAGCACAGAATCTGGCATTCAGCTATGTGAATAAGCTTTTCAGGGGCCCGCAAGACCCACAATGCATTGCGTTTACCACGTCACACTTTGAAGCCACATATATTTAGTTATGCTATGTATATCTGATAGTATATATCTGTATCATGAATCCATTTAAGTGGACCCCGACTTAAACAAGTTGAAAAACTTATTCGGGTGTTACCATTTAGTGGTCAATTGTACGGAATATGTATTTCACTGTGCAACCTACTAATAAAAGTCTCAATCAATCAATCAATGTCCAGCAGCCCTGATGTGGGACAGTATTGACCGCCAATTGCCTTTGCAGAATTCATGTATCTGCCTATGTTGTTTTAATACCCTCATTCAAACCACCAAACACTTGTATGCAAATACTAAAATCCATAATGCATCACATTGTTAAGTAGGGGCATTTCAATATTCAAATTGTGCGTTTTAAAACCAGATATTACCATTTAAATTTACATGTTTGGTCATATGGTAAGTATACAGTTTTGTTTCCCCACATCAAAGGTGGAAGACGTTGAGGGTTAATGCGAAACTTCAAAACGCCAAATATTTTATTTTACAATTTCAGCACATGCTGGGGCCACTTTGTTGCAAATATGTTCCACCCACATGCAAAATAAAATAGAAAGAGCCGATAAGCTTTTATGTGCATCTGTGTTTCTTCAGTGAAACTTCACCAGTGGGTACTTTAATAGAAATAGTCAAGGTAACAGTCAGTCCGACGTGAATATAAGAAAAGACGTGAAGATCGATCGGCCAAAGATCAATATTGGACCATTTTAATAAAGTGTCATGCCCATTGGCGATTAATGCCGATCACAAATGTCGACCCCCTATGATTGGTATTGTATTTATTTTTAGTTATGTGGCTGATAATCTAGCGGCTAATTGTGTATTTCTATACACAGTGTAGAACCACTCCCCATAGTTAATAATAATAATCACCTCCATTGCAGAAAATAATCTGCATAATTTAGCATCTGGAAGACAAGATAGCTTTAAACAACACCAAAAAAAGTGCTTAGTAAACTTAATAGAAATGTAGAAGGAACCACGGTATAGCAGAATGTAAGAAGATATTAACAATAAATAAAAAAGTAGATTATTAGGAGTCTAGACAAGGGGTGTACAAAGTGCGGCCCGGGTGCCATTTGTGGTTTTGTTGGCCAAAGCTAATTTTCGGGGGGAAAAAATAACAGTGAAAATGTAAGAAAAAGAGAGCGAAAAATGTATATTTAATTTTTTTCAAAAAAGCTAAAATAACTAATAATCAATTAATAATTCAATAATGAATTAATAATTATTTAAAATATTAAAAATATATATAAAATGAAAATCTAAAAAACATATTAATTTATGAATTAATTAATCATTTGAAAAAGTTCAACAACAATAATAAAAACCACTGTTAGATTTGTAACTGAACATGAATATGTTCATACAGGCCAAATTTTTGACACACTAGGTTATGCAAGTACACCATCATAAAATAAGAATGTAAGAAAAAGAGCAAAACCATTGGATAGCAAAGAGAACATGCTGAAATGTTCTAACTAATAATTAATAATAATATCCTGAGTCACCTATGATACAAAGCTGACACAAAGGTGTGTCTTTAAGTAAATATAAAAAATCTGTTTTTGCCTTTTTAAATAAATAAATAATTATATATATATATAATTATTATTTGTGTATTTATTTTTATTTATATATATGCAAACATTTCTTAATTTTTATTTTATTTTTTTAACCTGTCCTGTCCAGATGCTCAGGCAAATCAAATTGTTGATGTAGAGCCCATATCTACTACACAGATTTATTATACAAAAATGAAGTGTGGGATACTTCTCTTGTTGCCTTATTCATATTTCACTTCAATAAATGTTTGAATATATGTTGTGTTTGGCGCAGCCGGACCGGAGCAGGAAGGGATAAAAAGAAGAAAAAAAAGAAAATACAGAGGGGGGAATTTTAGTGACAGCAAAAAAAATAAATGCATAAAAAGAAAAAAAAAAAACGAATATATATATATATATATATATATATATATATCAGTGGCGTGCAGTGAGGTTAATGTCTGGTGAGGCACTGCATCATCACAGTCAGATTTACAAACATATGAACCCTAAATAGTATCTTATTCACCATGTGATTGGCAGCAGTTAACGGGTTATGTTTAAAAGCTCATACCAGCATTCTTTACACAACTGTAGCACACAAAAAAGCACATTTAATTAAAAAAAACATTATTATGGTCTTACCTTTCTTGCTGGACATCCACACAGCCAGCCTTTGCGTGTGTACCACGCCGTTTGAAAAGAACGGGTCTTCTGTCCCGAAGTCAAAAGCAAACCTTTTAGCTCCGGTGTTGGTCTACCTTAAATTATTACCTCCTGCTTCGATTGAAAGTCCAGTTTAGAAAACTGTTTTATTTTACATATATAATCCTCCATGTTTTTAATAAAAGTCCAGGCGAGAGGAAATAAACAATCGCTGCACTAATTGACTTGCAAACTTTTTTTTCTTTTTTTCTTCTTCTGCGGCCGAGGAATGATCTCTGGGATCACTACCGCCTTTTACCACCAGGAGGCCGGATTACTGCGAGCCTCAACCAGTACGTCTTTTGCAGCAGTTTTATGAATGCTCAGCACAAGAAATACGTTACACACATACAGTTGTTGACAAAATACACTGTACATTATATACCTCAGCTAACTAAACTATGCCAAAGTTTAGTTAGCTGATATAATTCATATAGCAATACAGTCTCACTGCACAGCAGCTCAGCAGTTAGCCGAGTCATTGTGCACAATCCATGTTGAGGCACAAATCAGTGACGTGCCTCAACTGGCTGCTGATCACCGCACCGTCTCTTCTCAGTATTTGAACGGCAAATGTGAAAATAAAAATAAAAATAATCTAAAACTGGTGAAGTTAAATGGAAAATAACTTTAGTATAATCACTGGATACATATAACAATTTAATAAAAATGTTTTTCTTTTTACATTTTTTTTCTTTCCATGATGGCAGGTGAGGCCCCGCCTCCCCTGCCTCTAGTGACTGCACGCCACTGATATATACACACATATATATATATATATATATATATATATATATATATATATATATATATATATATATATATATATATATATATATATATATATTATACACACACTCTCACTCACTCACTCACTGACACTCACTCATACTCACACACACGCACACAAACACATATATACATATTAGGGCTGCAACTAACAATTAATTTGATAATCGATTAATCTGTTGATTATTACTTCGACTAATCGATTAATAATCGGATAAAAGAGACAAACTACATTTCTATCCTTTCCAGTATTTTATTGAAAAAAAACAGCATACTGGCACCATACTTATTTAGATTTTTGTTTCTCAGCTGTTTGTACATGTTGCAGTTTATAAATAAAGGTTTATTAAAAAAATAAAATAAAATAAATAAAAAAATTACCTCTGCGCATGCGCATAGCATATCCATCCATCCATCTTCAACCGCTTATCCGGAATCGGGTCGCGGGGACAGCAGCTCCAGCAAAGACCCCCAGACTTCCCTCTCCAGAGCAACATTTGCGACTTCCTCCTGGGGAATCCCGAAGCGTTCCCAGGCCAGAGAGGAGATGTAATCCCCCCATCTGGTCCTTGGTCTGCCGCGGGGCCTCCTCCCAGTGGGACGTGCGCATAGCATAGATCCAACAAATTGATGACTAAATTAATCGCCAACTATTTTTATAATCGATTTTATCGATTAGTTGTTGCAGCCCTAATATATATATATATATATGTATATATATATATATATATATATATATATATATATATATATATATATATATATATATATATATATATATATATATATATATACAGAATAATACAAATTCCAAAATGTGATTAATCTGATTTAAAAAAATCATGTGTATATATATATATATATATATATATATATATATATATATATATATAATATATATATATATATATATATATATATATATATATATATATATATATATATAATATATATATATATATATATATATATATACACGGTATATATATATATATATATATATATATATATATATATATATATACATACATATATATATATATATATATATATATATACATACATACATATGTATATATATACATATTTACATATATACACAAATATATACACATTCACAAATATATACAGTACATATACACATAAACATATATACATACATACATACATACACTATATATATATATATATATATATATATATAAATATATATATATATATATATATATATATATATACATATATATATATATATATATATATATATATATATATATATATATACACATGATTTTTTTAAATCAGATTAATCACATTTTGGAATTTGTATTATTCTGTATTAATCACAGGTGATTACTCGCTTGCATATTTAAAATTTGCTGAAGAAAACACACCAATATTTGTACACATTTTTAAAGGTTTTCTTGAATGAACGTCAGAATTTAGTCAAAGTTGCATCTATTTAACTCATTTTTTGGACTGACATATGCATTGACCTGATCATCACCGTATAAAAATTAGGGTAAAAGAGCTTATACGGTTGAAATAAAACATAGTGCAAAAGACTAGGACTAAATCCCAGTAAATATCTTTATTATAAGTCAATCTGGAGGACACAGTAAAAAATGTTTTACTGTCAATGTTTTATAACAAAAAACATAGTAAATAGATGTCAAATTATGTTTTGGGGTCTCTTTTTTTTTTTTGGTCTTGGATCATAAGAATTTGCACTCAAACGGTGCATTGAAAAGGACATTGCCTTTGGCTTCTGTGTCGATGGAAGCCTACCTGTCACATGGCTGACATGAAGCTATTTGAAAAGAGTGTGAGTGCATGCCATCCCAGCTGAAGAAAGCACCACAGATGACAAAGTGACTCCAAGTGTCAAAGCAGCCAAACAGGCTCGTCCTCTCCCAGAAAGAAAGCTGGGAGCCGCGGAGGCGCTGCCTCGTCTCATCTGCGGGCGGCGTTCTCTGCCTCCTCGCCTCATCGTAACCGCGGCCGCGTCTGATGGTGTGCACAGTTCTATGGTCGGACGCTGGTTTGATTTCAGCCTGTGTGACACATCTGTTGCCTGTCATGTTTTGTTGTGCTTATCTGCGCGCTCAAACTGACTGCAACCCCGGCAAATGTGCTTCCCCCCCTGCCCGTCTGTGTATACAATCATGGCTTGAGTTTACACACAGGGCCCGCATGGTAGACATCTGATGGAACGTCGGTGGAGTAGGTGTCAGTCACTGCTGAAAATATGTGCCAATGCACGGTGGAATCTAAGTACCGTATTTTTCGGACTATAAGTCACAGTTTTTTTCATAGTTTGGCCGGGGGTGCGACTTATACTCAGGAGCGATTTATGTGTGAAATTATTAACACATTACCATAAAATATGAAATAATATTATTTAGCTCATTCACGTAAGAGACTAGACGTATAAGATTTCATGGGATTTAGCGATTAGGAGTGACAGATTGTTTGGTAAACGTATAGCATGTTCTATATGTTATAGATATATATATATATATATACACTACCGTTCAAAAGTTTGGGGTCACATTGAAATGTCCTTATTTTTGAAGGAAAAGCACTGTACTTTTCAATGAAGATAACTTTAAACTAGTCTTAACTTTAAAGAAATACACTCTATACATTGCTAATGTGGTAAATAACTATTCTAGCTGCAAATGTCTGGTTTTTGGTGCAATATCTACATAGGTGTATAGAGGCCCATTTCCAGCAACTATCACTCCAGTGTTCTAATGGTACAATGTGTTTGCTCATTGGCTCAGAAGGCTAATTGATGATTAGAAAACCCTTGTGCAATCATTTTCACACATCTGAAAACAGTTTAGCTCGTTACAGAAGCTACAAAACTGACCTTCCTTTGAGCAGATTGAGTTTCTTGAGCATCACATTTGTGGGGTCAATTAAATGCTCAAAATGGCCAGAAAAAGAGAACTTTCATCTGAAACTCGACAGTCTATTTTTGTTCTTAGAAATGAAGGGTATTCCACAAAATTGTTTGGGTGACGCCAAACTTTTGAACGGTAGTGTATATATATATATATATATATATATATATATATATATATATATATATATATATATATATATATATATATATATATATATATATATATATATATATGGTAACACTTTAGTATGGGGGACACATATTCAACATTTATTAGTTGCTTATTAACATGCAAATTAGTAACATACTTAATTTGTAGTAGTCTGAAGTTTCCGTCAGACTACCCCAGGGCAGCTGTGGCTACGAAAGTAGCTTACCACCAACAGGTGTGAATGAATGATGGGTTCTCACTTCTCTGTGAAGCGCTTTAAGTGTCTACAAAAGCGCTATATAAATCTAGCCGAGTCATACCAAAGACTATAAAAATGGGACCCATAACCTCCCTGCTTGGCACTCATCCACAAGGGTTGGAGTTGGGGGTTAAATCACCAAAATTATTCCCGGGCGCGGCGCCGCTGCTGCCCACTGCTCCCTAAGGGGATGGGACAAATGCAGAGGACAAATTTCACCACATCTAGTGTGTGTGTGACAATCATTGGTACTTTAATCTTTAATCTTTAATTTAATCCATTATTATTATTATTATTAAACTTAACTAAATAAGCAACTAATTAATGGTGAATATGTTCCCCATACTAAAATGTTACCATATATTATATTATATTTATATAGGATATCCACAAATATATATGTATGTATGTATGTATGTATATATATATATATATATATATATATATATATATATATATATATATATATATATATATATATACATATATATATATATATATATATATATATATATATATATATATATATATATATATATATATATATATATACATACATACATATATATTTGTGGATATCCTATATAAATATAATATAATATATGATATATATATATATATATATATATATATATATATATATATATATATATATATATATATATATATATATATATATATATATACATACATACATACATATATATTTGTGGATATCCTATATAAATATAAAATAATATATGACTATATATATGTATATATATATTTATGTATATATATATAAATATAATATAATACAGTATATAACTATGTATATAACTATATATATATATAACTATGTATATATAAAACTATATATATATATAACTATATATATATATATAGTTATATATATATATATGTGTGTGTATATATATATATTTTTTATATATATATATTTTATATATATATATATATATATATATATATATATATATATATACAAAGTATATATATTAAATAAATCAAATTTTAAAAAATAGATAATGTTTGAATAAAGTGAGTAAGCTTTGAAAGATCTGTGTGTGCAGTTTCTGTAAGAAAATAAACTAAGGAGTAAAAAAAGATAGTTTACAACATGAGTGAATACCGTGACTGCCGTTGTGACCGGCGTCGTCAGACCACAAGTCAACATGTAGAAGCGCGGCAGAGAGGCACACAGCCCCTATGGTGCTCTAACACATTCAAAAACTGGATCATTTACTTAAGCCCCGCATCCAAGGATAACTCTGGCCTTCATTAGCCTCAATCTGACATGGATGTGAACAACATGCTAGTTTGCAACATGAACGCCGCCCCTCCTCCCCACTTCAGTTCCCTTCTTTTCTTGAGGCGTCCGCAGCAAATTCCTCTGGAAATATCACAGGTTGTTAGCATTCCAGAGAGAATTTCACATGGGTGTACACTTAGGTCTTAATTAGGGACACTATTTGATCATCAGCAGCTGGGCTTTATTAAAAGTATGGCTTCACATCGCCCTCCAGTCCCCTTGGCTCACAGCTCACACAAGCAGAGTAGAACAGGAATATGAATATTCACTATCTGCTACGCTGAATCCCTGCTAGGGATTTCTACACCCAAGCAAAAGACTGTATACATCTTAAAATCATTTGCTTTTCAGGAGTGTCCTCATTCGATATTGATATCGCTACGATATCAGCAAAAAACAAGTATCGGTTTGCATCTAAAATATCCGGTACAAGCAGTCCTGCAGCTAGTTTACAGCAAAACATCCCCGAATTAGCACATATGGATGGTTCTTTTCTTGTGTTATAGCAAAGTCGATTACAAAAGGTTTCATTGATTGATTGATTGAAACTTTTATTAGTAGATTGCGCAGTACAGTACATATTCCGTACAATTGACCACTAAATGGTAACACCCGAATAAGTTTTTCAACTTGTTTAAGTCGGGGTCCACGTTAATCAATTCATGGTAAACATGGTAGGGTTAAAGTAGCAAAAGTAGAAAAACAAGTTGCCTCTATATTGAACCTATTATCATATATATCTGGTGTATTACACCAATGACCTACAAAGTATACGATTAAATAGTTATGATAAAATAGTATCAATCTCACAGAGATTCCCGAGCCATTTTGAGATAATGAGGAAGCCAGTCACGTGACGTAGAGTTCGGAACCGCAGATCCCTTCCCCATCAACAACAGAGCAAATACTGCAGACTTCGTTACAGTCAACAACGATTACTTTGTGATAAAATATGATCCAGAAACATTTATTGTTGATCCTGAATACAAGGAGGATGATCTACAAGTTTTAGAAGCTCTGCTAAACAGATCCAGCTTTAGTGAAACACTATAGCATCATGTAGCAGTATTGCTAAGTGCTAAAAAATAAATACAAACTACAAATAAAACGATAGCTTACTGTACGATGTCTGCTCTTACTTCGACGACGACTGATAGGGTGGCTATATCTTCCCGTTTAGATGAAGAATTAATCATGAAGCACACAGAGGGCTAACAAGTAGAGATGTCCGATAATATCGGACTGCCGATATTATCGGCCGATAAATGCTTTAAAATGTAATATCGGAAATTATTGGTATCGGTTTCAAAAAGTAAAATGTATGACTTTTTAAAACGCCGCTGTACGTAGTGGTACACGGACGTAGGGAGAAGTACAGAGCGCCAATAAACCTTGAAGGCACTGCCTTTGCGTGCCGGCCCAATCACATAATATCTACGGCTTTTCACACACACAAGTGAATGCAAGGCATTCTTGGTCAACAGCCATACAGGTCACACTGAGGGTGGAAATATAAACAACTTTAACACTGTTACAAATATGCGCCACACTGTGAACCCACACCAAACAAGAATGACAAACACATTTCGGGCGAACATCCGCACCGTAACACAACATAAACACAACAGAACAAATACCCAGAACCCCTTGCAGCACTAACTCTTCCGGGACGCTACAATATACAAGTCTCCCTGCACACACTGTCTTCTTTTGTGTGTTCTTGTCTCCATCTCCTGGTCCAAATTGAATGTTACAGATGAACAACTTATAGACTTATGGCTAAATCCTCCTAATAGTAAGGTAAAAGGTATGTTTTATAATGGAGAATAACTTTGGCGAGCCGAGACGCGATTGCGCGGGAGCAGCAGGACATCGCGGCCAGCTCAAAGTAAAGGCATCAAAGGGCTACTAGCTGTCTGTATCATTGCGACGCTAAGAAATACTTTGTTTGCATTAGCGCTTTTAATAACAACATTGCTAATATTTGGTTAATATTCAGGTCACGATATGTATATAAAGTATTGTTGGCGGGTTTTGGATGGTTATCTAGAGAGTTTTGTGGGCAAAATAGAGAGCCCCCATTGACTACATTGTTAGCAGACTTTTTATGTATTTTTTTTATTTACGACTTAGAATGCATGAAAAAAAAATATATATATATATATATATATATGTGTCCATGTCTTATATAGAGATTGTGAACGACAGACAGCACATCTCTGTCTAATTGTTGCGTTTTTCCAGTATGACTGATCTGATACTATGGTCAGATGGCAGTAGTGCTACGACGGAAATTACCGAAGACATTTGGCTGACTGAATTTGTGGCATTTTGTGATGTTGAAACTGTATTTTATTTATTTTTTTTGCATACTTTGCGGATTGTAAGTACAATTGCATATGGTTTCATGGATACAATATAATATATAAGCAAATAAAGTCAACTTGTTTTTCCACTCTACTGGCACTTTAAGGAGCAAGCAGCTACACAGCAGCTAAGCACATATTTCAACAATATTGCGCTCCTGAACATTTGTCAACATTAACAAGTATGAAATAAGCATATTACTTACTGATACAAAGTCTCCAGGGCAGAAGCTTATGAGAAAGTATCCAGTAACAAATGTGTCCGCACCATTCAACTTACTCCGCCGTGAGCCTAACTTAACCTCTAAAGGCCTTACTGGCCACATGCGTGAACAGCATGTTCTTATTTCCAAAAATGTGAACACTGTTGAAATGGGGTCTTATGCCGACTTATGGACACTTATACTGCTATCTGGTGGTGTCAGAAGAGTATAACATACAATGGAATATAGAAACAAAAAGTGTAAAAATAAAAATTAGGGTGTCCCTACACATGAAGTACACGTTTGTGTACTTATGGACTAAGTACATCATATAAAAAGATGATTTTTAGTTTGTATTCTAATTAGGGTCCAATAAGCCCAAATAGCAAAGAGAAATAAAACAGCTTGGGCCTTAAGAGGTTAATGATTGTGGCCACTAGGTGTTGCCAAAAAACAATTACTTTCACTTAAAGAGAGCATAAGTCCATTCCAGACAGTTAATAAATACGTTAGTGTTTTTCATCATTGTTTTCTCTACAAGTAATTTCACTTCTTCAAGCCTTTTCCAAACATTCCATACAACAAAATAATAAATGTTTGTAAGATTTGAGCTGTTATCATCGCGAATCAATATTCTTATCGGCCAAAACTCAAAGATCCAATATCGAAAGTAAAACAACTGTATCAGGAGACCCCTAATTTTTGGAGTACCTGGCTGAATCAGTACAGTTTTCAATGACTCTATAAACTAACTAAGCACAACATAAGGAGACAAAATGTAATATCTATGCTGATTATGACTCTTCACAAACCCTGTTTTTTTTACGATATAGGTCATATTCACTGCTCGCTGTACATATCCTACGAAGTCAGACCTACACTGTTTCAATGTCCATTTCTCAGATGATGCAATTGTTGATGACTGAAGTGCTGATATCAACCAAACCTAACCTCCCCGCCCCAACCCCCTCCACATCCCACCCCCCGGATTGTAAATAATGTAAATAATTCAATATATATACTCTGATGATGATTAACTTGTGTGATGACTGTATTATGCTGATAGTATATATTTGTACCATGAATTGATTTACACAAGTTGAAAAACTTATTCGGATGTTACCATTTAGTGGTCAATTGTACGGAATATGCACTGTACTGTGCAATCTACTAATAAAAGTTTCAATCAATCAATCAATTTTAGACAAAACTTTAAAAAAGTGATCTTGAGTAACACACATGCCATTCATTTTAAACTAAACCAAATAATGTAACTGAATAAATATCACTTAAATCAAAAGTGTCTTTTAGGAAAATACTCTCACTGTACTTACTAGGTTTGACTACTAAACACAACTTGAACACGGTTTTCACTTAGAGCACAGTAGGTCTGCGCTCAATGACTATTGACCACAAAAAGAACAAATATAAACATATATCAAAGGTTGACAGGAACTTTAAAACAAACTGTTTAAGGTGAAGTCTTCCTGGCATGAACGTTAGTCATTTGTGTTTACACTACACCGCTGGGCTTTGAAATTGTTTTGTGATGTGGAGTCTGCCAAAAGGGTCATTGTTTGTTTTTGATGTGTCCAAAACGCCACACAAGGAGTAATGACATCTGGGATGGATATCCAACACATGCACATGATGATCTCAGCAATTGTCTGGACCACGGTCAGTCTTAAAATAATGAATTATCTGTATAATTATTTGTATAACGTTTTTGGACTTTTGGCAGAATGTGAATGTGACCTGGCTAGTTTTAAGGTGTACCGGCATGCCAAGTACTTACCCTGATATCTGGCTCCACAGGATGTCTCGACTGGAGTCTCCGGCCTGGACAGGTGAGCAGCAGGAGGGAAAAAAAACATAAAAACACATTTTTATATGATATAATCAACTTTATGAACTTGTATAGAAATATAAATTGTAATCTGTTGAATGCTGGTCGAAACTATTGCTAACCCAATAGGGAAAATGTACTTTCTAGGAATTTTTGCCTATCATCCACAATCCTTACATGAGACTAGACCACACATGTACTGTATTTTCCGGACGATAGGGCGCCCGGTATTATAAGGCGCACTGCCGATGAGCAGGTCTATTTTCATACAAAAGGTGCACCGGATTATAGGGCGCAGTAAAGGAGTCATATTTTTATTTTATTTATTTTTTATGTAAAACACTTCCTTGTGGTCTACATAACATGTAATGGTGGTTCTGTGGTCAAAATGTTGCATAGATTATGTTTTACAGATCATCTTCAAGCCGCTTTCTGACAGTCGCTTCAGGATCCTCTGTTTTGTGGGCGGTCTTATATACGTGGCTCACTTTCAGCAGCGTCTTTTCTCTGTCATCTTTGTTGTAGCGGTGTAGCGTGCAAGGACGGGAGTGGAAAAGTGTCAAAAGATGGAACTAACTGTTTTAATGACATTCAGACTTTACTTCAATCAATAACGGAGCAGCATCTCCTCATCCGTGGCTCACGAGTGCAGCAACAACAACGCCCGGAAATGTGTCCTGTGAAAAACTGTTTGACCGGAACTCTCTAATAACGAAAGTTCCTTGGGTGAATAATGTAAACTCACTACACCGGTATGTTTTAGCACTTTCATGGTGAGTTTACTGACGGATATAAGTAAGAACTTTACACTACTTTTTATTATAAATGGCAACAGCGGAGGATGAATGTCCCATAACAAGAAGATAGAGAAAAAGAAGAAGCTTATCGACTACGGCGTTGGAACGGACTACAAAGGCGGATGCGCGCACATTTTCAGGACTTATGCAGATCCCAAATACAGATCAGCAGGTACAAGAAGGTAAGAAAAGTTCCTTTTGAATAATATTGGGAAACAAAACGGCAAATAATATGTCTCACCTTATACACACACCATAATAATACTCGTAGGTTGAAGCACAGTACAATCCATCCAGCGGTGTGGCTTCATAGCTTACCAAAGTCGTACTAAAGCATTTTGATAGAATTTTGAGCGCCGTGTGTAATGTTCTATATTTTCAATGGAACATTTAAAATGTTGGTGCAATCTACACGTATATCTTATGTGTGACTCCCATCATATTGCAGTCTCCACGTATCTCTTATTTGTGACTGCCATCTACTGGTCACACTTATCATTACACCATGTACCAATTTAAATAGATTCGAGGTTGGTAAGCCCAACCAAAATCATTCCGTACATTAGGCGCACCGGGTTATAAGGCGCACTGTCGAGTTTTGAGAAAATGAAAGGATTTTAAGTGCGCCTTATAGTCCGAGAAATGCGGTACTTCCAAATAGTTAAAAAAAAACTGCTAGCAAGAGGCAGTTAACAATGCATGTAATGAGAATATGATCTAAATCTAAAAAACAACAACAATGCTTTATATACATCCTCCAAGCATGCATGGAATGAAGTAACAGGCAAATTCATGGTGTAATGTTTACAATATTTTGGTCATTTTAAGCATTAGTAAAACAACTTACCTGTGTGCAATGATTTCACGCCCTGTTAAATCAATGTCAACATAGAAAGCACTTTCTTAAGTGAGAGCCTTGGAGCGTTATCAAAAAGCACAAAAGCAAAATGTTTCAAATATTAATTATACTATTTTTTTTTTTTATGATGCACTTTATGATGTCCTCACATCTGCGGTCCTCTCCAAGGTTTCTCATTGTCATCCCATTGGGTTGAGTTTTTTCTTGCCCTGATGTGAGATCTGAGCCGAGGATGTCGTTGTGGCTTGTGCAGCCCTTTGAGACACTTGTGATTTAGGGCTATATAAGTAAACTTTGATTGATTGATTGACTTTGATTTGTGTGTTATTTGTCTCAATTGCATTGCTGCAGCAAGTCGATGGAGAAACCCCCAAACAGGACAAACACAGACACACACACACACACACACACTGGTTATCATTTGGAATGGTGATCAAGTTTTTGATCATGACTTGTGGGGACCACCCTTTCTACAGGTTGTGGAGGCTTAAAAAAAATGAGGTAAAATGGCCACTGCCCAGTTAGCTCATACACGTCTTTAAAGGCCTACTGAAACCCACTACTACCAACCACGCAGTCTGATAGTTTATATATCAATGATGAAATCTTAACATTGCAACACATGCCAATACAGCCGGGTTAACTTATAAAGTGCAATTTTAAAATTCCCGCCACACTTCCGGTTGAAAAACTCCTTTGGATATGATTTATGCGCGTGACGTCACAAAAGCAACGGAAGTGGTTGGACCCCATCGGACCCGATAGAAAAGCCTCTTGTTTTCTTTGACAAAATTCCACAGTATTCTGAATCTTTTGCAATTTGTTTAATGAACAATGGAGACTGCAAAGAAGAACGTTGTAGGTGGGATCGATCGGTGTCTTAGCGGCTAAGTACAATACTGTAATATCCGTGATATTTGCATTAGTGTACTGTGTCTTTAAGGGTTTGGGGAACGCGCATGCGCGAGTGAGTTGGCGGAGAACTTGAGTGTGTGTGATCGTGACTTTTGGCTAAAAGCAGCTCGTGTATGTGTGTGCGTTACTTTTTGAACTACAACCAGTTACCGCTTGTTAGTAAAGCGATTGAGCAATTTGTTTAATGGACACTGGAGACTGCAAATAAGAAAGTTGGGGCCGGTGGAGCAGCGGACTACAGCAACACCAACACCAGGAGGTTGTGTTGTGTTTTGAGCAGGATAGCAGACGCACTACGGTGAGTCTAGCTTTGGCTTCCAAACATTTGATCGATTGCCCGTACGTGCGTGTCGATATGTGCATGTGACGTACGTAACTTTGGGGAAATATATGTTTCTTGCCGACTCTGATGGCGGCCGGGGTGTCCTCAAAAGCGTACAACGCCCGCCGCCGCATCTAAGTTAGCTACGCAGCTAGGTTAGCTTCTGTTTTTTTTGCTTCGCCAAGCTGAATATTATTAATCGTGTATTTACATGTTCATGGTTTAATAGTATAATTGATCTTCTGTCTATCCATCCAGTCAGGGTTTTTTTTTATTTAGTTTCTATCTGCATTTGAGACTGGCGCTATCGCGTTGGCTACTTAGCTAGGTTAGCTTCTGTTTTTTTAGCTTCGCCAAGCGGAATATTATTAATCGTGTATTTACATGTTCATGGTTTAATAGTATTATTGATCTTCTGTCTATCCATCCAGTCAGGTTTTTTTTTTAATTTAGTTTCTATCTGCATTTGAGACTGGCGCTATCGCGTTGGCTACGTTGCTAGGTTAGCTTCTGTTTTTTTAGCTTCGCCAAGCGGAATATTATTAATCGTGTATTTACATGTTCATGGTTTAATAGTATTATTGATCTTCTGTCTATCCATCCAGTCAGGTTTTTTTTTTATTTAGTTTCTATCTGCATTTGAGACTGCTGCTATCAAGTTGGCTACGTAGCTAGGTTAGCTTCTATTTTTTTAGCTTCGCAAAGCTGAATTATTAATCGTGTATTTACATGTTCAGTCACTGTGAATGTCCATTTCGCGTTCTCGACTCTCATTTTCAAGAGGATATAGTATCTAAAATGGTTTAAAATACAAATCTGTGATACACAATAGAAAAAGGAGAGAGTGTGGTATCCAATGAGCCAGCTTGTACCTAAGTTACGGTCAGAGCGAAAAAAGATACGTCCATCACTGCCTTTCAAGTCCTTCACTGTAACGTTCCTCATCTACGAATCTTTCATCCTCGCTCAAATTAATGGTGTAATCGTCACTTTCTCTGTCCGAATCTCTCTCACTCCATTGTAAACAACGGGAATTGTGAGCAGTACTACCGCTTGTGACGTCACGCTACTTCCGGTACAGGCAAGGCTTTTTTTATCAGCGAGCAAAAGTTGCGAACTTTATCGTCGATTTTCTCTACTAAGTCCTTTTAGC
Organism: Entelurus aequoreus; assembly: GCF_033978785.1. Taxonomy (NCBI): domain Eukaryota; kingdom Metazoa; phylum Chordata; class Actinopteri; order Syngnathiformes; family Syngnathidae; genus Entelurus; species Entelurus aequoreus. Next base: position 22,973,907 of record NC_084731.1, on the reverse strand, counting down.
AAAAATATGGCAATATCGCGAAATGATCAAGTATGACACATAGAATGGATCTGCTATTCCCGTTTAAATAAAAAAAATTCATTTCAGTAGGCCTTTAAATCTCTGGATTGATGAAGTAATGTGCTGTTCATTCTTACTGGGGAAAAAGAGTTAATATGGTTCATGGGGACCAAATTTAAATAATTTTGCATAATTCACACTTATTTGTACGTGACTACCGAGGACCATTTAAAAAAAAAAAGAAAAAAAAAAGTTTAAATTAAATATGACATGATCCTGAGAATACAGCACTACAGCTGTCCTCTTATAGGAAGTTTCACCACTTAAATGTTCAAGCAAATCCTGCATCTTCTGTGACATTACTGAAAACTGCTATTTAGCAGTAATGAAGTTGTCTGCAACTCCAACTACCATATATAGAAGGATGGACAATTCTGAATGTGAATCATACTTTAAGGTAATAATGTTTTATAATCATGCTGTATGAAAATGTCATCCTAAGGAACATTAAACCAGATTTTGTTTTTGGAAAAAATATATCAGTATTAACTAGAGATGTCGGCATGCCGATATTATCGGCCGATAAATGCTTTAAAATGTAATATCGGAAATTATCGGTATCGTTTTTTTAATTATCTGTATCGTTTTTTTTTGTTTGTTTTTTAATTAAATCAACTTAAACTTACAATTAGTGCACCAACCCAAAAAAACTCCCTCCCCCATTTACACTCATTCACACTCATTCACACAAAAGGGTTGTTTCTTTCTGTTATTAATATTCTGGTTCCTACATTATATATCAATATATATCAATACAGTCTGCAAGGGATACAGTCCGTAAGCACACATGATTGGTCCACTAATAGTACTAACCTTTAACAGTTAATTTTACTCATTTTCATTAATTACTAGTTTCTATGTAACTGTTTTTATATTGTTTTACTTTCTTTTTTATTCAAGAAATTGTTTTGAATTTATTTATCTCATTTTATTTTATAATTTTTTTTTAAAAAGGACCTTATCTTCACCATACCTGGTAGTCCAAGTTAAGCATAATAATGTGTTAATTCCACGACTGTATGTATCGGTATCGGTTGATATCGGTATCGTAATTAAGAGTTGGACAATATCGGAGTATCGGATATCGGCATAAAAGCCATTATCGGACATCCCTAGTTTTAATTAAGGATGGATACTATACAGAATCACAGTACTATTAATGCCAGGATAACCAGTAAACATGTTTTATGGGCCAAAGCTTAAAAATCACTTAGGCATCTTCAGAATGGATCTGACTATCATTTAAAATGGTTTCCCTTTAGGGCAGTGGTCCCCAACCTTTTTGTAACTGCGGACCGGTCAACGCTTGAAAATTTGTACCACGGACCGGGGGGGGTATGGTATTTTTGGTATCATGGTATCATGTGTGCTTACGGACTGTATCCCTGCAGACTGAATTGATCTATATTGATATATAATGTAGGAACCAGAAATATTAATAACAGAAAGAAACAACCCTTTTGTGTGAATGAGTGTGAATGAGTGTAAATGGGGGAGGAAGGTTTATTGGGTTGGTGCACTAATTGTAAGTGTATCTTGTGTTTTTTATGTTGATTTAATAAAAAAAAAATTGAAAAAATTTAAATAAAATTACTATTATTATTATTTTATTTTTTTATTACTTGTGCGGCCCGGTACCAATCGATCCACGGACCGGTACCGGGCCGCGGCCCGGTGGTTGGGGACCACTGCTTTAGGGGACCTGTTTTTTTGTCTCCATACCGTCAGAGGTCCCCTAAAGGTGATTGTGTAAACAGAGCGATGTCCCCATTAAGTAAGCATTGCCAGAACACACAAACACACACACACACACACACACGCACACACACAAGCACAAGCACACACACTCAATTCCCAAATCCCATACAACACATTAGTTGTACACCAGACTTGTGGAACTAATAACACTGGGACACAAAAGAGGTCACTTTCAAACAAGTATTCATTCAAACTGATTTAATAAACGCCTTTTCCTATTACCAACACCACCCTCACCAGACACAGCAACGGCAACTCCCTTGATAAAACAAATAATGGCACATTGCAAAAAAAAAAACTGTAAACGAGTGCAAATTAATTTGCGCTTTGCTCTAATTGCGTTTAAATACTCGTCCTACCTAACCTTGGATCAAGCACTTCTTAATTACAGAGCTCCGAAGACAAGGTCGACCACAGTGTTAGTGAAAAATAAAAGCAGCTTGGGAAAGGAATACTAAATGTTATGGATCAGCAAACAGGGACACCGGGAGTACTTTGTCCAAGGTGTCAGACTGTGCCGTTCACATCAAATCCATGTCATTCCATTTTATTGACTCACACGCCCTCATCCTTCGCTCTATCCCTCATTTTCAAACACGGCAAAATGTGTTTCCTGCAAAAAGGGAGAGGTGGAAAAGGCCCATCCTGCTCCCTACAATCAGCGTCACCCCACAAGAGCCGCCACCACCACCGGGCTTTTTTTCTCTTTTTTTTTTTCTGCACAGACAGCAAAACTTCCCTGAGAGGGGGGAACGCCTGCCAACCCAAACAGGGCTTGTATTCCTCTTTGTGGCCGCCGGCCGCCCGTGTGGGTCTGTGATGTGCTTCCTGAGGGCTCGCTGCAGCTGGAGCACTTTGAATAAAGGTAACCGGCAATGTCAACGCTACTGTAAACTTGCGAGGCCGCCCTTGTCAGCAGGACGTTTCCAATCAAAGCAGAGAATGCCCCCCTCAGAAAGCACATTGTGTTATGTCCCAGCGACACAATTCCACACTTCCCAGAGTCACAAAGAGGCAACAAGAGGGCAATCACTGTATGCTGGCCAAAAAAATGGCGCAAGAGCAGGAATTACATTCAGCTTTGGCATCTCAGCAAATTTGCAAGAAAATAAACTAATATACTATCCCGGTTGTCGTAAGGACCAATGAGTTATTTTAGTGCCCAAACAAATAATCCCTTGCCTTGGTGATTCAATTTGTGTTTGTTTTTTTTGTTTTTATCAATCAATCAATCAATCAATGTTTATTTATATAGCCCTAAATCACATATGTCTCAAAGGGCTGCACAAGCCACAACGACATGTGGCTTGTGCCACAATTAAATGCCATTTTGAGCATTTAATTGACCCCACAAATGTGATGCTCCAGAAACTCAATCTGCTCAAAGGAAGGTCAGTTTTGTAGCTTCTGTAACGAGCTAAATGGATAGACAACCACTGAAAAATAAGTCACCATGGGGCCACAGAAAGTTGCAAGTACCAGCTCTCTGATAAAGATGACAAACGCGAAGGATACAAATATTAAATATATAAATTATTTTTAGGCATATTATACATATACACAATAATTAAAGTTCTCATAAATACCTATATATATATATATATATATATATATATATATATATATATATATATATATATATATATATATATATATATATATGTGTATATATGCATACAGTATGTATATGTATATTTATGTGTATGTATATATATATATATATATATATATATATATATATATATATATATATATATATATATATATATATATATATATATATATTTATATTTATCCATCCATCCATTTTCTACCGCTTGTCCCTTTCAGGGTCGCAGGGGGTGCTGGAGCCTATCTCAGCTGCATTCGGGCGGAAGGCGGGGTACACCCTGGACAAGTCGCCACCTCATCGCAGGGCCAACACAGATAGACAGACAACATTCACACTCACATTCACACACTAGGGACAATTTAGTGTTGCCAATCAACCTATCCCCAGGTGCATGTCTTTGGAGGTGGGAGGAAGCCGGAGTACCCGGAGGGAACCCACGCAGTCACGGGGAGAACAAGCAAACTCCACACAGAAAGATCCCGAGCCCGGGATTGAACTCAGGACCGTTGTATTGTGAGGCACATGCACTAACCCCTGCGCCACCGTGCTGCCCTATATATATTTATATATATATATATATATATATATATATATATATATATATATATATATATATATATATATATATATATATATATATATATATATATGTATATATGTATATATATATATATATATATACACACTACCGTTCAAAAGTTTGGGGTCACCCAAACAATTTTGTGGAATAGCCTTCATTTCTAAGAACAAGAATAGACTGTCGAGTTTCAGATGAAAGTTCTCTTTTTCTGGCCATTTTGAGCATTTAATTGACCCCACAAATGTGATGCTCCAGAAACTCAATCTGCTCAAAGGAAGGTCAGTTTTGTAGCTTCTGTAACGAGCACAACTGTTTTCAGATGTGTGAACATGATTGCACAAGGGTTTTCTAATCATCAATTAGCCTTCTGAGCCAATGAGCAAACACATTGTACCATTAGAACACTGGAGTGATAGTTGCTGGAAATGGGCCTCTATACACCTATGTAGATATTGCACCAAAAACCAGACATTTGCAGCTAGAATAGTCATTTACCACATTAGCAATGTATAGAGTGTATTTCTTTAAAGTTAAGACTAGTTTAAAGTTATCTTCATTGAAAAGTACAGTGCTTTTCCTTCAAAAATAAGGACATTTCAATGTGACCCCAAACTTTTGAACGGTAGTGTATATATATATACATACACACATGTATGTATATATATGAGTACATATTATAATAATATAATGGATGTATAATTGATCATTATTATATTTGGTTATAAAGAGTATGTAAAAGTTCAACTTCTACCTTATCTTAGCGTATGTATACTTTTGACCCAGCAGATTTGGTCACATTTTCAGTAGACCCTTAATAAATTCATAAAAGAACCAAACTTCATGAATGTTTTTTTGTGACCAACAAGTATGTGCTCCAATCACTCCATCACAAAAAAATAAGAGTTGTGGAAATTATTGGAAACTCAAGACAGCCATGACATTAGGTTCTTTACAAGTGTATGTAAACTTTTGACCACGACTGTATGTACTTGTATTGTATATGTATTTCAGACTTGACCTTTTGTAACGGATTACAAACAAAAAAACACAATGTGAGTAAATATCTGTCACGTTTTGATCTTGATTAGCTGACACGCGAGCGGAAAGGAGAACAATCCAGCTGAAACACTAATTAGTTTTGCTCACATAAATGCCAACTTAAAAAAGTGACCAATTAGAAAGTGGAAATGAGACATGCGAGGGAAACACAAGCTTGTCATGTCCAACAAGTCCCCAATGTGTGACTTGACCATGTGATGACGTTCACTCACACATGATTGGCAGGCTGCCTACTATACGTGGTCTCACTTGTTCACGGCACTATGCATTGAATAGCCTGCGAGTTCGATTGAATGGTCACATCAAAGACCGACTGCGCAGCTTGTCCATGCGGATCTCGGAAGCAGCAGTCTGCAAAGAGGAAAACATCCACCAGGCAGACCGCAGCACCAGCTGCTTTCTTGTAAAGACCAGGAAGAGCCAAGCTGCTTGCTTTTCACAGGTGCTCCATTTCTTTGACTGCGCTCTTTCAGCTGCCCCTGCAATAATTCCTCTGCACGCATTGCGAAGTCCTACCAATAACTCTATACGGTTTGTTTATGTTCCGGGCGTATTTCCTGGACCAGTCAAAGTTAGAAAGCTGCCAACAGCTAACAGAGGGTAGTGCTACGACGCCAATTTGTGAGCTGCCAACTGCAGTAAACAAGAGGAGGAAATTAACTGTGCAACAAAATGCCTCAAAACAACAAGAACTATTCCGTTGACTTCGCACCAAAACAGATAAAGTTTCCAATTGAACAAATCAGCTGTTCTGCCATACGTACAATCTGTAAGTGGATTGTTTTCTGTCATATTGTTCAACATAGCAACAAACGTTTATGTTGTTTGAGCCAAAAACGGGAAAATACACAGACCGGCCACCACAAACAAAACAAAAAATGAGGGCCGTCAAAATGAACCAGTTAACTCATGTGATTAATCACAAAAAATGATCACATTTATATTGAACACACTTATATTAATCATGCAATTTATTTTGACCGTACATGCTTTTCCACCTTAACCGCTATACGGTCAGTGATCATATCAATGCTTACGTTTAGAAATGTCCGATAATGGCTTTTTTGCCGATATCCGATGTTGTCCAACTCTTAATTACCGATTCCGATATCAACAGATACCGATATATACAGTTGTGGAATTAACACATTATTATGCCTAATTTTGTTGTGATGCCCCGCTGGATGCATTAAACAATATAACAAGGTTTTTCAAAATAAATCACCTCAAGTTATTGAAAAAAATGCCAACATGGCACTGCCATATTTATTATTGAAGTCACAAAGTGCATTATTTTTTTTAACATACCTCAAAACAGCAGCTTGGAATTTGGGACATGCTCTCCCTGAGAGAGCATGAGGAGGTTGAGGCGGGCGGGGTTGAGGTGGGTGGGGGGTGTAGGGGGTAGCGGGTGGTGTATATCCCGGATGAGTTAGTGCTGCAAGGGGTTCTGGGTATTTGTTCTGTTGTGTTTATGTTGTGTTACGGTGCGGATGTTCTCCCGAAATGTGTTTGTCATTCTTGTTTGGTGTGGGTTCACAGTGTGGGTGTCAGGGGGACTGCATTAGAGTGGTTCAGATCTTACCTGTCAGAGAGGTCCTTCTCTGTCAGGCTGGGGGACGCCACCTCTTCTTCTGCTCCGCTTTACTGTGGTGTCCCCCTGGGATCCATTCTAGGCCCCATCCTGTTTTCCTTGTACATTCTCCCTCTTGGAGAGATTTTTAAGAAACATGGAGTGTCTTATCACTTTTATGCAGATGACTGCCAAATGTATATGCCAATTTCAAAAGACCACGGCCCCCTGACACCCCTTCTCAACTGTCTATGTGATGTCAAGGCTTGGTTAGCCCAGAATTTTTTAATAATGAATGAGGGAAAAACGGAAATTTCAGTTTTTGGTCCGGCCCTCACTGACTTGGGACCATTGCAAAATCATGTGCGTCCCAAAGTCACCAGCCTTGGCGTCACTATAGACAGCGATTTTAAATTTGACAAACAAGTCAATGGCGTTTTAAAATCGTGTTTTTATCATCTTCGTCTTTTAGCAAAGGTAAAACCATTTTTATCTTTTAACCTTTTTGAACAAGTCGTGCATGCTTTTATTTCAAGTCGCCTGGACTACTGCAATGGACTTTATGCTGGCATTAGCCAAAAAGCTCTCTCCCGGTTGCAGTTAGTCCAGAACGCGGCAGCACGACTTTTAACAGGGGCCAGGAAACGTGAGCATATAACCCCAATTCTTCGGAGTTTGCACTGGCTCCCTGTTCATTTTAGAATTGATTTTAAATCCTTGCTGTTTGTTTTTAAAGCTTTACATGGACTGGCACCTCAGTATATCTCGGACCTCATCCAAATTTACACACCTGCGCGCGCTCTGAGGTCCGAGAGCCAGCTCCAGCTCGTGGTGCCCAGGACGAGACTTAAAACCAGGGGAGACAGGGCCTTCTCTGTGGTCGGCCCTAAGCTCTGGAACACTCTGCCCCTCCATGTTCAAACTGCTCCCACAGTGGAGTGTTTTAAGTCTCGTCTTAAGACCCACTTTTATTCTTTGGCTTTTAACACTACGTGAGTTGTGTGGTCTTCTGTCCTCTGTTGTCCTGTGTGGTTAGGGTTAGGGTTATAAATTTTGATGTCTATTTTACTGTTTTAATTGGTTTTACCCTTTAAAATCGTTTTTAATCATATTTATTTTTTATATTGTCTCTGTATTGGTTTTCTATTCATTTATTCTTTGTTTTTATTCAGTCATTGGTGTAGCATAATATTGTCTTTAATATTATTTTTAATATCCTTTTTAATATTGTTTTTAATATTGTTTTTAATATTGTTTTTAACATGGCTGTTCAGCACTTTGGAAACATTCTTGTTGTGTAAATGTGCTATATAAATAAAGTGGATTGGATTGGATTGGATATTTGTAACAGTGTTAAAGTTGTTTATACGGGCACCCTCAGTGTGACCTGTGTGGCTGTTGACCAAGTAAGACTTGCATTCACTTGTGTGTGCGAAAAGCCATAGATATTATGTGATTGGGCCGGCACGCAAAGGCGGTGCCTTTAAGGTTTATTGGCGCTCTGTACTTCTCCCTACGTCCGTGTACCACTCCGTACAGCGGCGTTTTAAAAAGTCATAAATTTTACTTTTTTAAACCGATACCAATAATTTCCGATATCACATTTTAAAGCATTTATCGGCCGAAAATATCGGCATTCCGATATTATCGGACATCTCTACTTACGTTAGTAGAAAAATGAGTAAGGAGACTCCAACTTGTGTTCTCACTGGGAAATTTCACTTCTAAATACAGCCTGAAAAAACTTTATATAACATTGTTACCAAGTATGGGGGAGATAAATGACATGCATTCAAGTAAAATGTTTAAAAATGTTCCTGGATGACATTCTGACAATAAAATGTCATTTATGAACAAATATTGTTTTTTTCTTAAGCAAATTTTAGTTATGCAAGCCAGTAATCACTTAGACTTAGACAAACTTTATTGATCCACAAGGGAAATTGTTCCACACAGTAGGTCAGTTACAAAGGATGGAAAGGGTAAGGATGGAAAGGATAATGTAGGTATAAAGTACACAAAAAATGTACCATAGTTTGAGTTTGAGTTTATTTCGAACATGCAAGCATACAACATGATACATCACAATTTCCAGTTTCTCTTTTCAACATGTTCGAAAAGGAGTAGGAAGAAGCAGATCTTATTTAATCCTACCCCTTTTCTTTTACATAACAGTTGCTAAACTTTTTTGTTCACTTCCTGTTCTCAATTTATTCACAATGCACTCTATAAGTAATCACAACAAAAATAAATAGATAAATAATAATTGGTGAAGTAAGTTACATTTCAAATGATGAGATAAGTAAGATTATTTTGAGAGTGAAAGAATGGATGAATTAAATAAATACAGAATGTTTACCATGGTTCTTCTTCTTTGTACTTTGTAAACACTTTAAGTTTGAAGAGTTTCTTGAAGTGGATCATATTAGTACATTGTTTGATTGCTTTGCTTAATCCATTCCATAATTGAATTCCATATACTGATATACTGAAGGTCTTAAGTGTTGTACGTGCGTACAAATGTTTTAAATTACATTTTTCTCTAAGATTATATTTCTCCTCTTTTTTTGAGAAAAATTGTTGTATATTCTTGTGTAGCAGGTTATAGTTTGCTTTGTGTATAATTTTAGCTGTTTGCAAATTCACTATGTCGTGGAATTTCAGTATCTTTGATAGTAGCAATATAAAATACAACATGTATGTAATTTTTACATATTATATATACAGTATATAATATATACTGGTATATTATATTATATTTTTATATAATATATACAATATATACCTGTGATTAATCATGATTAATCTAAATTCCAAAACACGATTACGGTATTTTTCGAAATATAAGACGCTACTTATTTTCCTGTGCTTTGAACCCTGTGGCTAATAAATAGTTCTCATTGCTCACAAGCAGCTAATTATGTATCTCTATTCGGGCTGCAAATAGTAGTCGATTCAATCGTTTAATTCTATTAGAAAAAGCTTTTATTTATATTATGTTGCTTTCATTAATCGTTTAATAAGTGTAACTACTAAAATGTATCAACTCGGACAGAGTTTCCACACGGCTCTTGCAATAGAGCACACATTAGAGTGATGTGTCGGTGCAGTGGTGAATAGTAGAGTTTTGTTTCTATTAATGCACACATGATAAATGTGCATGGATTAGGAAAGAAATATGGTTATGATAAGCAGAAATATTGTTGTTATACATATATATATATACATACATACACATATATCCATATATATGTGTATATCCATAGATATGTGTATATGCATGTATATGTGTATGTGTATATGATATATATATATATATATATATATATATATATATATATATATATATATATATATATATATATATATATATATATATATGTGTGTATATATGTATGTGCAAATATATATATATATATATATATATATATATATATATATATATATATATATATATATATATATATATATATATATATATATATATATATATATATATATAATTGTAGTTTAATTTAATTATTTTCCCAAAAATATGCATTGAAGTCACAAAGTGTGTTTTATCTGATTACTCTATTAATCGAAAAAACTAATCGAAAAATTACTTGATTAATAAAACACAGGACGACATTACAGAAAAAACTAATTTGTGTAATAACAGAGAATGAGGAACTAGTTTAAATATTATGTTGATATTGTTTAATTCAGAAGTGTATTGAAAAATATACAGTTAGTACATGTGATCGGTATTGGTATCGGTCGATTTTACTCATGGATGATCGGTATTGAAATTGGCAGCATAAAACCCTGATCAGAACATTGCAGTTCTAATGGCTAGATGTGTTTATGTACAAAACCCAAAACCAGTGAAGTTGGCACGTTGTTTAAATCATAAACAAAAACAAAATACAAGTATTTGCAAATCATTTTCAACTTATATTCAATTGAATAGACTGCAAAGACAAGATACTTAACGTTCAAACTGGAAAACGTCGTTATTTTTTGCAAATATTAGCTCATTTGGAATTTGATGCCTGCAACAGGTTTCAAAAAAGCTGGCACAAGTGGCAAAAAAGACGGAAAAAGTTAAGAAATGCCGAGCTCATCTAAGATGGACTGATGCAAAGTGGAAAAGTGTTCTGTGATCTGACGAGTCCACATTTCAAATTGTTTTTGGAAACTGGACGTCTTGTCCTCCTGAACAAAGAGGTAAAGAACCATCCGGATTGTTATAGGCGCAAAGTTGAAAAGCCAGCATCTGTGATGGTATGGGGGTGTATTAGTGCCCAAGGCATGGGTAACTTACACATCTGTGAAGGCACCATTAATGCTGAAAGGTACATACAGGTTTTGGAGCAACATATGTTGCCATTCAAGCAACGTTATGTCATAACGGGGGGGTCGCAACTTACTGCGAGGTTTGTTCTCCCAGGACGCAAACAGACTATTCCGGACAGGACTTGAAGGTAGGAACATATTTATTTATTAATTAATCCTACACATGACAAAAGACAGGAACTAAAACAAAAGGAAAGCATGCCGATTGCACGAGAGGCTTAGGAACATAATACTTAACGCAGGAAACATAGACGCTAACACTTAGCCTGAACTATGGACATAGGACAAACAAGACTTACTGTGGCATGAAACAAATAACTAGCAAAAACTTGGAATCGGACATGGAACGAGCAGCATGAATTAAGCATGAAACAAGCATGAAAATGTGGCATGAAAAGAGCAATGACGCCAGGACGACTAACTGGCAAAGACAGGCTTAAATAATAGTCTCTTGATTAAAGCACGTGCGTGTCCCAAACACATGAGGCAGGTGAAACTAATCAGTCGCCATGGAAACTAAAACAAACAAGGATGTACAAAAAGAGGAACCCATGGAGTCTTAAAACTAACAGAAAATAACAAAAACATGATCCAGACCACAGATCATGACACGTTATCATGGACGCCCCTGCTTATTTCAGCAAGAAAATTCCAAGCCACGTGTTACAACAGCGTGGCTTCATAGTAAAAGAGTGCGGGTACTAGACTGGCCTGCCTGTAGTCCAGACCTGTCTCTCATTGAAAATGTGTGGCGCATTATGAAGCCTAAAATACCACAACTTTGGTGACTGTTGAACAACTTAAGCTGTACATCAAGCAAGAATGGGAAATAATTCCACCTGAAAAGCTTCAAAAATTGGTCTCCTCAGTTCCCAAATGTTTATTGAGTGTTGTTAAAAGGAAAGGCCATGTAACACAGTGGTGAAAATGCCCCTGTGCCAACTTTTTTGCAATGTGTTGCTGCCATTGAATTCTAAGTTAATGATTATTTGCATTAAAAAAAATAGTTTCTCATTTCGGACATCAAATATCTTGTCTTTGCAGTTTATTCAATTGAATATAAGTTGAAAAGGATTTGCAAATCATTTTACTCTGTTTGTATTTACGAATTACACAACGTGCCAACTTCATTGGTTTTGTGTTTTGTAAATTAATCATCTTATAAGCACAAGTTGTGATATGTTCTGAAAGTGAAAAGTGTTATTTCCTTACACAACCAAGATTTTGGGGGCCGATCAAGTGTAGAACCGGCTGCTATTCCCTAGCAAACAAAGGCTAGTGTTTAATCACTGTCAAATGGAAGACCGATAGGCTGTCCAGGCCACAGCTCCTGGGCTAGGAAGTGGCTAAAAAAGGCTTGCGATTTCCAGACCTGCGCCTTCTTACTGGGAGGAATTCTCAGATGCCAGGTCACTGCCAACGTCCTTGCAGCCAATGGCAGAGAGGCCAGCAAGTTCACATTAACTGTGGAGTGTAACTGCACTGAACATCTGCTCATGAATGAGAACGCTGCCCACTAGCCTAGCGAGTTGAGGCCCGCTGATAAAAAATTCAACATTACCCTCACTGGCACGCTAGTTTTGCACTATTCTCCAGAGCTCTCCGAATTATATTAAGAGAATTTCAGCACAGGCTGGTGTATGCGAGAGAACAGCTGGCACCGAACAAGGATCGGCTGCTCAGCCAGAGCTCAGGGACTTCACATAAGATTTGCCTTATCCAACACCATTTGTCCTTGAAAGAAAACATATACGTGTTGGTCTCCCTGGTAAAAGAAAAAAATACAATAACAAAAATCAGAGACCGTAGTTAGCATATAAATGTGACCCGTGGGCAAAGTATAAACTGTCATTGCAAAAAACAATACAGTGCAAACAGCATGATCATTGATAGGTATTTTACTTGGTTAGTATGCATCAAGTCTTTTTAGATATAATATTATACGTTAGGTCATTTTATTAATAAAATCCTCTGACGAGCAGGGAAACCTGCGAAACAGGCTTGTAGGGATGATATAGCCTCCGTGTTTTTTCCTGACCTAACGTATATTCCGCTCTACCCTGGTATTGAGCACTGTATAACGGGTAAACCACAGAAACCTCGACTATAGATATAGTATTATGTAACTGGCCTAAGGCAGTGTTTTTCAACCTTTTTTGAGCCAAGGCACATTGCTTGCGTTGAAAAAATGCAGAGGCACACCACCAGCAGACATCATTAAAAAACGAAACTCAGTTGACAGTAAAAAGTTGTTGTCGCAATTGTTGGATATGACTTTAAACCATAACCATCACTATAGCTCTTGTCTCAAAGTAGGTGTACTGTCACCACCTGTCACATCACCCCCTGACTTATTTTGAGGTTTTTGGTGTTTCCTGTGTGTAGTGTTTTAGTTCTTGTCTTGCGCTCCTATTTTGGTGGCTTTTTCTCTTTTTTTGGTATTTTCCTGTAGCAGTTTCATGTCTTCCTATGAGCGATATTTCCCACATCGACTTTGTTTTTATCCTTCTTCGTGGGGACATTGTCGATTGTCATGTTCGGATGTACATAGTAGACGCCATCTTTGCTTTACAGTAAGTCTTTGCTGTCGTCCAGCATTCTGTTTTTGTTTACTTTGTAGCAGTTCAGTTTTAGTTTTGTTCTGCATAGCCTTCCCTAAGCTTCAATGCCTTTTCTTAGGGGCACTTACTCACTTTGTTTATTTTTTGTTTAAGCATTAGACACCTTTTTACCTGCACACTGCCTCCCACTGTTTCCGACATCTAGAACGCAATTAACTACCGGCTGCCACCTACTGATATGGAAGAGTATTACACGGTTACTCTGCCGAACTCTAGACAGCACCGACACTCAACAACAACACATCATTTGCAGACTATAATTACTGGTTTGCAAAAAATATTTTTTACCCCATATAGGTGAAATTAGATAATCTCCCACGGCACACAAGACTGTATCCCGCGGCACACTAGTGTGCAGGCTGTTCAGTGGCAAAAAAAAGCATGCCAAGTAATTTATAATGATAATTTTATTGAATACAATTGACACATTTTTGTAAATAAAAGTATGTTTGCGTTATTTCAAAACCGAAGTTTTATAGGATTAAAAAAGTTTTCTATGGTTAAAAAAAAATAGTGCTGTCAAACGATTAAAAAAAAAAAATCAGATTAATCATACTTTTAAATTTGAAAAATCACAGGTTATTACTCGCTTGCATAATGGTAAATGGATTTTACTTGTGTTGCGCTTTTCTACCTTTAAGGTACTCAAAGCGCTTTGACCCGATTCCCACATTCACCTAATGATGACGCAGCATCAAAAGCAACTGGGGTTTAGTATCTTGTTCAAGGATACTTCGACATGATCACAGGGGGACTGAGGATCAAACCTGCAACCTTAAGGTTGGCAGAGAACAACTCTACCACCTGAGCCATGCTGCCCAGAGCCCTAATCAGATATTATTACCACCGTCTACCAATACATATGTACATATATATATATATATATATATATATATATATATATATATATATATATATATATATATATATATATATATATATATATATATATATATATATATATATATATATATATACACACACATATACATATATATATATATATATATATTAAAAAAAATATATATATATATATACATACCATACATAAGGTATATATATACAAAAACACATACCTGTATATAAGAATAAATACACACACATATATAATATATATATATATACATATATAATATATATATATATATATATATATATATATATATATATATATATATATATATATATATATATATATATATATATATATATATATATATATATAAATATACATATATATATATATAAATATATATATATATATATATATATATATATACATATATATATAAATATACATAAATATATATATATAAATATATATATATATACACACATATGCATATATATATATATGCATATATATATATGTATATATATGCATATATATATATATATATATATATATATATATATATATATATATATATATATATATATATATATATATATATATATATATATATATATATATATATATATACATATATATATATATATATATATATCCAAGTCCGAGTCCATGGTTCTCGCCCGGAAAAGGGTGGAGTGCCATCTCCGGGTTGCGGAGGAGACCCTGCCCCAAGTGCCCAAGTGGAGGAGTTCAAGTACCTTGGAGTCTTGTTCACGAGTGAGGGAAGAGTGGATCGTGAGATCGACAGGCGGATCGGTGTATCGATCCGTTGTGGTGAAGAAGGAGCTGAGCCGGAAGGCAAAGCTCTGAATTTACCGGTCGATCTACGTTCCCATCCTCACCTATGGTCATGAGCTTTGGGTTATGACCGAAAGGACAAGA